>NC_089506.1:224145032-224445032 GCF_036850995.1 Saccopteryx leptura
CCTGCCAAAGACACTTCTTATCATTTTCAGCTTAAGTGTAGAACAAACTATCAGTCACGTTGGAGGGGCCCTACACAGACACACACAGAGCCATGCACACACACACACATGCAGAGACTTGCACACACACCTCCTGCCATCAAAGGCATAGAATGGCTTGGTTATCCTGTTCGAGCAGAAGCCCCTTGCTTTCAGCATTCCAGCCTCTCCGCTGTGGTCCAGCTCCACAGAGCTGCTGACAAGAGCTGTCATCTGTCTCTTGAAGGGGAAGCAGCAGCTCCACTGGAAGTGGTAGAACAGAATGGAACAGTGATTTCAGAGAGAACTCAGGAGGGGGCAGTGCCGCGGGGAGGTTGGGGGAGCTGGGACCACAGTCTTGATTCACAGAGTGTGGCGCCCACAGCCTGTCCACCTTCCACATCCAGGACCCCTCCAGATTGCAAGCACCCCTTCTCCCAACTGGAGGGCAGCAGGGAAGTAACACTGGTTTAAGAATTAGGCACCCTTGACCTGGATTTGAGTCCCAGAGCTGCAGTTCTGCTAGTCGTGGGGTCTTAAACAAATAGTTTCCCCTCTTTGAGTCTTAGTTTTCTCATCTGGAAATGGGGACGATAATGTCAACTTTATTTTTATTTATTTATTTAGCACGTGAAAGAAAGACAGAGAAAACAGGAAGGGAGAAAGATGAGAAGCATCAACTCATAGTTATGGCACTTCAGTTGTTCATTGATTGTTTTTCATATATGTCTTGATTGGGGGGCTCCAGCCAAGCCAGTGACCCCTTGCTCAAGCCAGTGACCTTGGGCTTCAAGCCAGCAACTGTAGGGTCATGTCTATGTTCCCACGCTCAAGCCAGCGATCACAGACCCCATACCCAAGCCAGCTGAGCCCACACTCAAGCTGACGACTTCAGGGTTTCGAATCTGCATCCTGAGCGTCCCAAGTCGACGCTCTATCCACTGCACCACCCCAGGTCAGGCACGTCAGTGATCTGCGCTGAGCATATATACCGTCGTCCCCCATTACCTGTAGCTTTACTTTCCACCATTTTCATCACCAATGGGCAGCTGCAGTTGGAAATATTAAATGGAAAATTACAAAACTAAACAATTCATAAGTTTTCACTTTCAGCCGTTCTGAGTAGCCTGAGGCAGTCTCGTGCCTTCCCGCTTCTCCCTCTGCCCCGAGTCTCCACGCGACAAATGCCCCTTCCATTAGTCACTGACTAGCCAGTCATGGTCTCACAATGCTTGTGTTCAAGTCTTCCTTGTTTTACTTAATAATGCCACATTCACAGAAATTTTATTAGAGTATATTGTTGCAACTATTCTATTTCCTAGTTGTTCATCTCTTACTGTGCCTAATTTATAAATTAAACCTTAACATAGGTATGTATGTATAGGGAAAAAAACATAGTATACATATATACATATATACAGTGTGTCCGTAAAGTCATGGTGCACTTTTGACCAGTCACAGGAAAGCAACAAAAGACGATAGAAATGTGAAATCTGCACCAAATAAAAGGAAAACTCTCCCAGTTTTGTACCTATTTAGTGCAGTTTGATGTGGGCTCATGCACAGATTTTTTAGGGCTTCTTAGGTAGCTATCCCATATAGCCTCTACAGACTCGTCCCTGATTGATGGCCTACCAGAACGGGGTTTCTCCACCAAACTGCTGGTTTCCTTCAACTGCTTATCCCACCAAGTAATGTTATTCCTATGTGGTGGTGCTTCATTATAAATGCGCCGATATTCACATTGCACTTTGGTCACGGATTCGAATTTAGCGAGCCACAGAACACACTGAACTTTCCTCTGTACCATCCACATCTCGACTGGCATGGCCGTGGGCTGCTCTGCTGTATACACAGTGTTACGTCATCATCTGCGCATGCGCACATGCTGCCACATCATCCTACAGAAACTGGGAGGGTTTTCCTTTTATTTGGTGAAGATTTCACATTTCTATCATCTTTTGTTGCTTCCCTGTGACCGGTCAAAAGTGCACCATGACTTTATGGACACATTGTATATAAGGTGCTGTACTATCTGCGGTTTCAGGAATCCACTTGGGGGTCTTGGAACGTATCTCCCTCAGATATGGGGGAATACTATATGTAAAGCCACATTTTAGGCACTGGGGAAAGAGCAAAGCAGAATGCAGAGAGGTCCTTGCCCAGGCACACTTTCTGCCAGGGAAATGAGCAGTCAGGACTGAAGTGTGCTATCTGGATAAGAAAACGTGGGAACGTGGTGAGAAGCTACCGTTAGGTCGAGTGGGCAGGAAAGAGCTCTCCAGAGAGCTGATGTCTGAGCTGAGACTGGAATAATGGGAAGGAGCCAGCTGTGGGGAACAGGGGAGAAGAGCCTGCCAGGCAGAGGGGCCAGCAGGGTACAAGCCCAGAGGTGGGATTGAGCTAACACCGAGGAGGACCCGTTCCGCTGGAATACGATGAGCAGGAGGGGAGGGGAAAGAGAAACACAGACTGGGCAACGAGGGCTCTTCTGGTCCATGATGAGGGATTCAGATTTTGCGGTTAGTCTTCCTACCTGAGGACTGCACACCTGCAGATTCTGCTAACCGCAGATTGAAAATACATGAGGAAAAAAAAGGAAAGATACCCAGAATGTCGATTCCCTAAACAATCCAGTGCAACAACTCTTGACATTGTATGACAAATTGCATCACAAATAATTTATAGATGGTTTGAAATAGACAGGAGGGTGTGTTTAGGTGACATGCAAGCGCCACATTGTTTTAGAGAAGGGATTTGAGCATCTGAGAATTTTGGTACCCACAGGGGTTCTGGATCCAATGTCCCTGAGGACACCGAGGAACAACTGCACTCTAAGTGTTGCCAAAAACACGGGAGCTTTTAAGCAGATGGCATGATGTCATTTGAGTCTCTCAAAGGTCTCTCTCTCTCCCTGGCAGCTGTGGAGGGAATGATTGGAATATGGTGAGGGAAGCAGTAAGAATGGCAAGGAGGTGACTACAGTATGGACGGACCTCTGAGCTCTGGTAGGAGAGAGTAAACAGCACCTCTAGGGGGCTGACAGTGCCCAGCACATGGTCAGAGTGTGGGTCAAAAGCCCTGGTTGCAGCCTCCTGCATCTTGCTCCTACATCCGCCATGACCTCAGTCTCCAAGTAAAATAAACAGCAAGAGAAGTGAACAAACTGACGATGTCCTCAGACACCAAGGACGTCTGTGCCTAGCCTGCCAGGGACCCTGGGAAGCATCCGCAGAGCCACAGAGAGCCATCATCTTGGTCGGGGCAGTGAGAAAGCACTGCTCAGAACCCAGCTGTCAGTGCCAAGAGTCCTGAACGGAGAGAAGGCATGGATGTGCCTGGACAGGAAGGAAGGGGTCACCTTCTGCACTGCCATTTGACAAATGAATGGGATTGAGTTCTTGCCAGGGTGCTGGAGGGACGTGGTCACTGAGAATGCATTTCCTCCCTGCTTTCTACTTCTTCGTGGCTCAGTCTAGGAAAATCGTATGGTTCTAGGAATTTGTTCATTTCCTTGAGGTTGTTGAATTTGGGGGCATATCATCTTTCATGATATTCTTCTCTGATCCTTTGTATATCTGTAAGGTCTGTGGTCATCTCTCCTCTTTCATTCCGGATTTTGTTTAGATGAGTCCTTACTCTTTTTTCTTTAGTGAGTTTAGCTAGTGGTTTATGAATTTTATTGATCTTTTTCAAAGAACCAGCTCTTAGTTCTATTAATTTTTTTCCTATAATTTTTTGTTCTCTATTTCATTCAGTTCTGCTCTAATTTTTACTATTTTCTTTTCTTCTGCTGACTTTGGGTTGCCTTTGTTCTTTTTTCTTAGTTCCTTAAGATGTGATGTTAGATTTTTTACTTGGGATCTCTCAGTTCTAGATATAAGCCTGTAGTGTTATACATTTTCCTCTTATTACTGCTTTCGCTGCATCCCAGAAATTTTTATATGTTGTGTTGTCATTTTAGTTTGCCTGTATATATCTTTTGATTTCTGCTTTTATTTCATTGACCCAGTCATTTCTTAGAAGTATGTTGTTTAATATTTATATTTTTGTGGGTTTCTTTACTTCCTTTTTTCAGTTGAATTCTAATTTAAAAGCCTTATGGTCAGAAAATATGGTTGGTATAATTTCAATCTTCCTTAATTTGTTGATGTTAGTTTTGTGGGCTAACATATGGTCTATCTTGAAAATTTTTTCATGAACACTGGAGAATATATAATTTGATTTTTGGGGATGAAATGTTCTGTAAATGTCTATTATGTCTATTCAGTCTACCGTGTCATTTAAGACCAATATTTCTTTATTGATTTTCTGTTTGGATGATCTATCTAAAGGCATCAATGGTGTGTTGAGATTTCCAAGTATGGTTGTGTTTTAGTCTGTCTCTTGTTTTATATCAGTTAGTGGATGTCTTATATATTTTGTTGCTCCCTGGTTTGGTGCATATATATTAAGAAGTGTTATGTCTTCTTGATTCAATATCCCCTTTATCGTTATGAAATGTCCATCTTTGTCTCTGGTTACCTTTGTTGTCTTGAAGTCAGCGTTGTCTGAAATGAGTATGGCTACACTTGCTTTTCTTTGGATATTGTTTGCTTGGAGAATCATTTTCCAACCTTTCACTTTGAATCTACTTTGTCCTTGCAAAGATGTGTCTCTTGAAGGCAGCATAAGGTTGGCTTTTCCTTTTTGAAAAAAGCCTGCTACTCTGTGCCTGTTTACTGGTGAATTCAGTTCATTTATTGTACACTAGGGTAATCATTGACACTTGAGGATTTGTTATAACCATCTTATGTTTTGTTTTCTGGTAGCTCTGTGTCTTATTTGGTTCTTCTCTTTTGTGTTTCTTTCATTTGTTTTTGTTTGGTGGTATTCCATACTTCTTTCCCCGATGTCTTCTTTTTTTTAAGCTGTGTGTTTCAGTAGTGGTAATCAGGGCATCAGGAAAGACAAATGCTGTGTCTACTGACCTCTGCCTTGGTTCATCCCCCGAGCCTATTTTTGCAGATGTGTGGAGGGACTGTCTTCCTTCCTGATTAAAAATTCTTCTGGCATCTTCATTGCCCTCTCCCCAAGCAGAGGGTTTAATTGTTTAAAATAATTCTTAAGCAAGGACAAGCAGGTGAATTCTCTCTCCTTCTCACACCTCACCTACAAAATGAAAACCGAGTTGCACCTTTTTTTTAAGTAGCGTATTGCGATGAAAGAATTCCCCTGAAAAATCTGTCACCTTCCAAATCCTTCCAAGGTGTCCTTCATCAGCCACAAGTGGACTCAATTTCAGTCAAATGCTCAGAATCCCAAGTTCAGTGTAGGTAGTAAATGCTTCCTAACCACCTCTTACATGCTAGGCTCTATTCCTAATGCTTTAAAAGCATCATCAATAACAGCCATTCATAGTAATGTGGTGCTGGCCAATATGCAAAGTAAATTAAAGTTTCCAAAGGTTGGTCTCATCCATCATGAAACTGGAGATCGGCAGAGTTAGAGAGCTTTCCCAAGTTACTACTGGCTGGCAGGGCTGAAAATCCAATCTACATGTTTAGAGCTCAATCCCAAAAAGCTTTCAGAGGCAGGAATGACGCCCAACATGGAGCTACCCCTCAGAATCCTGCTAGGACTCTGCATTATACATTCACCTGCAAATTGTGTGCTAACTACTGATGCCACGAAGACAGACAGGTCTGGGTTCCTGCCTCAAGGAGGACATAGTCTAGCTGGAGAAATGAAGGAGGGAACTACCTTAGCATAAAGATTGGTGTGTAGTGTTCTAGAAGGGAACCCCTGACCACAGGACAGAGAAAAAGGCATCCACCTATCTTAGATTGGGAGGTAGTATGGGGAATACAGTGGGGGCTGTCAGGGAGGACTTGTTGTCTTACTGTCTGGAACCTACCCTCTTCCTTTCTGGGACCCAATATGCAACGTGCGTTCATACCACAAGTCTGTGTCTTCATCATGCACACGCACCGAGCATCTCCTGTGCGTCAGAACCATTCCTGAGGACTGGGGACAAGAGAGATGAATCACCTTTGCCCAGGCTTTTGAGATATGTAATGTCCAGTGGGGGGGGGGGTGTATATTAAAAATTATTAGGTTATATTATGTGAAATTGTCAATATTTGTCCACTTTTTACCTTTAAAATGTTTGTTTCACCCTGGCCTGATAGCTCGGTTGGTTGGAACATCGTCTTGATGTGCAAAGGTTGAGTTTCAGTTCCTAGTCAGGGAATACAGAAATAGCGCTCTCTCTTTCTCTCTCTCTCTCAAATCAATAAATAAAAATTTTTTTAAATAAATAAAAGAAAATGTCCATTTATATATGTCAACCTTTTACCCTATAGAGTAATTTGCTGCCCTGAAAATAGCTCAAGATGATGTGGAGCCCCACACCAGTGACCAGATAAAATATTCACGCCTCCTCCACCACATTCCCCATGTAGCAGCATGATTGAAAGTTAGAGAGCATGATTGCTGGTAGGAACTACACTAATAGTCATTTACCAGAATTATAACTGACCTGAGTCGAGTGCCTGCCACCTGTGGGGCACTGTTTAAAGCACTTTCCAGGAATTAACTAATCTAATCCATCTAACCCCTTGAAGTGGGTACTGCTGTTACCCCATTCTGCAGATGAGAAAACTGAGGCATGTGCTGTGTATAGCAAAGCCAGGCTCCCGACCCAGACATCAGAACCCGGAGCCTATGCTCCCATCAGCTCAGTAGTGCTTTTGCTCCAGACATTTTGGTTCCCAGACTGCCCAGGTGGGTGTTTTAATTAAAGCTATGATCTCTTGCTATGAACTGGAGATGGGGGGGCATGGAGACAGCCACCTTCACCTTTGGAGGATAGAATGGCAAAGACTGTCCATGTCAGAGGCAGAGGTGTATCTTTATAAACCAGGTAGAGAATGTTGCCCGAGGAGAGATTGAGAATGACAACGGGAATGGCTTCTAGTTCCATGAGGCAGCCTGGGTTTAAGCCTAAGATTTTACACTGGTAAGAGCTAGAGCTGACAGAACTGTTTTTGTGGGAGACTTTGGGGGACTTTGAGCCTAAGTAGAATTTCCCAGGGTCCCGGGGGACAGAATGCACCACAAAGTTTGGAAGGAGGCCATTCTCTGCCCACGCTCAGAGCGTAGCCCTTGTAGGGTGCTGTGAATGGAATCCTCTTCCCATTCCGTTGTCTGACCAGCCATTGCTTGTTACGTTTGGGTTTGGGTCCTCCTGAGGACTCTTGCTGGTTCCAATAACATTGCGGCTAATCCACTTGAGTTTTCTCAGCATACTCTTCCATTCCCTGCAAATGACAATAGTTATTATGCCTTCTTGAGTAGTTATCCCTCTTATTTTAGTTTCTTACCTTATCATTCTGGCTAACCTGCCGGCTTAGATTCTTCATGAGTAACACTAGTATGTAATATTAATTAAGTGAGTTTATCAATGTTATTTTATTAACCTTAGGAAAATGGATCGAGTGTTTGAGCAAACACAGACAGACAGACAGTGTCAGGAACAAGGCAGAACTGAGAAGTCCCCGCAGTAACTCAGCTGTAATATGACGTTGACCTCTAGACTCGGACGCTGCACCAAACAGACATTTATCCAGTGCTCACTCCGTGTCGGGTACCGTCCTAGCAACTACGGATGTGGCCCAAAATGCAACCGACACAGGGCAGTCCTCTCAGAGCTCCCAGAGCCAGGATGACCGAGGAAAGAGAAAAGACAGGTGCGTCTGAGAGTTATTTACACACAGAATCGGCTGAACGTGGTCTTACAGGGTGAGCAACAAAAAAATCACTGCGAGTCTCACAGCCTCTGGCGCCACGGGTGACGGCCGAGAACTGGACTGAATGTGTCTTCGCTTCTGACATCTATGACAATCTATTCATCTGGAAAAAATAAAGGAGATGAGAGCCCTGAAACTATATAATTTTTTATGAGCGCTTTTGAGAATATGGAGTCCAGAGAAATTAGCCGCTATTTTAATCCTCTGCTGTCTCATCCTTGACACCCATCAAGCCGCCTCTAAAACTAGTGATAACGTTTGCCTGAGACGCTTTCCCAATTTGCAAAGCTGCTCCCGGGCCATTGTCTCCTTCCGTCCCCGCAACAACCTTGGGAGCCGGCGAAGCAGTGTCACTGAGGCCATCACTCCGGTTCCTGAATCCTCGTGACTCGTTGCCCCGTGACCCGCAGACAGCCCCCGCCTGCCGTTGTATCATTCTGCACACGCAGCACGCTGTCCCCCTTCCTTGACTTGGCATTTTGTGGTTTCATCCACCAAGAAGGAAGCCTCGTTCAACAAACTATGCCCCGGACAGGCGAGTGAAGGCCTTTGCTCCCTGGGGTACCCAGGGAAGTCCAGGGAGCCTGGGGTAGGGAGCACCCAACAGCCATAGGCATATCAGGGTAGACCAGCAGGCCAAGGGACACAGGCTCTGTTCCGCAGCTGACATAGCTGTGTCATTGGTAGCAGTGGTCCCAACGCCTTCTCCCTTCATGAGGAGTTGCCACAGGTTGACACTTTGTAGCTGGACTGACTTGAGTTCAAACCTGGCCTTTGCGACTGACTAGTGATGTATCTTTGGGTAGTCACTCCACCTCATCCTGAATTCTCACCCCGATAGACAGGATCTAAGAATACTCACCTTTACAGGGGGGCGGGGGGGACAACAGGGACTGCTAAGTGTAAAAACACTTCTCAAGGTCTCTCGACATATCATAAGAGGTTGATAAACAGAAGCTATTACTTTTATTATCAAGGTCGCCGCCTTCACGGCAGAAAAGGGTAGGGAACCCTTTATCATCAGCAGCAGCATTACTGCTACTATGCTAACGATTATTTACCTTTTCCCTTATTTCTAAAGAGGAAAAAGAAAGAACACTGGCTTCGCCCACCGTCCCTGTCTCCCCGTGGATATGGTGCGGGGGGGGGGGCAGTTTGTTTGGTCATGGGCAGGGGGACAGCAAGCATTGAAGGCACCCATGCGTCCCCACTGGGGGCCCAAGGGCAGACAGAGTGGGTGGCAGCAGTTTGCCGTACAAGGAACCGGACAGGCAAAGGCCCGGAGGCTGGAGAAAGGGCGGCTTATCGGAGGAACTGGGGGTACAGCGATGACGCTTCGCTGGGACAGAGGGTCGGTGGCAGTGACGCAGGCTGCAGAGAGGAGCAGAGACCACAGTTCGTGTCTTCTGGGCGGCCTACCCTCTTCTGAGCACAGTCTGTGCATTAACTTGTCCAAGGTCAAGTTCGGGTCGTCTCTGGAGCCAGGGCCCGTGCTGCCCCAGAAAGGCTTTGCTTCTCTTCCTCTGTGACATTCAGGCAGGAGTCCTGAAGCCAGAAAAGAAATAGATCCCTCTAAAGCAGGGGTCTCAAACTCAACTCAGCATGTGGGCCGCAGAGCAAGATCACAGCCGTTCGGCGGGCCGCAAAAGGTCTACAAAAGGCAACTGTTACGCAACACTTTTCTCACTGCAGTTGAAAACAAAAAAAAATCAGTACAACAAGCACAATCGTACATGCAGTTTACTCAATGTCACAAAATGACCAGAAACTGTAGTTCGCATCACAACTGCTGTTAACTAAGCTAATATCTAGCTAGGATGCTAGAGAAATGAAAAATACAAGTAGGCCCCTAGGCTTACTTAATTTTATCCAAAATATTTTGAACTTCGTGGATTAGTCTGCGGGCCGCACAAAATTGTTCGGCGGGCCGCATGTGGCCCACGGGCCGCGAGTTTGAGACCCCTGCTCTAAAGTCACAAGAAAGCAAGCCATCCCGCACCTGCTGAATTCAGCTTGGGAATTCAGAGTGGAAGTTTCTCTCCTTCTCTCTCTCTCTCTCTCTCTCTCTCTCTCTCTCTCTCTCTCTCCCCCCCCACCTCCCTCTCCGCCTCCCAGTGTGCAGAGCAGGGCTTTTAGAAGTTTCCAAACGTAAAATCGTTTCCATGTAATGGTGCCTCTGTGACCTACATGTCATTCGGCTGTGTGCATGAACTGGAGACACAAAAACCAATCTCTCCAACCAGAGTAAATTGCTTCCCGAGGTCCCCGGGTCAACAGACACTGCGCTGTGGGCATCGCCTGCTTCCTGTGTGCCCACACAGTGCTGCCCCGTCTGCTGGGTGAGGGCAGGGCCCGTGATGGGACAGGACGCCCACCAGGTGGTGGCCTCGGAGAGCATGCCGTCGGCAGTGTGCGTCAGAGTTTTCCCATCTTCTGGGACGTTCAGATCCCAAGGAGCTTGCTCCTGCTGGCCGGAGAAGGAGAAGGGGTCGGCACGTGAGATGTTACCTCCCAGCATTCCCGTGTGACATGCTAACCCGTGTTTGAAACTTTCCGTGAGGTACATGAAGGACCCTCTCTGTTCTGCACCCCTCCCTCATCTCCCTTCAGGAAATGTCTGCGGTTTGGCACAGAAATAATAAACGTCATACCTAGAAGAACCTTTAATGCTGAAAGCCTTCTAGGACTCCCCGTTGCCTCGGGATAAAATCAGTTCAGACAGAGCTGAACGGTTAGACTCAGACGCTGCTGCTTCTCTGCCTCCGCCGGCAGGTACCCCTTCCAGCGCTCTCCCTGGGACGGAAGGCGGACGGCAGAAATGCGAGGGAGACGTGTTGAGTTAGAGGGCAGCCCCGAAGGGCAACCCCTTCTGATTCTCAAAAGAAGCTCAAATCCTTGATTGGACATGAAATACTCCAATGGGTGGTTATGGCAATGGGTTCAATCATCCTAAAGACACACATCTGCAGCATGAAGTTTACCAAACAAGTCTCTGGCCCTGCTGATCCAACCACCATCTTCTCTAACTTGACTCTTGGCCTTTGAAACACTCTGTTCCCTCTTGTTAACATGCTTTTCCTCCCCAAGCCGTTGACTGGCTCCCACTCCTTCAGGTCACTGAACACATGACGCTTCCTCCAAGAAGCCTTCCATAATCATCTAAGGTAGATGGGTACCCCTTCCAAAGTGCTCTGACAGCTGTCTTCAGTTGTCCTGCACCTTCTGTCTGGATATCTGTCTGGCTTTTGCCAAGCTCCGTTAGGGAAGAAGCAGGTTCTGATTTATTATGACATGGCAGCTTGTAGCAAGGTGCCTGAGCACAGGAGGGAGTCGGTTTCTGTGACAGAAGGAAGTGGGGGAGGCTGGCCTGAGAAGTCTTAGTGAAATGCAAAGTGTCCCTCAGCCCAGGGTCTCTGCGTTGGGCTGGTGAGCAACAAAAATAACATTGATTGAGCACTTCCTCCTCGATGTCATGCCCACAAGTACCCTCTGAGACAGGTCTCATTATTCCACTTTACAGATGAGAAACATTAAGGCACAGAGTAGTTAAGAAACTTAGCCAGGATCACAAAGCTAGAAATTGGCCGCTTGAGACTCAACCCCCCCCCAAAGTCTGATTTCAGAATTGGCGCTCTCACCCTCTCCACTTTTCAACAAGGAAGAGGGTCAGACACTGAGAAAGAAACTATCACATTCAATAGAAAAATGAACAGCATTTCTGAGTACCCAGTGCAGCAAGGCATGGTGTTAATACTTTTATGTTATATTACTCAGTCTATTTAAAAGCTCTATGGGAAGCTGTTAGGGTCCCCATGGCACAGATGAGGAAACCGAGCTGAGTAAATGAAGAATGGGAACTCAGACCTATTGGCTGTCATAGGAAGTAACAGAAAAGAGTTCCCAAGAGGCTACCTGGAGAGATTGGGTTCAGAGAGAAGAAAGCAGCAGTAAAGGATAAGATCAGTCACCATGCACAGATCATGGAATAGCAGGAAAGTGACCACAAGAAGATGAATGTTCCAAAGAGTGTGCCTTGAGGAATCTATCAGCCCATTTATCCATCCATCCATCCATCCATCCTCCCACCCATCCACCCATCCTCCCATCCTCCCATCCATCCATCCATTGTCCATCCATCCACCCACCCATCCATCCATCCTCCCATCCATCCATCCACCCATCCATCCATCCATCCATCCACCCACCCACCAACCCATTCACCCTCTTATTCATCCATCCATTGTCCATCCATCCATCCACCCACCCATCCATCCTCCCATCCATCCATCCATCCATCCACCCACCCATCCATCCTCCCATCCATCCATTCACCCATCCATCCATCCATCCATCCACCCATCCATTCACCCATCCACCCACCCACCCATCCATCCATCCATCCACCCATCCTTCCTTCTATCCATCCATCTATCCATCCATCCATCCATCCATCCATCCATCCACCCATCCATCCATCCATCTATTCATCCATCCATCTATCCATCCATCCATCCACCCATCCTTCCTTCTATCCATCCATCCATCCATCCATCCATCCATCCATCCATCCATCCATCCATCTATCCATCCATCCATCCACCCATCCTTCCTTCTATCCATCCATCCATCCATCCATCCATCTATCCATCTATCCATCCATCCACCCATCCTTCCTTCTATCCATCCATCCATCCATCCATCCCTCTTTTATTCCACACTGATGAAGTGCACACTCCGACTGTCCTGATCGACCCTCAGAGTTCAAAGAGACACAGTCCTTGCCTTCCAGAGGTTCCCAAGGAACAGATGGTAAAGATGTTGAAGGAGGTAATTGCAAAATATATATGTTAACGACTTGATTCAATGACATTCCTCACTCGCCCCCCCCCCGTTGAGATCACGGATAGCTTTAAAATAAAAGGCCTGCCAAGTAAAAGGCTTCAGTCAGAGAAAGCACTCCAGGCAGAAGAAGTCGCCCATGCAGCGCTAGGGAGGTGAGAGGGATCCCTGTTCACTCAGGTCCTTCATAGAGTGAAGAGCAGGTGCATCCACACAGGTGCAGAGGGAGGGGAGAGTGTGGGCACTGGCTCTGGCTCTAGAGCAGAGGGTTCAAACCAGCTATCCAGGGGCCACAGTGTGTGTGTGTGTGTGTGTGTGTGTGTGTGTGCGCGTGTGTGAGTGTGAGTATGAGTGTGTGAGTGTGTGTGAGTGTGAGTATGTGTGAGTGTGTGTATGTATGTGAGTGTATGTGTGAGTGTGTGTGAGAGTATGTGTATGCATGAGTGTGTGTGTGTGAGTGTGTGTGTGTGAGTGTGTGTATGAGTGTGTAAGTGTGTGTGTGTGTGAGTGTGAGTATGTGTGAGTGTGTGAGTATGAGTGTGTGTATGAGTGTGTGTGAGAGTGTGTGTATGAATGTGTGTGTATGAGTGTGTGTGTGTATGAGTGTGTGAGTATGTGTGTATGTGTGTGAGAGTGTATGTGTGAGTGTGTGTTTGTGTGTGTGAGTGTGCATGTATGAGTGTGTGTGAGTGAGTGTGTGTGAGTGTGTGTGAGAGTCTGTGTGTGTATGAGTGTGTGTAAGTGTGTGTGTGCGTGTGTGTGTGTGTGACCTGGCCACAGTGGGCTGTCAGTCCCTCCTGGGAAACCACCAGCTAGAACTAAAGAGGGGCTGCCCTCTTGAAATGGGGCGTGAGCTGTCCAGTTCACTAACGCTGCCCACCTGCCCTCTCACATATGATGTCACCTGCCCGGACGGTGCTCCCACGGGAGCTTGCAAGCCGTGGCCTAGAGCCGTTGAAGGGAGTTTACAGTGAGTCCTCAGGCTTCCTTAGGGTGACTCACTCCGTGGCTGCTGAGCACCCTGAGCCGAGGGAATGGGCTACCAAGAGCCCGGTCCCCGCGTGGCACACAGTTGGGCATCACCATATTTATGTTGAACTGAGTTGGAATTTGCATGAACGATTCTGGCACAATTTCTTTTCAGACAGTCCCAAAAAGATCTCTCTCTCTCACGCACTGAGGGCTGAATTAATTTCCACTTACCCTCAATCACCTTCCTTGAACTCATTTTCTGCATAAACCCTTAGTAACGTCCAGCGTCTTCCAAACAGTTCACTAGCCCTTAGCGTGTTTACCGGCAGTGTGTGAATCTCTACAGTGCTTGTATTCATTCATTCATTCATTCATTCATTCATTCATTCATTCATCCAGCAGACATTTATGGAGCACCGACTATCTGCCAGGAACTGTGTGAGAGATCGGCAATATCTTAATAACACGAAGCGAAACAGACAGATTTCTTGCCCTTCTGCATCGCTCACCTGCTTGCTAGGTAGTAATTATGGTGAAATCCATATAGCAGGCGTGGTACCAGGCGCTGGGCTGGGAACTTCTCCTGTATGGTTTCATTGAGTGCTCACCAGAGCCTGTGGTGGGCGCCATGTCATCATGCTTTCCACAGGTGAGTAAACTGAGGCACAGGAAAGGGAAGTCAGCTGCTCAGAGTCGCACGGACAGAAAGCGGCCGGCGCAGGTCTGAACCCTCGCAGCCCGGCCCCCACAGCTGAACTCTTGGCCACTGGTCTCGCTGGGATGACCTAGGGAGCCCCTGACCCGCCTCTTGAAGCTTCCGAGTGCTGGTCATCATGGTGGTGGTCTGCTCTGGCCGTGTCTGGGCAGGTAGAGGAACCCCGACAACACGCTCTGAAACGTTTGTCTGTAAGAGCTCGTGTTTTCCCCCCTTGTCATCCCACGTGACTGCCTTTTCCTCTTCTGAGTTGGGGACAGTGCGAGGCAGAGCTCATACTGGGGTGCAGCGTCAACCGCTGACGGCTGCCGTTTGCATGTGACCTTGGCTGCAGGGCGACAGCTGCCCCTAGGAGGAGGTCCCCACGAAAGAGAAGCCCTCAGGATGGGAAGACAGCTGGGGCCCCGTGGCTCACGCTGCTGCGGGATCTGGGAGTGCCCCTCTCCTGTCGCCTCCGTCACGACCCTGCGCGGCCCTTCCTGGTTCCGGTGTCGGACAGCGTGGCTGCCGCCTCTTTGTGGGCCCAAGAGAACGCCTGGGCCCCCTGGGTCATGCTGCGTGTTCATGCAACCTCTTTTCCCTTGTCTGCCTGTCTCCCTGGAGGCGAAAGAGACCCCACCCCTCACCCCCCGCCTCAGCACTGTGCACGGCACACGACACACACTTTCTGAATGAAAGAAGGCAGCCCAGAGAAGTGTGTGGCTTACACAAGGCCACACAGCGAGTAGGTAGCAGAACGGAATGACACTCCGTCAAAATAGATTGTAAGCACCACGTGGCCTCCATCCACCTGCGTGTCTTTTCATTGCTACGTCCCATTTCTGGCCCAGTGCCTGGTGCATGGTGGGCGGCTCGGTCGATGGTTGTTGAGTGAATAAATGAGTGCCAGCCTCCTTACATTCTTCTGAAAAAAGACGGGCAACAGAAAATGAAGGCTTTGTGTAGGCTGTGTTTTATATGCACAATTGATCAGCTATTTGACCACAACTAAAATATCCACCCCTGACAGCCACCAGGAGGCAGAGGGGTGGTGCCTACCTGAAGATGTTTACTCAAACAGAGACGACCCAAGCAGAGCCACAGTTCGTCTCTGACACCCCAGTGAACTCAGACGAAGACCCCAGGAGCCTCTGGCTTCCCGTGGGTTCACTGACACCCCATGACCATCATCCCAGGGCTACAAAACAGCAAGAGCAGCGAGCATCCCGTGTGCAGGGCAGGCACCAGCTGCAAGGGGGGGGGGGGGGCATGGGACTGCCAGTGAGCCCCTGGGGCGAGTATAAGAGACAGTCGGTCAGCGGGATGTCACACGATGTCGGAAGGGGCAGTGGAGAGGGTCTCAGTCACACGCCCTGGATTTCAAGAAAGTAATTCAATCCTCAGGGGCAGAGAGGAACTCACCGTCTCTCTCCCCCGCTGGTCCCTGGGCACTGGGGGTGGTGGGTATCCTCAAAGACCCTGCAACTCCTCTGCATGTACTCTCATGGCACATTCGTGCCAGCTGACCTAAATCTAAAAAACAAAAAAGGAAAGGAAGGGAAAAAATGAACCGGTTCACTTCTCCTTGGTGTGACGTCAGCTCCCTTGAGCCACGTGCAGAAGCGCGTGGACAGGCAGGTGTCTCGCGTGTGGGCTCCCGAGGCTGATGAGCTGGTTCTGAGCCCTGGGTCTGGCCCCAACTTGATGTCTGATGGAGACAGGCTCCTTTCCCACCGAGCCTCAGTGTTCCCGTCTCTGTAAGGGGGAGAGGATAGTACCTCCCTCCTCACGTCCTGTGAGGGTCAGAGTTCATGCGAATCAAGCCTCTCCCCAGGAAGCCACGTAGAGTAAGTGTTTCGTAAACGGAACTCCCGTTAATGAGCGTTCCGATGGTTGTTCAGTGAGCTCGGTTCTCGTGTCTCAGGTGTCGTGAGCGGGGGAACTGAAAGAGACGTTTCACCCCTTTGTGTCCAGGCTCAGTCGTCTTCTCAAGCCTTCCCTGGGGCCTCAGCCCCTTTCCTCTACACGAGGGAATGGAAACGTGACATACTTTATTAGGAAGGATTTACCCTGGATGTTTAATCTCAGGTCATATCGGATGTTCTAGATACGAAATAGACTCCCTGTACGTGCAGACGTGAGCTCAGGGCCCGACACAGAGTCGACCGCGCTGAGAGCAGGGTGGGGGCCTTCCTCTTTCCTACCTCCTGGCCTTTGCACGTGCTGCTCATTGCCCCGCCTGTCCGTCAGACCCTCGCTCACCTGCACTAGGACGTGAGACACAATGACTGTCTTCATCGTTATTGCTTTGCCACCAACTGGCCCATTTTGCGGAACTGGGAACCAAGACCCTGGGAAGGAAAATGGCTTGATCAAGGGCACCCAGGGGCCTGTGTTGGCACCCACGCTGACCCAGAGGTGTCTCCCACGGCTCGATCTCCACCTGCCATCTGTTCTGTGCGTCTCCCACGGCTCGATCTCCACCCGCCGTCTGTTCTGTGCGTCTCCCATGGCTCGATCTCCACCTGCCGTCTGTTCTGTGTCCCCAAATCACCAGCTACAGGAAAGACACTCTGTGTTCCAAGTTCCCGCACCGGAGCAAGTGGAACAGTGGGAAACAGGGCGGTGTCTGCAGCTGGAACCGCTGGGGGGGGGGGGCAGTGACCCTACAGACAGCCTTCCCTGCCTCTCTCCTGGGAGCCCTCAGACCAGCACCCCCTGAACACCTGCTGACGCCATCCGGACGCCAAAGAGACTGAGCCCCGAGTCCAGCTGTCATCGTCTTTCCTCGTCCCCTCCCTTCCGCTCCCAGAGGGGAGCAGGTCACAGCGAGGGAAGCGGTAGCTTCCAAGAGGCCATGCCCCCCCCCCCCCGCAATTCAGTCTCCGATCCCCGTCTGACCTACATGTCCTGGGAGCAGCTGAGAGGACACGGGGTGGGGGGGTAGCTCGTGGTCTCGGGGAGTCATGGGTGTCTGCAGGTCACGGGGGCTGACCTCCTCGTGCAGCTGGAAGGGGGACGCATTCCAGTCACTGGGGACGTGGCTGAAAGAGGGGAGCGGCTCTCTCTTGGAAACCCACGAGAACATCAGTTAGGCTGCAGAGACAACGGGTGTTCAGAATGTCGTCCCAGGGACTGACTCAGCTCAGACGAGGAAACTCTCCGCCCTTTTCAGAGGAGCTGCATGGGCCAGCGACTCTGGGGTATCGGTGACCTGCTCTTGGTCATGGTACGGCCGTGGCAGTCACACAGTGTGCCTGGTGTCAAGCCTAAATCCTCTGGCAGCTCCAACGTGAGCTCTTTTTTTCTTTACAAATTCTCTTGGCTACCTTTGGGGAAAAGAAAAAACAAAAAGGAGGAACGGATGGAAAAATAATGTGTTACCCTTTAAACTATCACTTTTCCTTTGGGGAATTTATTTAATAGAAATATACAAAGATGCTTAACTAAGGTCTGCGGTGGCCAAAAAATAAAATAAGCACTATTTAGTCATGAATGAATATCCCGTGACTATAATTAAAATAGAAAAAAAAATCCATGATTTCTTTTTTGAGAGAGAGAGAAATGGACACACAGGAACAGACAGGCGGGAAGGGAGAGAGATGAGAAGCATCAACTTGTTGTTGCGGCACCTTAGTTGTTCATTGATTGCTCTTCATATGTGCCTTGACCTGGGGGCTCCAGCTGAGCCAGTGACCCCTTGCTCAAGCCAGCGACATCTGGGCTCAAGCCAGGAACCATGGGGTAATTTTCAAAGACAAAAAAAGAAAAGAAAAAGAAACAGAGCGGAACTACGAGATATAAAGTGAGAACTCCCAGTCAGTGCTTTGTTCCCAGCTGCCTCTCCCAAGGAGTCTGCAGGGACCTCTTGTCCTCACAGACACCGACAATACCCCTGGGAGACTTTGACCCGTGCCTGGCAGGTGACCGTTCTGTGGTGGGGTCTGACAGCCTGTGCTGTTCCCTTAGCCTCTTCCCCCCACACGCTGCAAAGTGCAGGAAATTAATTCCCCCGAGAAGACAACCAGGAAGCTTTGCAATCACCAGACATGGGCTCCGGACCTCGCAGGAGTGTCAACCTGTCCAACGACACCGCGGACGGACGGGATGTGCTTTCCAGAAGCATTGATGTTTGGATCACGAAATTCACTGGGGCTTGCTTGGGTAAGACTGGCGGGGTGTCCACAACAACAGACTCTTTGTTTAATGAGAGGGAAGAACTGAAATGGAACTTCAGGCAGTGACAACTTGAATTTCTTCACTTCCCCCCCCCATTGTAAATACGCACAGATTCTGTCAACACCACTATGTTGTTGGGGGGGGGACAGGTCACTGTGGAAAGGAAAGGAGTTTTGATGTGGGGAATTAACTGTGAATGTCAAGAGTCAGGAGTTAAAAACTCTACCTTCTCAATCCTACTCTAGAAAATCAGTTCACAGGCATGTTTCTTTCCCCTGTGGGCCTCGGTCGCCCACACATCTGTCTCGTCCGAAGGATCTCCTAAGTGTCTTCATGGCGCCCCGCGGGATCTACGGGAAAAAAAATAGGAAACTTAGTGTCTGCGGGTTAGTCGCTCAAGAAAAGGCAAGTACTAGGAACTGAAGAAAATGTCAAATAGGAACGCCTAGCAATATAGAGTTGATGACTTCCTGACCTAAAGCATTCATTAGGCGGGGCAGAAATGTTTTTAAAGAATTTGGATATGTACACATTTCTACACGTATCCAAACATGTGTGTAGATCTCTATTGTAGAGATATGTCTGTGTATGTGTGCATATGAATAAATAGATTGCACTAAGTTTGCACAGTGGAATGCTAGAGTCATTAAATCAGGTCAACCAGATCTGTGTGTATCAACCAACACAAGCCTCAGAAACGAATGCTGAAGGTAAAAAGCAGCATGCTGGATGGTAGATTCAGTATAAAAGGAGGTAAAAGGCCCCGGCCGGATAGTTCAGCTGGTGAAAGCATCATCCCCAAGCACAGAGGTTCGATCCCCAGTCAGGGCACATACAGGAGCAGATCGATGTTCCTGTCTCTCTCCCTCTCTCCCTTCCTCTCTCTCTAAAATCAATAAAATAAACAATTTTAAAAGTAATGTTTTTTTAGTGAAGAAGAAAGTAGAAGGACACAGCACGGTCCTGAAGAGGCAGCTCTGTGCCTGCCTCCAGGGAGAGAGAGAAAGAAGGAGGGAAAAATGAAACTGCAGCGATTCATTTTTTTAATTCATTTATTTCTTTTAATTGGATTTATTAGGGTGACACTGGTTAATGTAATTATACGGGCTCCAGGTGCCCGATGCTACAACACAACTCTATACACTTTAATGTACACTCACCCCCCAAGTTAAGTCTTTGTCCTGCACCAGTTTGCCCCCATACCCTCCTACAGCAATTTAAAAGAGGACTTCAACTGTATCTATAGTGTTGTTTCTTTTTTTATTAAAAAAAAAAAGTGACCCTGGCCGGTTGGCTCAGTGGTAGAGCATTGGCCTGGCATGTGGATGTCCTGGGTTTGATTTCCAGTCAGAGCACACAGGAGAAGCAACCATCTGCTTCTCCAGCCTTCCCCCCTTTCTCTCTCTCTCTCTCTCTCTCTCTCTCTTCTCCTCCTGCAGCCATGGCTTGATTGGAGCGAGTTGGCTTGGGGCGCTGAGGATGGCTCCATGGCCTCCACCTCAGGCACTAAGAAGAGCTCTGTTGCTGAGCAACAGAACAATGAAGCAGTGCCTCAGATAGGCAGAGCATCGCCCCCTAGTGGGCTTGATGGGTGGTTCCCAGTCAGGGCACATGCAGGAGTCTCTCTGCCTCCCTTCCTCTCACAGAAGCAAATATAACAAAATGTTAAAATTTGTTTAACTTGAGTACCCAAGGGTGTGTATATTACAAGACATTTTTTACATGTGAAGTATTGTTTAATATTTTAAAGAAAAGAAAAAAAGAGATTTCTAGATTCCAGCACTGTCACTGGAGTTCAGACAAGGGACATAGTTCTCTGAGAGCCTTGTTTGCAAAATAGGATTAATAATGTTCAAAATTCAGGGTTGACTCTGAGAATAAATGAGCACAAATGTGTGCAATGACATCCAGATATTATTCATTGGAATAGCATTCTAGAGTAAGTCCCTATTGACTTTCCAGATGTGTGTTATTCAAAAAGACATTTGTTTTCAGAACTAATGAGAAATTATGTGGATGCATTTTGCAAACAAATCTGACCCCAAGGAAAATAATGTAGTGCTACTCTCTCTGCAAAAACTCTACTCAGCTATATTATACGGACAAACGTAAGCAGGGTCACTTACTAACTGTGATTGCCCTGACGGAGGTTATGCATGGGTGTTTGGAGACCAAGACTGGAGAGAAAATTTACTTTTCTCTGTTTTTATTTTTTAATTGTGTATCATGTGTGTAGATTACCTGCTTGGGAATAATCATCATAATTTATCTTTAAATTAATTGGAAGGTCATGATCTTCTCTGTTTCTTCAATTCTAAACCTATCTAAAAAGGAAAAGACCTGAAATCCAATTTCTAAAAAGGTTCTTAGGAGGTCATTTGGCCCAGTCTCCTGCCTGAATTCCTAAAGCAAGAAAAGCCATTCGAGCCTGGTAGTCTCCATGCAGCTGGACAAAAGAAAGATCATGGGATCTGGGATGAGTGTATCCAGGTGTGGTCTCTGTCACCCTTGCTGTGTGACTCTAAGTAAGTTTCTTAAGCTCTCTGAGCCCCCACTGTCTGTCTGCAGTGAGGACCTGTCCTGACTGTATGAAGAAAGAATAAACAATATGAGAATAAAACTGGGTAAAACCAGGACCCAGATGTTCATGTGAGGCGCTATGTGTGGTGCAGAGAGTAACCCTTGAAAGCCGTGGTCCTGTTCCTGCAGCTTTCCTGGGAGCACCCCCCAATAAACCCGTGCCCTGGTGTAGCCCACAAAGTCACCCTGCTCCAGAGATAAAGCAGCTCTCTTCTCTCCACAGCCAACATCCTGACGGTGATCATCCTCTCGCAGCTGGTGGCCAGGCGGCAGAAGTCCTCCTACAACTACCTCTTGGCCCTGGCAGCGGCCGACATCTTGGTCCTCGTTTTCATTGTGTTTGTGGACTTCCTGCTGGAAGATTTCATCTTGCGCATGCAGCTGCCCCAGGTGCCGGACAAGATCATAGAAGTGCTGGAGTTCTCCTCCATCCACACCTCCACCTGGATCACCGTGCCCCTGACCGTGGACCGGTACATCGCTGTCTGCCACCCGCTCAGGTACCACACGGTCTCCTACCCCGCCCGCACCCGCAGAGTCATCCTGGGCGTGTACCTCACCTGCTTCCTGACCAGCATCCCCTACTACTGGTGGCCCAACATCTGGACGGAAGACTACACCAGCACCTCCGCGCACCACGTGCTCGTCTGGGGCCACTGCTTCACCGTCTACCTGGTGCCCTGCTCCATCTTCTTCGTCCTGAACTCCATCATCGTCTACAAGCTCCGCAGGAAGACCAGCCTGCGCCTCCGAGGCTACTCGACGGGGAAGACCACTGCCATCTTGTTCACCATCACCTCCATCTTCGCCGCCCTCTGGGCGCCCCGCATCGTCATGATCCTCTACCACCTGTACGGGGCGCCCGTCGTCGGGAACCGCTGGCTGGTGCACGTGGTGTCGGACGTGGCCAACATGCTGGCCCTCCTGAACACGGCCATCAACTTCTTCCTCTACTGCTTCATCAGCAAGCGCTTCCGCGCCATGGCGGCCGCCACGCTCAAGGCCTTCTTCAAGTGCCAGAAGCAACCCGTCCAGTTCTACACCAACCACAACTTCTCCATCACCAGCAGCCCCTGGATCTCACCGGCCAACTCCCACTGTGTGAAGACGGTGGTGTACCAGTACGACAAACACGGAAAAGCTGTGAGAGTCACCCCATGACACCCCCCGCCCCAGGTCTGGCATCTTCTGCCTCGGCCTGATCTATGTCCAGATTGGAGTGTGGCCCAGCTTATGGCTCAACAGCTCCCTGTGAGAATGCTGCCTTGACTTCCTCCCTCCGCAGACAGACTGAGCCACTCTCGGACTGGCAGACGACAGAAGGTGGAAGAGAAGAAGGAAGACCGCGAGTCGCTTGTTCCCTTGGTGCGGTTATGGTCGCAAAGCCACGGTGCCTACCGGTCTGAAGATGCCTTTGGGGGTCAGGCCGTCATCCTGTGGCCCCTAAGGATACCCAGTAGAGAAGTGTGTGACATAGTCTGGGACTTAGCCTTAACCCCATCCGCAGTCACTGGGCACCGCTGATGAGTTATGTGACGTGTCAAGCTCAGTAGCACCGTAGCCTGAGCCGCCCCGCCCTTCACAGAGCTGAGGTTATTATCCATTCCTTCCCTGTTCTCTTCCCAGCAGCTAGCGACGCTGTCTGATTTGAGGTTTTTTTTTTTTCAAGGGACCCTTTGTCCTAGAGAGGGCCTTGGACTTGAAGCGGCCTTAGCAAGCACCTCCAGCGACAGAATGACTCTGTGAGGACAGGGTGGTATTGAATCCCATCCAGACTCTGGCCAGAGCTTCTCTGGAAAGGTTTTTAAACCCGCATCACTCTGCCCCTCAGACCTAGGGTCTAAGATGCAGTCTTTCTATTTGCCATGACGTATAAATTTTGTCTATCTCCTCCAAAGCAAAGACCCTGCCTGGTGCATGGGAGGAAAAGAGGATTTCTTGAGCCCAGAAATAATAATAATAATAATAAGCCCACTCTTGCCACTGTTTCGATCTGTCCCGTGTCAGCTGTGTACAGTTCTTTGGGTCCAAATAGCTTCTTGTTTTGGGACCACTCGAGCTTCCCCGAGACGCCTTTGACACACAGCGTTGCCGACTCTGCCATGACTTGAAAAGCCCTCTCCAAACTGTTTGATTTGAGGTGACTTCCGAATTGTACTTCAGAAAGTGTAGCTCTCCAGGTGCGCAGAGCCATCCTCCGCTCGGCCTCACTGTCCAGCTGGCCTGGCCGCGCTGCCGCAGATGCTGCCGCAGCCACGTGGGGGGGGGGCACTCTGCCGCAGATGCTGCCACAGCCACGTGGGGGGGGCCGTGCTGCCGCAGGCATGTGGGGGGGGCGAGGGGCTGTGCTGCCGCAGATGCTGCCGCAGCCACGTGGGGGGGGCACTCTGCCGCAGATGCTGCCACAGCCACGTGGGGGGGGTCGGGGGGCTGTGCTGCCACAGATGCTGCCGTAGCCACGTGGGGGGGCCGTGCTGCCGCAGATGCTGCCGCAGCCACGTGGGGGGGGGCCGTGCTGCCGCCGATGCTGACGCAGCCACGTGGGGGGGGAGGCGGGGGGTTGCCGTGCTGACGCAACCACGTTGGGAGGGGGCGCTCTGCTGCAGCCACGTGGGAGGGGCGTGCTGCCGCAGATGCTGCCGCAGCCATGTGGGGGGGGGCGGGGGGCTGTGCTGCCGCAGATGCTGCCGCAGCCACGTGGGGGGGGGGGCGCTGCCACAGATGCTGCCGCAGCCACGTGGAGGGGGGGGCGCTCTGCCGCAGATGCTGCCGCAGCCACGTGGAGGGCGGCCCGTGTTGGCCGCTTGTGTGTGCTTCGCTGCACACGGCACAGAAGGGTGGTGCTCATTCTTGGTGAAGCTATTTAACCCAGATCCTTTGCAAAATGATAAAATGTGCATTTATTTCTTCATTCTCCCTTTTGCCCGTCCGAAGCAAGAACAGTTCGAGGTGGTGACGAGTAGCAGGCTCCCCGGGTATTACCACTCTTACGTGCGTACGCGCATGCGCACACACTTGACTATATTAGCTTTTATGTATCCAGTGAGCTGTGTGTGTGTGTGTGTTCTTTGTTTTATTTAGAAAATCATTTAATGGGGTGAAAATTAAATTTGATAAAAGTACACAGGTTTCAGGTGAACGTTCCTATAGCATCAGAACTGTGGATTATGTTGTGTGCCCGTCACTCAAAGTCAGATCATTTTCCATCACCTTCTGTTTGTCCCTCTTTACTCCTCCCCCACTCTTCCTCCATGTCCCCCTTCCCCAGGGAACCACTTCACTTTTATCTGTGAGTCTCAGTTTTATATCCCACCCATGTATGAAATCATATAGTTCTTAGCTTTTCTGATTTACTTATTTCACTCCGTATAATGTTATCAAGGTGCATCTATGTTGTCGTAAATGACATTATGTCATCATTTCTTATGACTGAGTAGTGTTCCATGTATATATGTACCACCTCTTCTTTATCCAGTCCTCTGCCGAGAGACACTTTGGTGATGTGTTTTAAAAGGTAAATACACACTAGAGTTCCTTTTTATTTCTCTCCTAGATTCCATTTCTTCCAGAACAGTTGTGGAATTGGGTAATATTCTTGATGACCAAACAAAAAGGAGATGGTCTACCTGGATTCCCTGGTTCCTCAGGCATTTTTTTTTTTTTTCATTTTTCCGAAGTTGGAAATGGGGATGCAGTCAGACAGACTCCTGCATGCGCCCGACCGGGATCCACCCAGCATGCCCACCAGGGGGCGATGCTCTGCCCATCTGGGGCGTTGCTCTGTTGCATCCAGAGCCATTCTAGCACCTGAGGCAGAGGCCACAGAGCCATCCTCAGCACCCGGGCCACCTTTGCTCCAATAGAGCCTTGGCTGCGGGAGGGGAAGAGAGAGAGAGGAAGGAGAGGGGGGACAGGTGGAGAAGCAGATGGGCGCTTCTTCTGTGTGCCCTGGCCGGGAATTGAACCCAGGACTCCTGCACGCCAGGCCGACGCTCTACCGCTGAGCCAACCAGCCAGGGCCTCCTCAGGCATTTTTGTTTCTAATTAGAAGACTGGTCTACCCTTTCACAGGGAATGTGTGATGCACGAGCCCAGTAAAAAGAAGTCCCACTGCACCAGAAGCCCTAAATGTCAGCCACAGCCCTCCTACCTACTCAGTACAATATTAGGTCCCGTTAGTCCCGATGATCCTAATTCCTTCTTCTATTTGATAATTGCAGTAGAGTCTCGTCTTACCCAAAGATTATGTTCTAAAGTCAGTGCAACATATTTTTTTTTTAAAAACCAGCAGAGCCAAAGCTACCTGGGCAGTGTCTCCTGGAAGGAGCCACACTCAATCCCTTCAAAAATCTGACACAGCTAAGTCTTTCTCCACCAGTAAAGCAGGTGGATGTGGGGGGGGGGGGGGGGTTGGGGGGATGAGGACAAGATAGAGTTGGCTTGTGTTCAGGGGCCACAATGTATGACTCTGAAGTGTCTGTGAATGTGAAGATCGGCAGGATGTTCCCATTAGAAGAGATTCAGGGACGCTGAGTGACGGAGGGACAAGCAGGTTCCTGTCCCCCACGTCACCCACTCCTCAAAGCGTTTGTGTATTCAGTGGAATGGCGGGCAGACTCCCCACCTCCCTCAAATTGTATTTCTCTCTGTGGTTTTTTTTGTTTTGTTTTGTTTTGTTTTTCAAGCGTGTGTGGCCAGATGTGTGTTCATTTCATGTGTGTATGATACCCTTTCACCCGACTCCCTTACGAATGAACGTTAACCAAAGGCTACCTACACTGAATATATATAGAGAGAGGACTATATATTTATTTTATAAACCCCTTTGTTGTGAAAAATGTTAGTCTGAGCTAGACGTGAATGAGCCACAGCACAATAGATATATTTTAAAAGGTTAGGTGATTCTTTTTTTCAGAACCTACGTAAGATGGAAAACGGAAGTGTGAATCCTTAACGCTCTTCTCTGTGGTATTAATTCTATGTGAAAGTTCATTGTTGATGTTTAAAAAGTAAGAACTGGGTGTGCGTCTGGAATCTTTATTCGCACACTCATTTCTGTTAACAACAGAGGTTGTATGAAGTAGGATTGTGATCTCTTTTTCTTCTGACTATATTTTGTATTTGGGTAAAATAATATTTAAAAAAGGTCTGATTCTTTTTAACATCTGTGTTTCCTCATGTTTTATTTTTCAGTTCCCATTCATTCTCAGTATTATTTTTTATTAGTTTCAGAGGTACAGCATCGTGGTTAGACAATCATATACATTACAAAGTGTCCTCCCTGATATTTCTAGTACCTACCTGGCACCGTACCTAGTTATTACAATATTAGTGACATTGCGATCTTAAGTCCCCATGACTGCTTTGTCACTGCCAATGGGTCCTTCTGAATCCCTTAAAACAATTCTTGAAGGCACACTCTCACTTACTCTCGTCTGATAAAGATACATACGAATGTCTGTTGGGTTAGGTTGATACATGTTTCCAAAACTTTACCCCAGATAGTCGAGGGACTTCTGATTTATTATTACTGATAGTAATAATTGTGGACAAGAATGAAAATGATTCTTTAAAAAAAAATTTGTCTTTTTATTCAGGCCAGTTTTGGAAATAAAGCCTTGAATTTTGAAGCCTGTTCTCTAAACAGCGGCTGTTGAGGGCATTTAAGCAATTGCCTTAATCGGGTTTTTGTGATGCTTCCTACAAAGATTGTTAACTGTCCCCCACCCCCTTGCTGTTTAATTCGTGTCCTTCCTTGGATGTGCAGTGATGCTGCAGCACACACAGACTGTGTCTCTTTACCGACCAACTCGAGCACTGAACTGTCTCACGGGGAAGGCGAGGAGGAGGAGACAGACAAGCCATACAAACACAGGTCGTGAACAGGCACGAACTTCCACTCTTCAAACACTGCAGTTGGAGATTCCTTTGCACAGCTGGTACCTCCTGGTCCGATGTGGGGACCTATCTGAAGTGAATAAAACAAGCAAAAAAAAAACAACAAAAAACTTTAATGTTAGGTATTCCGGCTCAAAGAATGGAATAGAGTATTATAACAGAAAAACAGTAAATATTCATATTTTCTTAACTAGATAATACATCGTGTTTGCACTTGTTTGTACTATGATCAATTCTAATATGGTGTTTTGGGACTTGCATATATGTTCAAGGTATCGCAGAACTCTGATTAAATTTGTTTAAATGAGCACCTTACTTGTACTTTGTGCTGTGGCTAGAATGAGACCTGAGTCTTGCCTGCATCCTGGCTAGCCAGACATATTTTAGCATTTAAGACTACTGAACTTGGTTTCTAATTATCCTGGATGAGGTATAAATCTGAATTCCCTTATAATCGTTTCCTCTTTGTGACTTCAAGACAGTGATAGCTAATCTGATGTGGAAAATCTAGCATAATGGCTAAGAGCTCAGACTTCGAAGTCAGACGATCGTGGTTCTTGCCACAGCGCTACCATTTATTAGATGTATGGTTTTAAGCAAAGCCTTGAAGATCTCTGGAAGACTATCCTCAGGTAGAAAATGGCACACAAGTTAATTTTTTTTCCAGTTGCCCGTAAGGTAAGTAGAAACATTCATGGTCAAGAGATCAAGGTTCCGAGTCAGTTATTATGGGTTCTAACTATGCAGGCTCTGCCCCTTTCTAACCGTATCACCTTGGACAATGTCCTCAATCTCTCTGAGCCTCAACTTCCTGTACAAAAGTCAGGTGAATAGTAATCCCAATACATACCTCATGGAGTGATTATTAACAGTAAAGCTGCCTGACCAGGCGGTGGCGCAGTGGATAGAGCGTCAGACTGGGATGCGGAAGACCCAGGTTCGAGACCCCGAGGTCGCCAGCTTGAGTGTGGGCTCATCTGGTTTGAGCAAAAATTCGCCAGCTTGGACCCAAGGTCGCTGGCTCCAGCAAGGGGTTACTCGGTCTGCTGAAGGCCCGCAGTCAAGGCACATATGAGAGGGCAATCAATGAACAACTAAGGTGTCGCAATGCGCAACGAAAAAACTAATGATTGATGCTTCTCATCTCTCCGTTCCTGTCTGTCTGTCCCTGTCTACCCCTCACTCTGACTCTCTCTCTGTCTCTGTAAAAAAAATAAAATAAAAATAAAAATAAAAATAAAAAAAAACAAAACAGTAAAGCTAAAAAGAACTTCCAAGTATACATCCTTTCACAGGGGAGGATGGTTGGGCCACAGGATATGGCCTGTGATCTCAAAGCTCCAGACATGATTAACAAAGGAGAAATAGAGAGAGTGCACAGCCACCACCTACTGAGGGGGAAGGGGACCGTGACGCCCGCTGGGCACCCTGTGATGAAGAAGAGGCCCAGGAACACTGAGCGAGCTCCCCACCGAGAAGTGAGCCCGTGTTCTGTGATCCTGAAGTCTCCAAATGACTAAAGAAGAGCCAGAGAGGTGTCCAGTCAACTATTATGTCAGGGGTCCCCAAACTATGGCCCACGGGCCGCATGCGGTCCCCTGAGGCCATTTATCTGGCTCCTGCCGCACTTCCAGAAGGGGCACGTCTTTCATTGGTGGTCAGTGAGAGGAGCCCATTGACCATCTCATTAGCCAAAAGCAGGCCCATAGTTCCCATTGAAATACTGGTCAGTTTCTTGATTTAAATTTACTTGTTCTTTATTTTAAGTATTGTATTTGTACCTGTTTTTTTTTTTTTTTTTACTTTAAAATATGTGCAGTGTGCATAAGGATTTGTTCATAGTTTTTTTTATAGTCCGGCCCTCCAATGGTCTGAGGTACAGTGAACTGGCCCCCTGTGTAAAAAGTTTGGGGGCCCCTGTACTATGTGATGGCGAAGTAACTGGTGAGCCAGAAGCCCACACATGGGGAGAGAAGGGTTCTCCAGCTGCCCCGTGATGGACGAGGACTGCCAGCAGGTGGAAATGAGTCGTATTCCTGCATTACGGGCTTCTCAGAAGACGTGCTAGGAAGTCCCGAAGCAATCACGGAGAGCAGTCAAGCATGTGACGTAAAAGATAATGTGGATCTTGGAAATAACTCTGCTTTGGAAGAAATCGAGTGGAAAAGAAGAGTGAATAAAATTTTATTTGATTTTCATATTAAAGATTTTTAAAAGGTATCTATATTTTTAAAACTTTTCTGCAAAATCCTCGTTAAGATTTTCAATGTCATTGTTTTTGCAAATGGTTTTATCCACAGACTTCAACTCTTCGTCCTTCTCAAGTTTAGATAGACGCTGGCCTTGTAAAACGACGGCCTCGTTTCTGTCCATGGTGCTGAAATCAATTTGGGAACAACTTTGAATTGAGCAAGAAAGGCAACATATAGATTGAGAAAACTTCGTGGAGGAAGATCCGAGATGATGGCTAAGTAGGTGAAAGTTACTCTCACCTCCTTCTAGGATGAAACTGAAAGTACAGCTAAATCATAACAATCGACGTGAATGACCAACTAAAGACTAGCTGAACGGAAGTCTCAGAACCCAGGATCTACAGAAGCCGCATACGCTGCAGAAAGGTTAGTGATGCAAAACAGGAAGGCCCAGCACCCACCTGTGATGGTTGAGAACCTGCAGGACTGTCTTAGCTGCACAGGGTCCACTGGAGAGGCAAGGGGTCTCAGCCCCAGGGAGGGCTCCCCAGTCCAGAGCGCCAGAGCTGGGAAGAGGGTTCCGCATAATAACTGACTGTGAAAACCAGCAGGGATTCTGCCCACCAGGGAGAGACAGGGGTCTGCTAGAGATGCAGGCACCCTCTTAAAGTGCCAATAAACACACTCGTGGACATTCACTCTGGGCTCTGGGAAAAGAACAGCGGCTCAGAGGGGACTGGAGTTATAAAGGGGGTGATAGGGTGGTATGGCTTCAAGCAGAGGGCTAGAGGGACAGTCACCGATGTCCCTGTGTGCTGAGCCGCTCTCCTACACCACCCACAGGTGTCATCTTTCCTGGGTCAAGCACCCCCTCCTTATAGGGCATCAGCCCAGAAGAATGCACCGGCCTTACCCTGCCAACTCCACCCTGCTGAGCTTGTGCCCCGTGGAGGAATCCTCTGGTGGCGTCCAGCCTGAGCCTGTGGTGCAGTCTTTCTTGCAGGACCCACAGGAGGGCAGGCTCAGAAGGTGTCAGAGACACCCAGGTGAGACTGGATTGTGTGGCTGTGGAGCAGGGGCCACTGTCTCCATGCACCTGACCGGTGCCACCATTCTGTTCAGTGTCCTCCCATCCAGACAGTAACCTGTTCCAGCCTGATACAAACCTCTGGCCTCACCCTGACGACTCCCCGAGACCCTGCCCTCTCCCCACCAAGGCCACCGGGTCCCAGGCGGGTGGTGGCTGGTTCTGGAGCACCCGGATACTTTTGCTCAGTGGCCTCAGACATGGCACTGGCCCTGAATCTAAATTTGTGTCAACCTGGTGAACGCAACGTTCCCCTACCTGGTGACTTACTGTAAACCCACCTCACATAACCCACCCACCTCCAGAGGGTCTTCCAGGAAAGGAACCTAACGGGCAGCTGGCAGGTGTGGATCTCTGGGCTCCCCGGGCCTTTTGCTGACCTCTCCCTGGTTGGCTACTGGTGGACACTGACTTTCATATGTAGCATGGCCTCTCCCAAACACATCAAAGTCCAACAGAATCAGTGATCAACTGGGGATCACCTTGTAGCTACTAATAGGTTGCTCAGGGTTGGTCACAGGCAGCGTCTGACATTGACCTAAACTGGAGTCCCTTACAAGGGACCCCGGGAGCAGCACACTGGTGACAGGCTTCAGGCCGTATCAGAGCATGAACCAACTCGATCCACACACATTCAAAGGGAGCGCTTAGTAGGCACTAGGCATTTTTTGGACAGATTTTGCTTCATAGAATCAGCCCTTGCATAACAACTCACATACTGTAGGTTGGTCAGCCTTCACACTCAGCTAGCCTAAGGGTCAATCCCACCCACCAATAGGTCAAGACTCAACTACAACAGGTGACCTCCCACAACCCATACAAGGGACACTCTTGAAGCCCATAGTTCAGGTGATCAGGGAGACTGAGCATCACTGTGGACTACTAGATAAGGCCGCCATGCCAAACTGGGAAACATAGCGTATTTGCTTAATACACAGAAACAGATAAAGAGAGGCAGCCGAAATGTAGAAACAAAGAAACATGCCCCTAACTAAGGAACAGGAGATATAACTAAGTGAAATGTAGGCAAATAATCTACCAGATAAAGAGTTCAAAACGATGTTTATACAAATACTCTGGAAACTTAGGGGAGGAATGAATGAACTTATATGTGATTTCAACAAGTGACCCCACTTCAGAACAAAAGCCCAAACAGACTGAAAGTAAAGGAATGGATAAAAATATTTCCTGCAAATGGAAACAACAACAACAAAAAGCTGGGATAACAATACTTTCGTAAAATTGTCTTTGAAACAAAGTCTATAAGAGACAAAGAAGGACATTACATAATGATAAAAGGATCAATCTAATAAGTGGTTGTAACTCTTGTAAACATCTGTGTACCCAACATAGGAGCACCGAAACATATAAAGCAAATATAGACAAACAGAGAGGGAGAGGTTGACAGTAACATAGTCATTGTAGGGGATTTAACACTCTATTGTCATCAATGGATAAGGTCTTGCAGACAAAAAAATCAACAAAGAAACACTTGCCTTAAATGCTACCGTAGACCAGATAGATTTAACTAATATGTTCATAGCGTTCACCCCAAAGTAGCAGAATATACATTATTTTCAAGTGAACATGAGACACTTCCCAGGATAGACCATATGTTAGACCACGAAACAAGTCTCAATAAACTTAAGAAGATTGAAATCATAACAACTATCTTCTCTGACTATAATGGGATAAAACTAGGAATCAGTGACAAGAAAAAAATGACAAACATGCGGACACATGGAGGCTAAAAAAACATGTTAATAAACAATGAAAAGGTTAACAATGAGATCGAAAAAAGAAATCAAAAGATACCTTGAGAAAAATTAAAATGAGAACATGAAACCAAAAATCTATGTGACAGAACAAAAGCAGTCCGAAGAGGGATATTTGTAGCAATATGAGCCTACCTCAAGAAACAAAAAGCCCTGGCCGGTTGGCTCAGTACTAGAGTGTCAGCCTGGCGTGCAGGAGTCCCAGGTTTGATTCCTGGCCAGGGCACACAGGAGAAGTGCCCATCTGCTTCTCCACCCCTCCCCCTCTCCTTCCTCTCTGTCTCTCTCTTCCCCTCCCACAGCCGAGGCTCCATTGGAGCAAAGTTGGCCCGGGCGCTGAGGATGGCTCCATGGCCTCTACCTCAGGCGCTAGAATGGCTCTGGTTGCAACAGAGTGACGCCCCAGATGGGCAGAGCATCGCCCCCTGGTGGGCATGCCGGGTGGATCCCGGTTGGGCGCATGCGGGAGTCTGTCTGACTGCCTCCCCGTTTCCAATTTCAGAAAAATACAAAGAAAAAAAATTCAAATTAACTCTCTAACTTTACACCTAATGGAACTAGAAAAGAAAAAAAAAAAGCAAAGCCCAAAGTTAGTAGAAGGAAGGAAATAATTGAGATAAAAGCTGAAATAAACAAAATAGAACCTTAAAGAATGCAAAAGATCAATGAAACCAAAAGCTTGCTCTTTGAAAAGATAAAGAAGATTGATAACCACAGTCATCAAGACAAAAAAAAAAGAGAGGATCAAGTAAAATAAAATTTAAAATATCCTGACCTGTGGTGGCGCAGTGAATAAAGTGTCGACCTGGAAAGCTGAGGTCCCCGGCTTGACACCCTGGGCTTGCCTGCTCGAGGCACAGATGGGAGTTGATGCTTCCTGCTCCTCCTCCCTTCTCTCTCTCTCCTCTCTAAAATAAATAAATAAAATAAAATAATTAAGAATAAAAGAGAAGCGATGACTGACACCACGGAAGTGCAAAGGCTCCTAAGAACACAATACTAAAAAAACATATGACCACAAACAGGGCAATCTGGATGAAACGGTTGATTTTTCTAGAAACATACAATCTGAATGAACACAGTATAACCAATGAAATCAAAGCAGTAAAGAAAACATAGAGAAAGAGGCAGGGTCACAGGAAACAGACATCTGTAAAAAGGAAAATGGAAAGAGGGAATTTGATCAAAGAAGGTGAAGGGATCACCCAAAAACATATAGACATAATACATATATTTGGACAATAGGGTAGCAATAACCAGAAAAACAAGAGAGAGGTAGAGTTTGGGGGAGGGAGTGAAAGGGAGGAGGGGGTGGAGGTGGGAAGACTCCGCAGGGGGCATGGGGGGCACAGCGCAGGGGGCGTGGGGGGCACAACCCAGGGGCCAGAGGGCATTACACTGAGTGGGCTCTTGAAAGCGTGTCAACACAATAAATTACAAATCAAAATTAAAAACAACCTGCCAACAAACAAAAGTCCTGGTCTAGATGGCTTCACGGGTGAATATTGCCAAACATTTGAAGAAGAACTAACACCTATTTTCTTTACTTGCTCCAAAAAGTTCAAGAGGAGGGAGGGTGATCATGCTTCTTTTCCAAGGGCAGCATTATCCTGATTCCAAAACCAAATCAAAGACACCACAAAGAAAGGAAATTACAGGCCAGTGTGTCTGATAAACATAGAGGCAAAAATTCTCAAGAAAATGTTAGCAAACAAAATCCAGCAATACCTTAAAATGTTCATATACCATAATCAAGTGGGATTTATTCTTGGGGTTGCAAGGTTGTTCCAATAGCCACAAATCAATACATGTGGATATTGATTAATATCCACATTTAAACAAAAAATAATAAAGAACAAAAATCATATGATTATATCAATAGATGCAGAAAAAGCAATTGACAAAATTCAGTATCCACTTAGAATAAAAACTTAAAGTGGGAATAGAAAGAACATGGCTCTACAAAATCAAGTCCATATATGACAAACCCACAGCTAACATCATACAAGTACCCACTGGGTGGACTCAGCTTCTTTGACACTGTTTTCTTATCTGTAACGTGGGAGTTAACTTTATCGCATGGCCAGAAGTTTTAAATGACACGATACACGTGAAGAAGCATGCAACATAGTAGCCGGCACAGGGTAAGTCCTGCAGAAATGTAACTGTTACTCCTGAAGGGAAAGGCAGGAAGGAAAAGCGCTAGTTTCCCCCTCCTCGGCAATGTGCTGTGAATCATGTAAGAGTTAACCCAGACATGCGTTCACACACACAGGCACACACGGCCGCACGCACAGACACGTGGCCCTCCAGGCGCTGCCCTTTGATTTCTCTCCTAAGGCAGGAGTGGAAATAGAGTCTGGCAACTGTGCAGCCCTAATTACATTTTCTTCGTGAAGAAGGGTCTGGTGGAGGACAGCTGCCGTCCGGGGCTACGTGACGGCCAGGCCGTCGTGCAGGCAGCCGTGGCAAAGGCAGCGTGCAAATCCCGGGGCTCTGGGACCTGAGACGCAGCAGACCTGGCAGGTCCCTCGGGAACCTTCCCAGATCGCTGTCCCCGCCTTGGGGAAGAGGCTTCCCGCACAGGGCTGGGACGGCCTGGAATTCTGCAATCCATCCCCTTCTCCGGGGCCCCCAGGGACTGGAGGCGGGAAAAGGAGGGCTCGGGGACATGTTCCCCATTTCCTGGGAGGCGGAACGGGCAGCCCGGTGTGGAGAGGGGAGGAGTCTGAGAGGCGGAAGCCGGGCCCAAGGTCGACCTCTGACCTCACTCGCTGTGAACACCGGTTTCCTCGGCTGAAGAGCTGGAGGTGGTGTCGTCTGCAGGACTGGACGGGCGGACGTAGCCAGAGCGCTCAGCCGGTCCCTGATGAAATGCAGCCACTATACAGTGTGTCCGTAAAGTCATGGTGCACTTCTGACCGGTCACAGGAAAGCAACAAAAGATGATAGAAATGTGAAATCTGCACCAAATAAAAGGAAAACCCTCCCAGTTTCTGTAGGATGATGTGGCAGCATGTGCACATGCGCAGATGATGACGTAACACTGTGTATACAGCGGAGCAGCCCACGGCCAGGCCAGTAGAGATGTGGACGTACAGAGGAAAGTTCAGTGTGTTCTGTGGCTTTCTAGATTCGAATCCATGACCAAAGTGCAACGTGAATATTGGCACGTTTATAACGAAGTGCCACAACATTAATCACTTAAAACAGGGAATCACAGATGTTATTCACTCTGTTACATCAGACGTCCTTACCCGTGTGTGGCAAGAACCTCACTATCATTTGGATGTGTGTAGGGCAACAAATGGAGCCCACATTGAACTGCACTGAATAGCTATGAAACTGGGAGAGTTTTCCTTTTATTTGGTGCAGATTTCACATTTCTATCATCTTTTGTTGCTTTCCTATGACCGGTCAAAAGTGCACCATGACTTTACGGATACAGTGTGTGTGTGTGTGTGTGTGTGTGTTTTACAACAGAGACAGAGAGAGAGAGAGACAGAGAGAGGGACAGACAGACAGGAAGGGAGAGATGAGAAGCACCCAGTCTTCGTTGTGACACCTTAGTTGTGCATTGATTGGTTTCTCATATGTGCCTTGACTGGGGGGCTACAGCAGAGCGAGGGACCCCTTGCTGAAGCCAGAGACCTTTGAGCTCAAGCCAGCGACCATGAGGTCACATCTGTGATCCCACACTCAAGCCAGGGACCCAGCACTCAAGCCAGATGAGCCTGTGCTCAAGCTGGTGACCTTGAGGTTTCGAACCTGGGCCCTCCGCATCCCAGTCCAACACTCTATCTACTGCGCCACCACTTGGTCAGGCTAACCACTGTAATTTTTTTTTTTTTTTTTTGTATTTTTCCAAAGCTGGAAACAGGAGGCAGTCAGACAGACTCCCGCATGTGCCCGACCAGGATCCTCCCGGCACGCCGACCAGGGGGCGATGCTCTGCCCATCTAGGGCATCGTTCTGTTGCAACCAGAGCCATTCTAGTGCCTGAGGCAGAGGCCACAGAGCCATCCTCAGCGCCCGGGCCAACTTTGCTCCAGTGGAGCCTCGCCTGCAGGAGGGGAAGAGAGAGACAGAGAGGAAGGAGAGGGGGAGGGGTGGAGAAGCAGATGGGCGCTTCTCCTTTGTGCCCTGACCAGGAATCGAACCCGGGACTCCTGCACGCCAGGCCGACGCTCTACCACTGAGCCAACCGGCCAGGGTCTAACCACTATAATTTAAAATCTTTGTTTTTTCATGAGGCAAACATTATTGAGCTCTGCACGTGTGTCAGGTATCGTTCAAGCTCAGAAGACATGGATAGATCACTTAAACCACGTCTCTGCCTTTGTGGAGCCTATAATCCAATGGGGGGAGAAGAAGTCAGCATGCAAACCAGTTAGGTAAATTCAGTGCATGTCACGCACCCTGCGTGGAATGATGCAGGAGAACAGGGCAGGAGAGGAGCCAGACTGGGCCAAGAAAACAGGCAAAGGACCTAAATGGACACTTCTCCAGAGAGGACACACAGATGGCCAACAGACATATGAAAAAATGCTCAACGTCACTAATCATCAGAGAAAAGCAAATTAAAACCACAATGAGATACCACCTCACACCTGTCAGAATGGCGCTTGTGAACAAAACAACACAGAGTAAGTGCTGGTAATCAGCCAGGCCCAAACCTGCTCACTTTTCACCACGCCAGGGTGCCTCTTTGTAACCCTGCCCTGTACTTGAGAATGCGTAAAGCCAAACCTCAGAACTGAATGGGCGGTTTTAATGCTTAAACTCATAGAATAATTCCTCAGTTCAAACCCTGGCTTTTTGTCTTGCCCACCGAGTAACCCTCCTTCTTAGTATTCACACCCTTAGGGAAACCCCTCCCTTTCCTGTGCACGGGACCCACGACCTGCTTCTAATCCACAGAGCGTGACAAAAGGGATGGGGTGTCCCTTGCATGACTGCAACGGGTACAGAAGATTTTGACTCCTGTTTTGCCAGGAGACTATTACCTCCCAGCTTGCGTATTTGGATAAGGCAAGCTGCCGTGCTGGAGAGGCAACAGACAGGAGGAACGGAGGGGCCCTCTCACTCCATCCGCCGTGAGGAATTGCAGCCTCCCAACAGCCACGTGAGTTTGAAAGCAGGTCCTGCCCCAGTTGGGCCTTGAGGTGGCCAAAGCGCTCATGGACACCTGGGTTGTAGCCTGGGAGAGACCCTGAGCCCCCTCACCCAGCTGAGCTCCGTCTGAATCCCTGACCCACGGACACTGTGAGATAATACACGTGTGTTCTTCTAAGTTGCTGAGCTTCGTGGTCGTTTATTAAGAAGCAATAGATGACGAAGACGCCAGAGGCTCGCTCTGTATCCTCAGGTGTCAGGCAGCATCAGACGCACATGTAACTGAGAGCAAGGTTCACAGTCCTCCAGAAATGTGCCCAGTCTGTGCTCAAGGGTGCAGGGTCCATAGCACGGCCATATCCTTCCTCAAAACGTACATCCTCAGTGTTTAAGAATACAACGTTTAATTAACATTTAAAAGTAAGTTTTAGTTTATAATAAAGGAGAAGAGAAACCCTTAAATGTGCCCATCAACAGGGGAATGACAAAAAACAAGGTAACCAAAACACAGTAAGATTTGTTATTCATGAAGTCCACGAAGTGCTTAACTGCCATTTAAAAATAATAAAATAAGTCTATTGTATATATGATATATCTACTGACACGGCAAATATTCAGACACACACTGCTTATTGAAATTGAAAAAAAACAGAACTGTTTGATACATCGTTTATGTTTAAATAGGAATCTACTCTACACACACACACACACACACACACATGGATACACACATATGACATTTATCTCCAACAGATACATAAACATGTAGGTAGTGAAGAACACAACATAATGGTTTAAGGACCGGGCTCTGGAATCAGACTCCTGGCATTCACCTTGCCGGTTATGTTGTCTGTGGGTCATGCAACCTTGTGACTATTTCTGAAATCCTTTCCGCCTCAGTTCCTCATCTGTAAGAAGAGAATTAAAAAAGCAATACTGTAAACGACATTCATATCATAGTGCTGTGGGGATGAGGTGAGCTGAGGAGGCTGGTGACTCATCAGCTCTCAGTGGGTGGTCCCTGTTATCAACACTACTGCGATGGTTGTCATTGCTATTATTATTATTGTTCTGGAAAGAGAGACACAAAGCTAAAATCAGTAATTACATCGAGAAGGGTACGGGGATAAGAGTGAAGGACTAAGGGGCTTTAGACCTCTGTGGCATTTTCAGTTTTTGCAAGAACGAAGTTGCAGGCATTGCGTGACTCATGATCACCATCAATGGTTCGGGGAGACGGTACAGGTGCCCGGGTATCACGTGGCATGAAGCAGGGAGCGGTCTGCTCTCTCCACAGGCCGGGATGGTGTCCAGGCAGGCTTTGTGGAAAATCCCGCTTACTCCAGAGTCACTGCACCCCCACACACACACACACACACACTGATATTTTCTCTATATACAGGTGCTGCTCTCTGCCACCTTTGCCTAATGAAGCAGGCAAGGAGGCCCCTGTAAGTCCCCTACAGGTTGACGAAGGTCTTCCTGAGAGTCTGGGGCAGGCTCTCACGGGCTGTTCCCAAAGCTCCCTGAGGTCCCGCTAGGAGGGCGGGCCAGTTGCCATCCTTGGCCGGCCGGGCCTTCGAGGACACCGAGTGAGCTCTTCCAGCCTCGTTAATAAGCTCCCAATGAGCTGTCTTCTGACTCCTGGACGTTGCTGCTGACCGCTGCAGAGGGCAACCTGGGTCTTTCTGGGGAAAGGGTCTGGCTGGTCATGGTCATCGACGACTACTTCTGCCCACCTACCTTCCCTTGTCTGCTTAGCCAGACAGCGCTCTAGGCTGGCAGGGGGTGCCACCTGGCCTGAGGGGACCCACGGGAGGGCCTCTCAATAACCCAGCACCTTGCCTGACCTGTGGTGGCGCAGTGGGTAAAGCGTCAATCTGGAAATGCTGAGGTCACCGGTTCAAAACCCTAGGCTTGCCTGGTCAAGGCACATATGGGAGTTGATGCTTCCTGCTCCTCCCCCCTTCTCTCTCTGTCTCTCTCCTCTCTCTCTCTCTCTCTCTCTCTCTCTCCCTCCCTCTCTCTCCTTTCTAAAATGAATAAATAAATACATAAATAATTTTTTTAAAAAGTTATTTAAAAAAAATTAAATTAAATTAAAAAAATAAAAATAACCCAGCACCTTGGGGATCAGACCACATTTGGGCTCGAATTCTCTCCACATCCTGACCAACTGGGCTGAGTGCCTATTGTGAACGAGGAACAAATTCACCCGGAGGAAGCAAGTAAGTGGACCAATAAAGGTGGGAGGAAGCCAGGAGAAAAAACATTGATCAGCACTCTCCTAATAACCTGTCTGTTTACCCTTCCCGTGTATTGTCTCTTATTTAAAAAACTTTTTTTATTTTTTAATTTTTTTACTTTTATTACTCAACAGTCTTACGTCTTCACTATGATTAGCGACTATTTTCTTTATGAGAACACTGAGGCTCAGAGAGGTTCTGGGGCTTTCTCGATATTGCACAGCTCAGAAGCTAACGCGGTCAGACCCTGTTCCATGATGGCCGTTTTCACGTATGAGAAAACTGAGGCTGGGGAGATGGAGTGGCTTTCCCAGGGAGGGGACACGTGACCAGACACAGTGCAGTTATGGTTTCTGAAGTCCACTGTTGAGTTCTCCCACCTGGCGTGATGCCCAGAGAGACAGAAGCAGCATCTCAACCTCCTCCTCCTCCCTCACTTGAAGGCCGGACCAGACATTTCCTGCAAGCCGGTCTTGGATTCATCCGTAGTAGAATCAAACTGGGACTCGATTAAATGCGTGTCAAATGCAGATTCCTGGGCCCTGCCCCTGGTCTGGGAATCAGACGCTGTCCCCCTCAAGTTCAGCAGTCTGCACTTAAAAACAAAATACCCAGAAAGAGTCTCGTGGGCCCTGAAGCTGGCGTCCACATCAAGGGCGTCGGCCCGTCTTGACTGCCCCGTCTTGATCGTGATCTGTGAAGGACAAGGAGCTTTTGAAAGAGGCTTATTTTACATTCGGGAGTCAGATTGTTAAATTCATTATCATGTTTCATTTATGGAGTCCATTTATGTCCTCTTAATCGGTGCCCTAGTGCTGGCCAGCCAAGAGTCTTTGGCTGGTTGTTCACTCTCCCCGGTCATTCTCCTCGCCCGGGGTTTTGAGAAGAATCTGGTCGGGGCGCTGAAGCAGTGATTTTCAACCGCTGTGCCACCAGAATTTTTAAAGCATGCAATACCTGTATATTTAGTCAGCGGCACTGACCTCTTTTCTCTTAGGTTGTCGAGTAATAAAAATGACAACAGCCAACACCATTGCTGTCTGGCGTGAATGAATCAAAATTATCCCTATTTTGTCAGATCAGCACACACACACACACACACACACACACACACATACAAAATATATGTATGTATGTATGTATTTTTGGTGTGTCACAGAATTTTAATAATTGGTTTATGTGTGCCATAAGATGAAAAGGGTTGGAAGTTGCTGCCAGACTCCCCAGGTTCAAATCCCTGCTCCCCCAGTCTCCAGCTGTGCCCCTGTGACCCACTCTAGATCTGTTTCCTCACCCGCCCAATGGGGTGGTGACAGTTCACCCCTCACAGGGATGTGCGGGTGTTAAACATGCTCATTGAAGGAAAGCTTATAGAAGACCATCTGGTGTAGAGTAATTTGTAACTTCATAAAGGTTAGCTATTGATATTAAAATCTAGATTTCCAGGTTTATTTATTTATTTTTAGCAAGAGAGACAGAGAAAAAGGACAGATAGGGACAGACAGACAGGAAGGGAGAGCGATGAGAAGCATCAATTCTTCATTGTGGCATCTTAGTTGTTCATTGATTGCTTTCTCATATGTGCCTTGATGGGGGGCGGGGGGCTACAGCAGAGTGAGTGACCCTTTGTTCAAGCCAGCGACCTTGGGCATCAAGCCGGTGACCATGGGGTCATGTCTGTGATCCCACGCTCAAGCCTGTGACCCCGCACTCAAGCTGGTGAGCCCGTGCTCAAGCCATCAATCTTGGGGATTCAAGCCTGGGTCCTCTACATCCCAGTCCAACACTCCGTCCACTGTGCCACCGCCTGGTCAGGCTAGTTTTGTTTTGTTTTTTATGTAGCCATGGCAACATCTCCCTCCCTGGACCTAGTGGTAACTGCCCCCCATGGACTGACAGGGTTGCTGCTGTCATCCCACATAAAGCGCCGAATCGTCGGGCCATCCCCCACGGGCATTCTTCAGCGGGCCTGCGGGCCTCTGGCTTCGGCACTGGTAACCCTGAGGGCCTGATTGAAAGGACATGTCCATCATGGCTCCTTTTCAGTGTCAGGGGCTCCGACACCCTTATTCCAAAGCTCCAGCTCAAGTCTTCCCCGGCCGGGGGCTCCCCAGGCCTCAGCACCCACGTTTCTGGGGATGGACCTGGAAGAAGATGCTCCTTTGAACCCGAACTCCTGCTTTCGTGCCCAGGAGAGTGGCTCGCCCCTCCCCTCTGCAGCGCCGGCTCTGTCTAGCAGGACCGTGGCGGAAACTCAGTGATGACACACCATCCTGCGCTCAAAATACGTACAAACCGAGCGGCAGCTCTGGAGTGGTCCTCCGGAGGTCAGCTCCCCTGGCTCACTTACCCTCTCTGCTAGTTTAAGCTTAAAGGTCACTTCCTCCAGGATGCCTCCCTGGCCTGAGGAGAATGAATGAGCAGCCCCTCCCTCTACGTGCTCCCAGGCCCCTGGAGTCCCTGCTGTCCCAGCACTGACCACATTGGGTCTGGGAACCTGTCCACTGTCTCCCCTTATAAACCAGGAGACCCATGAGGTTAGAGTCTGTGCTGTTCACCACTGGATCCTCGGCACCGGACAAAACATTATCCCGTTCAGCGCTCGATAAATATTTGTGGACTGGATGACCAAAAGCGGGGATTCTGTTGAAATTGAGAAGAGGGCCCAAAATCCCGTTTATAAAAGGAGAAAGAGAAATTAAGTCTATTGCACACAAAAATTAAGGGATATCTCAAAATGAATATCCCCTATTTTTGGTGAGCAGTGTCTTCGCTGAGCACCTGACCTACGACCTGTGACACTTCCCAACCACGGTTGGAAGCAGGCATTGCGAGGCCTTTTACAAGGGAGACATCTGAGGTTCAGAAAGGTTAGCAGCTGGGTCTGAGGCGAAGGAGCCAGAGCTCAGGTCTCGGCAAAGGTTCTCTGTGAAGGCGCCAGCTCGTGGCTCTTTCGGGGTCGTGTTCGTACCGCCTCTGTGGCGACCACTCAGCTCCGGTAACAGCACAAAAGCTACAATATGTAAATCCGTGGGCTTGGCTGTGTCCACAGTAAAGTTTTATTTACCAAGCAGGCAGCTGGCAGGCTCTGTCCCGTGAGCTGCCTGCAGTTGGTGAGCCCTTGAGCTACGGGAACACTGCTCTAAGGAAGGATTGAACACGGGTCTCTCCATTACGTACTCAATCCCGGCAGATGAAAAGCTGGAGAAAGACGGAGGACCAGCAGACCTGGGAGAGCCCCAGGAAGGGATGTGTATTTGGGGGAGAAACAGAGACAATTTAGTCAATCGGATCATTGACGCTCACTTACGTTGCTGTTGTGGTGGTGGTTGTCTACTCCTCCAGTAAACATTTCCATGTTTTTTTTTTTTGTTTGTTTTTGTTTTATTCATTTTTAGAGAGGAAAAAGAGAGAGAGAGAGAGGGAGAGAGAGAGAGAGAGAAGGGGGGAGGAGCTGGAAGCATCAACTCCCAAATGTGCCTTGACCAGGCAAGCCCAGGGTTTCGAACTGGCAACCTCAGCATTTCCAGGTCGACGCTTTATCCACTGCGCCACCACAGGTCAGGCCCTCCAATAAACATTTATTGAGCACCTGCTGTGTACGCAGCCTCCGCTAAGTACTCAGGGGCTTCAAACATGAATAAGGTCAGTCTCTGGCCCCTCAGCGTGAAGGGTGGTGAGTGGAGTGACATGGGGCATTTTATCTCAGCCATTAAACGTTCACTGAGCACCGAGACGTCCTGGAGGTGAGACCGCAGCGCTGAGCACACCGAGGCTCAGTCTCCTGCTCTCCGGGGCAACCTGCAGCCCAGCTGCACAAAAGGGACGTGAAATAATCATCACAGAGAAAAAGATCTAATTACAAACGAGGGTAAAGGCCACAAAGGAAGAGGATGTGATGCTACGACAGAGAATGACAAGAGCCAACTGGTCGAGGCTGGGGGACAGGGAGGAACCCTCGGAGGGATGCAAAACGCCCCGGAACTGAGCCAGCCCAGGGCAGATGCAGTCACAGGGAGGGCCTGGGAGGGGCTGCTGCTCGCTGTGACCTTTCGGCCCCCCTTGGAAGGGTCCGCGAATCTGCAAAGGGCAGGGGCCAGGCTGCTAGGTGCCCCTGCAGGAGCTCAGGGGGTGATTTCCTGTTGACACGGTACAGGCGGCGTCCCCTAGGATTGTGACAGTTCAGGGTGTGACGGCGTCCCCTAGGATTGTAACAGTTGTACAAGACTATGTAGCAAACCTGTTCTGCGAGGGGGAGGAAAGCATTCCTGCAGGGGGGCAGCAGGGAACGGCAGGGAGCGGCAGGGAGCGGCAGGGAGCGCAGGGGGCGGCAGGGAGCACAGGGGGCGGCAGAGGGCGGCAGAGGGCGGCAGGGAGCGTAGGGGGCGGCAGGGAGCGGCAGAGGGCGGCAGGGAACGGCAAGGAGCGCAGGGGGCGGCAGGGAGCGCAGGGGGCGGCAGGGAGCGCAGGGGGCGGCAGGGGGCGGCAGGGAGCGCAGGGGGCGGCAGGGAGCGCAGGGGGCGGCAGGGAGCGCAGGGAGCGGCAGGGAGCGCAGGGGGCGGCAGAGGGCGGCAGGGAGCGCAGGGGGCGGCAGAGGGCGGCAGGGGGCGGCAGGGGGCGGCAGGGGGCGGCAGGGAACGGCAAGGAGCGCAGGGGGCGGCAGGGAGCGCAGGGAGCGGCAAGGAGCGCAGGGGGCGGCAGGGAGCGCAGGGAGCGGCAGGGAGCGCAGGGGGCGGCAGGGGGCGGCAGGGAGCGCAGGGGGCGGCAGGGAGCGCAGGGAGCGGCAAGGAGCGCAGGGGGCGGCAGGGAGCGCAGGGAGCGGCAAGGAGCGCAGGGGGCGGCAGGGAGCGGCAAGGAGCGGCAGGGGGCGGCAGGGAGCGCAGGGGACGGCAGGGGGCAGCAGGGAGCGCAGGGGGCGGCAGGGAGCGCAGGGAGCGGCAGGGAGCGCAGGGGGCGGCAGGGGGCGGCAGGGAGCGCAGGGGGCGGCAGGGAGCGCAGGGGGCGGCAGGGAACGGCAAGGAGCGCAGGGGGCGGCAGGGAGCGCAGGGAGCGGCAAGGAGCGCAGGGGGGCGGCAGGGAGCGCAGGGGGCGGCAGGGAGCGCAGGGGGCGGCAGGGGGCGGCAGGGAGCGCAGGGGGCGGCAGGGAGCGCAGGGGGCGGCAGGGAGCGCAGGGAGCGGCAGAGGGCGGCAGGGGGCGGCAGAGGGCGGCAGGGAGCGCAGGGAATGGCAGGGAGCGCAGGGGGCGGCAGGGAGCGGCAGGGGGCGGCAGGGAGCGGCAGGGGGCGGCAGGGAGCGCAGGGGGCGGCAGGGGGCAGCAGGGAGCGCAGGGGGCGGCAGGGAGCGGCAGAGGGCGGCAGGGAACGGCAAGGAGCGCAGGGGGCGGCAGGGAGCGCAGGGGGCGGCAGGGAGCGCAGGGGGCGGCAGGGGGCAGCAGGGAGCGGCAGGGAGCGCAGGGGGCGGCAGAGGGCGGCAGGGAGCGCAGGGGGGCGGCAGAGGGCGGCAGGGGGCGGCAGGGGGCGGCAGGGAACGGCAAGGAGCGCAGGGGGCGGCAGGGAGCGGCAAGGAGCGCAGGGGGCGGCAGGGAGCGCAGGGAGCGGCAGGGAGCGCAGGGGGCGGCAGGGGGCGGCAGGGAGCGCAGGGGGCGGCAGGGAACGGCAAGGAGCGCAGGGGGCGGCAGGGAGCGCAGGGGGCGGCAGGGAGCGGCAGAGGGCGGCAGGGAACGGCAAGGAGCGCAGGGGGCGGCAGGGAGCGCAGGGGGGCGGCAGGGAGCGCAGGGGGCGGCAGGGAGCGCAGGGGGCGGCAGGGGGCGGCAGGGAGCGCAGGGGGCGGCAGGGAGCGCAGGGGGCGGCAGAGGGCGGCAGGGGGCGGCAGAGGGCGGCAGGGAGCGCAGGGGGCGGCAGGGGGAGGCAGGGGGAGGCAGGGAGCGCAGGGGGCGGCAGGGAGCGCAGGGAGCGGCAGGGAGCGCAGGGGGCGGCAGGGGGCGGCAGGGAGCGCAGGGAGCGGCAGGGAGCGCAGGGGGCGGCAGGGGGCGGCAGGGGGCGGCAGGGAGCGCAGGGGGCGGCAGGGAATGGCAGGGAGCGGCAGGGGGCGGCAGGGAGCGCAGGGGGTGGCAGGGGGCGGCAGGGAGCGCAGGGGGCGGCAGGGAATGGCAGGGGGCGGCAGGGAGCGCAGGGGGCGGCAGGGAATGGCAGGGAGCGGCAGGGGGGCGGCAGGGAGCGCAGGGGGCGGCAGGGGGCGGCAGGGAGCGCAGGGGGCGGCAGGGAGCGCAGGGGGGCGGCAGAGGGCGGCAGGGAGCGCAGGGAGCGGCAGGGAGCGGCAGGGAGCGCAGGGGGGCGGCAGGGAGCGCAGGGAGCGCAGGGGGCGGCAGGGAGCGCAGGGAGCGCAGGGGGCGGCAGGGAGCGCAGGGGGCGGCAGAGGGCGGCAGAGGGCGGCAGGGAGCGGCAGGGAGCGCAGGGGGCGGCAGGGAGCGCAGGGAGCGCAGGGGGAGGCAGGGAGCGCAGGGAGCGGCAGGGAGCGCAGGGGGCGGCAGGGAGCGCAGGGAACGGCAGAGGGCGGCAGGGAGCGCAGGGGGCGGCAGGGAGCGCAGGGAGCGGCAGGGGGCGGCAGAGGGCGGCAGGGAGCACAGGGAACGGCAGGGGGCGGCAGGGAGCGCAGGGGGCGGCAGGGAGCACAGGGAACGGCAGGGGGCGGCAGGGAGCGCAGGGGGCGGCAGGGAGCGCAGGGGGCGGCAGGGAGCACAGGGAACGGCAGGGAGCACAGGGAACGGCAGGGGGCGGCAGAGGGCGGCAGGGAGCGCAGGGGGCGGCAGGGGGCAGAGTGGCAGCCGGAGCCCCTCCCGTCATCAGTCATCAGGACCGCGGGCACACTGCCCTGGCTGACCTGCTGCTTCTGCTCCCCCAGGGGGGCCCCTGTGCCTGGCGGGGCTTCCTGGGGTCCCCTCCGTAGCTGTGATGAATGCCCCCCCCCGTTGCCTGTATGGATCCCCCCTGGTGAGGCGCTGGCCAGAGGCCTCATCAACCCTCCTCCTGGCTGCAGTGTGTTAAGTGGGTCCTCCGCCCCGAACCTCTTCCTCCAGCTCAATGAGCTGGCGGCAGCAGCTTGCTGATACAAAGTTCCTATGTATTGAGCTGGGTTGTCCTCAGCCTGCCCCTGCTTGTCTGACCCGCTTGTCCTGGTGGCTGGGACCGCCCTGGAGGATGGTGAGGCAGCTTTATTGGTGGGCAGTGTTACATCCCGGCGAGACAGGCCGCAGCAGACCCAAAGTAAATTTTATACGTTTTATTGCAGACCTGCACAGGGACTGCAGGCAACCCATGCAAGGGAGCACTGCAGCCCCCCAAACCTGCGCAGGGACTGCAGGTAACCCACACAGGGGAACACTGCAGCCCCCCAAACCTGCGCAGGGACTTCAGGCAACCCACGCCTCCGAAGAGACTGGAGCGCTGCAGCCAACTAAACCTGCGCAGCCAACAAACTGCGCAGGGACTGCAGCCCCCCAAACCTGCACAGGGACTGCAGCTCCGAGCTTCTAAAATGGCTCCTTTTTATAGGGTGGCTGTCTAGGATGAGCAAGCATCATACAGAAGCTGATGTGGCTGTTAGTCATTGGCTAGGGAGGTCGTGCGCAGTTACAGGGGGGGTATTACTCAGTGGAGAATTTCAAACATAAACTTCTGATAAGGGTCTCTGACTCAATGCAGGATGTTGCTGAACTCTTTGTTCTCAGCGTCACAGGGACCTTGTACACTCTTGGCAGCCCCAGCATGTCAGTACTCCTTGAATCTAACAGGCAGCCCTTTTGCTTATGGTTGATTCTTAGTAAGAAGTTCCCACGGACCCTGGTTGGTTGGGTATAGGGCAGCTTTTCACCTAACCACCCTCCACTAGGCTGAACAGGGGAAAGTTAGGGCGGGGTTCCCGGGGAGTGGGGCAGAGGAGGAAATTTGAGGAAAACAGGGAATGGTGGAGCAGAGAATGCAGCCACTCTCTACAGGGGACGGCCCTCCGCAGTCCCCATCCCTGTGTCCTGTGCAAACGAGAGCCCAGTGGTACCAGAGGTTCCGTTTTCCTGAAACTTGGAGAAAGGACGTGTGTGTGTGTGTGTGTGCCTGTGTGTGCATGTGTGTGCGTGCGTGTGCATTTGTGTGCGTGTGCATGTGTGTGCGTGCGTGTGTGTGCTTGTGAAATACCTCCATTTTAATACCTGCGATTAACCCTTGAGAATGTTTTTAATACCGTGCCCGCCAAACACACTGCGTCGAGAGGTCGAATCCACCTCTTGGGCTCCCTCCCGGTTGGCAGTTTCCAAGCTAAGGAAAGCGAAACGTCTGAACATCAGGCAGCTTCTCCTTGTGGAAACCACGGGCAGCCAGCTCTTCCTGGGTGATAGGACTGGAGCAGTTCAGAAAACAGGACCAGAAGCCAGAGGGCCCTGAGGTCAGTGCAGGGCTCACGCCCCGTGTGATCTCGAGCGGGTCCTCCAGCGGGCCGCCCCTCAGATTCCCTCTCTGCAAACGGGAGAGAAGCCCGCCTCCTGCGCAGGGCTGCCTCCTGCGACTCCGAGAACCATGGCTCTGGGACGCGCTCTGACCCACCGCGGCGTGAGCACAGTGGCGTGTCCCGCGTGGAGGCACAGACGTTAAGAGCCAAGGCGCAGTTATCTGTGCACCCTCCCTGCATTGCCACCACATCCCGAGAGCGGAGCCTCCACCACCCCTGGTCCCTCGGCAACAGTGAGGGGAGACCCCGGGCAGGCTCTGCACAGGCACGCAGCACGAGTCAAAATAGGTTTCTGTGGAGCCACTGATTCTTGGGGGTCCTGTGAAGCCATTGAGTACTTGGGGGTCCTGTGGAGCCATTGAGTACTTGGGGGTCCTGTGAAGCCATTGAGTACTTGGGGGTCCTGTGGAGCCATTGAGTACTTGGGGGTCCTGTGGAGCCACTGAGTACTTGGGGGTCCTGTGGAGCCACTGAGTACTTGGGGGTCTTGGGGAGCCATTGAGTACTTGGGGGTCCTGTGGAGCCATTGAGTACTTGGGGGTCCTGTGGAGCCACTGAGTACTTGGGGGTCTTGGGGAGCCATTGAGTACTTGGGGGTCTTGGGGAGTCATTGAGTACTTGGGGGTCCTGTGGAGCCACTGAGTACTTGGGGGTCCTGTGGAGCCACTGAGTACTTGGGGGTCCTGTGGAGCCACTGAGTACTTGGGGGTTCTTGTGGAGCCACTGAGTACTTGGGGGTTCCTGTGGTTTGCAGCAAAACCCACCTTATCCCGACAGACATGGTTCTCATTAAGTTGTTGTGAGTCGAATTAACTAACAAATACATACAGAACGGTGCCTAGAACCTGGTAGGCCTTTGTGTTAATCAGCTCTGTTAGATATCCGATAACCCCGAAATCGCAGTGGCTCACAACCGCAGGCGTTGACTTCTCGAACCCGTGATCAAGGTTGTTAGCTGCCGGCTGGGACGAGCTCTGAGACGCTGTGCTGGCGGCAGGAGGGAGAGAAGAGGAGAGTTGGCGGAAATACGCAGGAGGTTTACACGTCTGTTCAGCATCCGTCCCATCTCACCGAAGGCCACGTGGGCCAGAGCAGGTCACAGGGCCAAGCCCAGCGTCCGTCCCATCTCACCGAAGGCCACGTGGGCCAGAGCAGGTCACAGGGCCAAGCCCAGCGTCCGTCAGCTTGTGCAGCGATCACACGGCAACAGGCGGGAAGGTCGAGTCCTCTTCCTGGAAAGCGGATGATTGGGGAAAATTAATTATAAAACCTCACACAGCCCTCAGGGAACAGTAACTATTTAGGCTTTTCATATATGGCCGAAGGAGCCAGCAGGAAGAGGGTTGGGCTCCGAGGGGCAGAGATGCACAGAAGGACAGAGAGGATGATTGAGGTCCGTTTTCTTCCCGGCGGGGCCTTGGGAGATCAGCGCTGGAAGGAGCGGCAGAAGGCACCCGTTTCAAAGGGGCAGAGAATCGAGCATCGTTCCGGGTCCACAGGATGACACAGGACCCAGAGTGACTGAGACAGGTCTCCCTGCGCTGCAACCAGGACACAGTCAGAGGGGACTCGGATACACAGAATGACACAGGACCCAGAGTGACTGAGACAGGCCTCCCTGCGCTGCGACCAGGACACAGCCAGAAGGGACTCGGATACACAGGATGACACAGGACCCAGAGTGGACACAGCCGGAAGGGACTCGGATACACAGGATGACACAGGACCCAGAGTGACTGAGACAGGCCTCCCTGCGCTGCGACCAGGACACAGCCAGAAGGGACTCGGATACACAGGATGACACAGGACCCAGAGTGACTGAGACAGGCCTCCCTGCGCTGCGACCAGGACACAGCCAGAAGGGACTCGGATACACAGGATGACACAGGACCCAGAGTGACTGAGACAGGTCTCCCTGCACTGCGACCAGGACACAGCCAGAAGGGACTCGGATACACAGGAGGACACAGGACCCAGAGTGACCGAGACAGGTCTCCCTGCACTGCGACCAGGACACAGCCAGAAGGGACTCGGATACACAGGAGGACACAGGACCCAGAGTGACCGAGACAGGTCTCCCTGCACTGCGACCAGGACACAGCCGGAAGGGACTCGGATACACAGGAGGACACAGGACCCAGAGTGACTGAGACAGGTATCCCTGCACTGCCACCAGGACACAGCCAGAGGGGACTCGGATACACAGGAGGACACAGGACCCAGAGTGACTGAGACAGGCCTCCCTGCGCTGCGACCAGGACACAGCCAGAAGGGACTCGGATACACAGGATGACACAGGACCCAGAGTGACTGAGACAGGTCTCCCTGCACTGCGACCAGGACACAGCCAGAAGGGACTCGGATACACAGGATGACACAGGACCCAGAGTGACTGAGACAGGTCTCCCTGCACTGCGACCAGGACACAGCCGGAAGGGACTCGGATACACAGGAGGACACAGGACCCAGAGCGACTGAGACAGGTATCCCTGCACTGCCACCAGGACACAGCCAGAGGGGACTCGGATACACAGGAGGACACAGGACCCAGAGTGACTGAGACAGGTCTCCCCGCACTGCGACCAGGACACAGCCAGAGGGGACTCAGATACACAGGATGACACAGGACCCAGAGTGACTGAGACAGGTCTCCCCGCACTGCAACCAGGACACAGCCAGAAGGGACTCGGATACACAGGATGACACAGGACCCAGAGTGACTGAGACAGGTCTCCCTGCGCTGCCACCAGGACACAGCCAGAGGGGACTCAGATACACAGGATGACACAGGACCCAGAGTGACTGAGACAGGTCTCCCCGCACTGCGACCAGGACACAGCCAGAGGGGACTCAGATACACAGGATGACACAGGACCCAGAGTGACTGAGACAGGTCTCCCTGCACTGCCACCAGGACACAGCCAGAAGGGACTCGGATACACAGGATGACACAGGACCCAGAGTGACTGAGACAGGTCTCCCTGCACTGCCACCTAGGACACAGCCAGAAGGGACTCGGATACACAGGATGACACAGGACCCAGAGTGACTGAGACAGGTCTCCCTGCACTGCCACCAGGACACAGCCAGAAGGGACTCGGATACACAGGAGGACACAGGACCCAGAGTGACTGAGACAGGTCTCCCCGCACTGCGACCAGGACACAGCCAGAGGGGACTCAGATACACAGGATGACACAGGACCCAGAGTGACTGAGACAGGTCTCCCCGCACTGCAACCAGGACACAGCCAGAAGGGACTCGGATACACAGGATGACACAGGACCCAGAGTGACTGAGACAGGTCTCCCTGCGCTGCCACCAGGACACAGCCAGAGGGGACTCAGATACACAGGATGACACAGGACCCAGAGTGACTGAGACAGGTCTCCCCGCACTGCGACCAGGACACAGCCAGAGGGGACTCAGATACACAGGATGACACAGGACCCAGAGTGACTGAGACAGGTCTCCCTGCACTGCCACCAGGACACAGCCAGAAGGGACTCGGATACACAGGATGACACAGGACCCAGAGTGACTGAGACAGGTCTCCCTGCACTGCCACCAGGACACAGCCAGAAGGGACTCGGATACACAGGATGACACAGGACCCAGAGTGACTGAGACAGGTCTCCCTGCACTGCCACCAGGACACAGCCAGAAGGGACTCGGATACACAGGAGGACACAGGACCCAGAGTGACTGAGACAGGTCTCCCCGCACTGCGACCAGGACACAGCCAGAGGGGACTCAGATACACAGGATGACACAGGACCCAGAGTGACTGAGACAGGTCTCCCCGCACTGCAACCAGGACACAGCCAGAAGGGACTCGGATACACAGGATGACACAGGACCCAGAGTGACTGAGACAGGTCTCCCTGCGCTGCCACCAGGACACAGCCAGAGGGGACTCAGATACACAGGATGACACAGGACCCAGAGTGACTGAGACAGGTCTCCCCGCACTGCGACCAGGACACAGCCAGAGGGGACTCAGATACACAGGATGACACAGGACCCAGAGTGACTGAGACAGGTCTCCCTGCACTGCCACCAGGACACAGCCAGAAGGGACTCGGATACACAGGATGACACAGGACCCAGAGTGACTGAGACAGGTCTCCCTGCACTGCCACCAGGACACAGCCAGAAGGGACTCGGATACACAGGATGACACAGGACCAAGAGTGACTGAGACAGGTCTCCCTGCACTGCCACCAGGACACAGCCAGAAGGGACTCAGATACACAGGATGACACAGGACCCAGAGTGACTGAGACAGGTCTCCCCGCACTGCGACCAGGACACAGCCAGAGGGGACTCAGATACACAGGATGACACAGGACCCAGAGTGACTGAGACAGGTCTCCCTGCACTGCCACCAGGACACAGCCAGAAGGGACTCGGATACACAGGATGACACAGGACCCAGAGTGACTGAGACAGGTCTCCCTGCACTGCCACCAGGACACAGCCAGAAGGGACTCGGATACACAGGAGGACACAGGACCCAGAGTGACTGAGACAGGTCTCCCTGCACTGCCACCAGGACACAGCCAGAGGGGACTCGGATACACAGGATGACACAGGACCCAGAATGACTGAGACAGGTCTCCCTGCACTGCCACCAGGACACAGCCAGAGGGGACTCGGATACACAGGATGACACAGGACCCAGAGTGACTGAGACAGGTCTCCCTGCGCTGCCACCAGGACACAGCCAGAAGGGACTCGGATACACAGGATGACACAGGACCCAGAGTGACTGAGACAGGTCTCCCCGCACTGCGACCAGGACACAGCCAGAAGGGACTCGGATACAGTGCTATTTCAGCACCTCAGGGGTCTGTTTTGTGGGGAAGGGGTAACAACATGACCGGGGGTTGGCAATCTTAGCGAAACAAGCCCCTCCACCACAGTGTCGGCCCCTCCTCTCCTGTCTTGTCAGACGGCCACGACCAGCCAGAGGACGCAGAGCAGGAGCCCAGAGGACTGGTCAGGGGGTCACGTGACAGCCCAGGACCCGGGGGGGTGGGGGGTGGAGGCAACTCTGGGACAGGCTCCCTGGGGCTCCACACCGTGAAGGTAAATCCACGAGCCAGCAAAAGCCCCCGACTGTCCCCAAAAAGAAGCTGTCAATTCTCCCCAGAGGCTGCTGGACCTTCTGAAGCCAGGTCACTAGTGAAACAGCCTATTGGTCCGGGCAAGAACACACACAAATGAAAGAATTGTCTCTAGATGGAAGATGCAGAGAGCATCACTTACCAGGGGCTTTCCCCCAACCCCCAGGCTCGGATGAGGAAGAATGCTGCCAGAAGGGGCCTGACCTGTGGTGGCACAGGGGATAGGGCATCGACCTGGAACGCTGAGGTCGCCGGTTCGAAACCCTGGGCTTGCCCGGTCAAGGCACATATGGGAGTTGATGCTTCCTGCTCCTTCCCCCTTCTCTCTCTCTCTCTCTCTCTCTCTTCTTTCTAAAATGAATAAATAAAATATTCTTTTAAAAAATGCTGCAGCCCTGGCTGGTTGGCTCAGTGGTAGAGCATTGGCCTGGCATGCAGGAGTCTCAGTTCGATTCTCGGCCAGGGCACACAGGAGAAGCGCCCATCTGCTTCTCCACCCCTCCCCCTCTCCTTCCTCTCTCTCTCTCTCTCTTCCCCTCCACAGCCAAGGCTCCATTGGAGCAAAGTTGGCCCGGGAGCTGAGGATGGTTCTGTGGCCTCTGCCTTAGGCGCTAGAGTGGCTCTGGATGCAACAGAGCAACGCCCCAGATGGGCAGAGCATCACCCCCTGGTGTGCATGCCGGGTGGATCCTGGTTGGGCACATGCGGGAGTCTGTCTGACTGCCTCCCCATTTCCAACTTCGGAAAAATGCAACAACAACAAAAAAAAGCTGCAAAAAGTAAGGCCACGCACGGTGACAGTTGTGACCGCTTGCTGGGCTTAGATGGGGTTTGGAGAAAAGTAAAGGAACGCTAGCTTCTCCCTGCTGGAGTCCCCAAAAGACGACAGCCAGCCTGCACTAAAAAGACGAGTAACTATGTTTTGGAAGTGAGGGTTAGCGGGAACTTTATTCGATAGTAATGATTACAAACTACTAGGAGGTTGAACCACATGAAATTGCTGGTATTTGAAACAGAACGCTGACCCGCAAGTCGAACGCCCGCCGAGGCCTCCGCTTGGGGATCGTTTTGCTCGCTGATGTCTTGGCCAAGCTCGCATGGGTTTCGCTCGCCCCACGCGAACGGGGTGCGTGCTGTGGCCCCGCTGTGGGACCTGGCCAGCGTCCCTGGTCCCTGAGACACTCGCACCGCCCCTCGCCAGCAGGGGCACCGCTCCGTGTGCTGGACTCACTCCATCCCCCCAATGGCCCGAGGAGAGGCAGGCGCTGTTGTTACCATTCTCATCCTACAGCGGCGGAAACTGAGGCACAGAGTCTCCACTGGGTTTGAGCCCAGACGCTCCGGCCCCAGGGCCGTGGGCCCGTTCATCTCTCTCTCCACGGCGCCCACACTGGGGAGCAGGGACGACCCCCCGGCCCCACCCCGCGCTCCGTGGCCCAGCTGCCTCTGAAGGGGCCGGTGGTCCCAGGGAAGAAACGGGCTCATTGAATCTTCCCTGAAAGCTAATCCAGCCATTTACTCCCAATTTGGAGTGGATGCTGTCATCTCTCAGATTTCAAAGAAGATGAATGCATGGGTCAAACTGAATTAAAAATTTTAATTAAATAAGACTGTACCAGACAGCTTGATGGAAAACGAGGACCCGACAAAGGGAGAGAAGAAATGAGCGGTCCGGTCCGAAGGCCGGGGTGCTGTGGAGAGCGGTCTGGACCTGTCTGGCCTCTTCTCCTGGGCAGGAAAACCAGTTATGCCAATTAAGGGTGAGACGGCCCCGGGCTCTCTGAGGGGAAGTCTGTTCCCAGGCAGGTACCAGACGACATGTCTGCCCACTTCCCTATTCCTCCCTGCCTCCCAACACTGAGGCCCTGCAAGCCAGGGACCTGGTCTCAAACCTCAGGTGACCTCTGTGCCCTGCCCACAGAGGAGCCCTTGCAAAAGAGATATTGAGAGGGAGAGGGAGAAAGAGAGACAGAGAGAACGAGAGACGTCAGACCAGCAGCTCCCAGGGAGACCTGGCCTACAGACTTAATTTGCACAGTAGTTTGTTTTCTTATTAGGAGGTTTTCCCTTTTGAGATCCATATTGGCAGTTTCTCTTTTTTTAATTTTTTTTTTTATTTTTTTTTTATTTATTTATTTTTTTTCTTTCATTTTTCTGAAGCTGGAAACAGGGAGAGACAGTCAGACAGACTCCCGCATGCGCCCGACCGGGATCCACCCGGCACGCCCACCAGGGGCGACGCTCTGCCCACCAGGGGGCGATGCTCTGCCCATCCTGGGGGTCGCCATGTTGCGACCAGAGCCACTCTAGCGCCTGAGGCAGAAGCCACAGAGCCATCCCCAGCGCCCGGGCCATCTTTGCTCCAATGGAGCCTTGGCTGCAGGAGGGGAAGAGAGAGACAGAGAGGAAAGCGCGGCGGAGGGGTGGAGAAGCAAATGGGCGCTTCTCCTGTGTGCCCTGGCCGGGAATCGAACCCGGGTCCTCCGCACGCTAGGCCGACGCTCTACCGCTGTCTTTTTTTTAAATTATTTTTTTTTTATTCATTTTAGAGGAGGGAGAGAGAGAGAGAGAGAAGGGGGGAAAACAAGAGAGAGACGGGGGAGGAGCAGGAAGCATCAACTCGTGTATGTGCCTTGACCAGGCAAGCCCAGGGTTTTGAACCGGCGACCTCAGGGCAGCTTCTCTTTAAACACTGCCACTCCAAAGTTGGTCCACAGCCTGACCAGGCGGTGGCGCAGTGGATAGAGCGTCGGACTGGGATGCGGAGGACGCAGGTTCGAGACCCCGAGGTCGCCAGCTTGAGCGCGGGCTCATCTGGTTTGAGCAAAAGCTCACCAGCTTGGACCCAAGGTCACTGGCTTCAGCAAGGGGATACTTAGTCTGCTGAAGGCCCACAGTCAAGGAACATATGAGAAGGCAATCAATTAACAACTAAGGTGTTGCAACACGCAATGAAAAACTAATGATTGAGGCTTCTCATCTCTCCGTTCCTTTCTGTCCCTGTCTATCCCTCTCTCTGACTCTCTCTGTAAAAAAAAAAAAAAAAAGGCGGTCCACAGAGCACATATGGGAGTTGATGCTTCCTGCTTCTCCCCCCTCTCTCAAAATGAGTAAATTTTTTAAAAACCACTTTTTTAAATACCCAGATACAACACCTGACCAGGCAGTGGTGCAGTGAATAGAGCGTTGGACTGGGATGCAGAGGACCCAGGTTCAAAACCCCGAGGTCACCAGCTTGAGCGTAGGCTCATCTGATTTGAGCAAAGCTCACCAGCTTGAACTGAAGGTCACTGGCTTGAGCAAGGGGTCACTCGCTCTGCTGTAGCCCTCCTGGGTCAAGGCACATATGAGAAAGCAATCAATGAACAACTAAGCTGCTGCAATGAAGAATTAATGCTTGTCATTTCTCTCCTTTTCTATCTGTCTGTCCTTATCTGTCCCTCTCTCTGTCTCTCTCTCTCTCTGTCTCTGTCACAAAAATATATATATATACCCAGATCCTTGGGTCACACTCCACACCTTTATTTGGAATCTGTGGGTGTGGGACTCTGGCATCAGCCTTTCTACAAGCTCCCAAGTGATTCCACTGGGCGGCCCAGGTCAAGAACCAATAAGTTAAAGTCAGTAGCTCTGGCCACCCCTGGGCTTCCTCTTTCCCCACGGCGTCCAGCGGCTGGGTCTGAGAAGCTATTCCTTCACCTCACCTGGCATGGGGGCCACAATGCAGTGGGTGGAATGTGATCTATTGAATGGGACGCTTGAAGCCATGTCAACACAATAAATTAAAAATAAATAAAAAGAAATACATTTAACAAAAACATTTCATTTAGTTGCTAGTAACAGAGACTCAGCTTAGGAGGGTTTAACAGAACAGTTTCATTTCTCTCTCCTCCCACAAGCAGCCAGAGCCAGGCAGCGAGATCGATTTGAATAGGTCCGCTCGTTATCGAGAGCCCAACCTCTTCCTGTCTACTCGTCCGCATTCCTCAGCATGCGGCTTCCATTTTCAAGGTCACCCCACGGTCCAACATGATCGCTAGAGCTCCGGTCACCATGTCTGTGTCATAGACACAGGACAGGGCCAGGGCAGAGAAAGAAGCTGGCTCTTGTCTTACAGAATATTCTTTACTTCCATCACATTGCCCAGAAATTGGTCACAGGAACAAACCGTGTCGCAAGAGAGGCTGGGAAAGGGAGCGTCTCAGGCATCACCCAGAGCTGTTACCAAGAAAGGGGCAAATGCTGTGGACTCGGAACCACAGGAGGGGAGGGAGTGAGCGGTTGGCAGGGAGAGCTGGTTCCAGGCAGACGGAGCGGCAGGCACAAAGGTTCCAGGAAGAGAGGGAGGTCAGTGCGTCCTCAGAACTGAAAGGCGGCTGAAGAGGCTGGAGCCCAGGGACCAGGAGGAGACGAGAGGCGGGAAGAGGAGGACCCGTCCTTCACGCACGCACACCAGCAAGCCGAGACAGGAAGAGGAGGACCCGTCCTTCACGCACGCACACCAGCAAGCCGAGACAGGAAGAGGAGGACCCGTCCTTCACGCACACCAGCAAGCCCGGCTGCCTACCGTCCGCTCCGGTCAAACCGTGGCGCGAAACAGACCCGTGTTCCTGTGCCAACTTCCCTTCTCACTCAGGGAGAGAGCCCTGGGGGAAGTCTTCCAACTGGTCTGAGCCACTTTTCTTTACCTATAACAGAGGCAGGAAGTGGAAAGAACCTATAGATTTATTATGTGAATTAAATACATCGATAAAATAGATAACTCACGTAAGAAAGTTAGTAGAGCGCCCAACACCTATTAGGACACATTATTATTTATTAATTACATCCTTGGCCAAAAAGATTCATGCAATTGTGACGTAGTCAACAGTCAAGAGTTCTATCCCAGCTTTGAACAAAGCACCTGGCACACAGCAGTGCTCAAAAAATGGTTGGCCTTTGCGTGGTTGGCTCAGCAGTAGAGTGTCGGCCCCGGCACGTGGATGTCCTGGGTTCAATTCCCAGTCAGGGCACACAGGAGAAGTGCCCAACTGCTTCTCCACCCTTTCCCCTCTCCCTTCTCTATCTCTACTCTTTCTTCCTCTCCCACAGCCATGGCTCAGCTGGAGCAAGTTGGCCCCGGGCACTGAGGACAGTTCCATTGGCCTACCCCTCAGGCACTAAAATAGTTCAGTTGCCGAGCAACCAAGCAACAGCCCCAGATGGGCAGAGCAACGCCCTATAGGGGGCTTGCTGAGTGGATCCCAGTCGGGGTGCATATGAGAGTCTGTCTCTCTGCCTCCCCGCTTCTCTCATAAGAAATTTTTTTTTTAACTGTAGCTGTTCCTATTGTAACTGTTGCCAAGGACAGTAGACAATTTGCCGGAATTTCTTCCAGCCTCTTTCTTGACTCCTTCCCGCATGCCACCTACCACAGATCTACCCAGTCTTCAAATCACTGTCTCAATAGCAAAAGAAACAAGGACACCAAGGTGGGACATGCAACCCCCAGGGATCTAACCCCCTCCCCCAGGTGCCTGGTTAGGTCTCTGAACAGTCTGTTTTGCTCAGGCTCTGAATCTGCTCAGCTCCGATGCAGGAATGATTCCTGAGTTGGACTTGAACAAAACCCACACTCAAACCTCCAGGAACCATCACCATGTGTATCCTCATCGATTTTCTAAGCCTATTTTTATTGTTCCTCTGCCTGTTGAGGGCTGCATATCATTTGGGGCTGCGTTCCTTTCATAAACAAGCAGCTATGTAGGTAAATAACGGGAAGAGCTCGCATGTATTAAGTGCTGTTACTTAGTAACAGGGCTGTCCCTGTGGAACTTCGCCTCCCTTGTTTTATTCCGGCGGCACCGCAGCCCGAGGTGGCTGGGAGGCGAATGGTCCCCATTCCTCGGAGGAGGAGGCCCAGGCTCAGAGAGGTGAGGTCACTTCCCCCACAAAGAGGCGGAGTCAGTGCTGCCTGTGGACAACAGTCTGACAGTTCCTCAAAAAGGTCAACACGGAGTTGGCATGCGACCCAGCAGCGTCACTCCTCCGTGTAGACCCCACAGAAACGAAGGCATCTGTCCACACCAAGCACACGGACACACGTGTCCACGGCAGTGCCAGTCACAATAATCACAACGTGGGGAGAGCCCAGGCGTCCATCACCCGGTGAATGGATCAGCCAGACACGACACAGCCGCGCGGAGAATGGAGCGCTGGTGACCGCTGCCGCAGGGACACACCTTGTGAAGACATCGTGTTCCGTTCAAGAAGCCGGACACGGAAGGTCTTGTGTCGCATGGTGCCACTGATATGAAACGTCCAGGAGAGTCAAATCCTCCAAGACAAAGAGCAGCCTGGTGGCGAAGGGTGGGGCTTAGAGGAAACGGGAAGTGACTTCAAATGAAGACAAGGTCTCTTCGTGGGATGATACAAATATCCTGGAATTAGATAGTGATCATGGTTGCCCAACTCCATGAAGGCACTAAAATCGACAGGATTGTTTAAAATCACGAATTTTATGTTCAAGGTATTCTCTCTCTCTCATTTTTTTTTTTTTTAAAGAATAGGGATTTGACCTCCAGTCTGGTAGCCAAGCACCCAGAGAAGGTGGCCCGGCTCCAGGAGGTCCTTCCAAGCTAATGGGTCACAACCTTCCAGACCCAGTCTCTCCTTTTTCTGTAATAAAACTGTGTGTCATCCCGCATTACTCTCCTAAAGGGAAACTCAAGGATACTAGTAGTACATGCAATATTTGTTAAATCAATGTAATAACCTGATTCTGATATAAAGAAAAAAATTTAAGGGACAGCCATAATAAAAACACATAAACACCCAGGCATCGCCACCCAGAAGACATCCGGATGATGTAGCCGGACTTAAAAGCTTTTATGAAGCCACAGCCACCAACACTGGCAGGCTGATGGTCCCACAAATGCCACTGGGCAGGCTTCCACCAGTGATGTGAGTTCCTAAAATAGAGAGGAGCAACGCTTGCTAACTTTCTCAACAACACAAAATACAGTCTTCCCCGACTATACGTAACAATGCTGTATTGTATAATATATTTGAAAGCTGCTAAGAGACTTTTAATATTCTCACCACACACACACACACACACACACACACAAAGTCATAATTATGTGAGCTGATGGATGTGCTCACTAATCTTACTTATTGTAACCATTTATATATAGAGAGATATATGAGAAATTTATATCTATAGCTATAAAGATATAGATATATGATTTGGTATATAAATTCTCAAAATCTAACTTTAAAAAATCTTGTCAAATTCATCCCAATTCTCCCTCCCCTCTACACAGTTCCCCCCCCCCCCGGCTTTTTGAGATATAATTAATGCAGAACATTATGTAAGTGTAAGGTGTACAATGGAATAATTTGGCATATGGGATGATTGTGAAAATTATCATAATAAAAAGGTGAAAATAAATAAAATTATAAAAGGTTAATTGTTGTTGTTGTTTTTTTTTATGGTTAGTTCATTTTTCTCCCGGAGCCCAGTTACTATTTGTGTTCATGTCTTTCTAGAGGAATTCAAGATTATCTGCGAGGGATGGTGGTCAGAACCTGCATCGCACAGTGAGTCCCTGTAGAGTTCATCGTCCCCAGATGAGACGAGGGTAGCAGAATATTAGGGGCTCTGGGAAACATCCGAATGCTGCTCTTTATTGGCTGTGCAGCTTCAGGCAAGTTACTAACCTCTCTGAGCCTCTGTCACCACTGCCAGAGGATGGACTTAACCGCAGTGCCCGTTTCTGGGATCGCTGGGAGGAAGAGGGATACATGAACTAGCGGCCGCTGTGGTTATTTTATCTTTACTTCCCGTCTCAAGGCTGGCTCCTCAGTCTCCCGTTCTCTCACCCAGGGAACCGACAAGGTGTCCTCAGGCTTCTGGTCTGACTCTGCCTGAGCCTCCCTCCACTCTGACCTTAGCTACCCCTCCCCTGCCTGCCCCAGCCCAGTTTGAATATGCAGTGAACCTTTATAACATGCTCAGGACTGGGCTGGACTCTCTACCTGGATTATGTCATTTAATCTGTGGTATTATTGGAACCCATTTCACAGAGGAGGGAACGGAGGCTCAGAGAGATTAAAATTATATACCTAGGACGTGGGCTCTCGCCTCAGGTGTACTTGATTCCCCAAAGTTGTAAATTTGGGGAGGGGGAGGCAGTCATCGTAAAAGTTCTCCCAAAATAGGTATTGAGGTGTCTGAATAAAGATTCCTCCCCACTCTGGTGTCTAGACACAGGGACCACCCAATTGTTTATGCCCACTTGACAGATGAGAAAACCAAGTCCCAAGGTGCGTGCCAGCAGCAGAGACAGACCCCCTTACTCAGACTCCCACTTCTCAGGAGCTGGGTGTGAAGCTCACGTCTCTGGACTCTCGGTCCAGTGCTCACTCTGCTCCTCTTCCCATTGCCCTTCCCAGCTCACCCCCACTTCCACCCGACTCCAGCTGTGCCCCGGGCCTGGGAAAGTGGGGGCAGTGGCATTCTAGATGAGGAAGTAGCAGGTGCCCTCCGTTCCGGCCCCCTTCAGCTCCGTGACCTTGGGCCGGTCTCTTCCCATCTCTGGAAGCCCAAATTCCTCATCCCACCCCCACCCCTTTCTCTGTGGTCATCTCAACAGCCCCCAGGGAGAGTCCCACTCCCTTCTCACACCCTGACACCCCCCCCCCTCCCCATCCTCAGGAGGCAGAGCTGGAGAAGCAAAGAGCCATCAAATACAAAGAAGCCTGCTCTCTGAAGCCAAAAGCCGTCGCCCTCTCAAGGACAAAGAGAAGCAGCTGCGTTCACTTCACAGCCAGAGCTCCGCGGCGCGGAAGAGCCAAACCTGTGGGCGCGCTGCCACCGTGTGGCCACTTGCGTCCCCTGCGGGCCGCCGGCTGGGGCTCGGGGACCAGGGGTTCCTAAGGAAAGAGAGAGAGGACGGCGAGTCCGCCTTTGGGGGAATGGAAGTGGAACCAGGCCTGGGGACCGCGTGGCGCACCGAGAAGCGTGGAGGCGGCGCCCTGAGAGCGGCGCGGTTCCCGCCTTCACCCTCCAGGTCGTGCCGGCCGCGTCCTTGCTCAGCTCACCACGCTTGCGGTCTGTCTCCCGCCCCCTGGGTCAGCGCGGCCTCCCTTTCTCGGCCACTGGGTGCCCGGGTCTTTCAGGCGCACCCGCGAGCCCAGCTGGGGTCCCTTCGCTGCATTATCGTCGTTCAGTTCGTTTCCGTGTCCAGGGGAGGAGTCAGGAGTATCTCTCATGTCGCCGTTACTCCGACATCGTCCGTGGCTGGCGATTCCTCCCTTTCAGTACTTTGACTGTTTGGGTCCACCCTCTGCTGGCTGGTAGAGAGTTTGCTGAGAAGTCTGATAACAACCTGATGGTTGTTATAGGTCATGTTCCTCTTCTCCCTAGCTGCCTAGACGATTCTTTCTTTGTCATTGACTTTTGACAGTTTTATTACAATGTGCCTTGGGAGTAGATCTGTTTGGGTTGGGGTAACTCAGTATTCCGTTTGCTTCTTGGATTCGAGGATCTAAGTCTTTCCATGGGCTTGGGAAGTTCTCATCCATTACTTGTTTGGATAGGTTCTCCATCCCCTTCTCCCTCTCTTCTTCTGATACTCCCATTATTCCCAGGTTGCTCCTTCTGATGGAGTCAGACGGTTCTTGTAGAGCTCTATCTTTTTTTTTCTTTTAATTTGTGAGTCTCTCTCTTCTCTCTGTAGTGTCTCTAGCTGCCTGTCTACGATGTCACTGATTCTCTCCTCTATCTGGCCTGTTCTGTTAGCTAAACTTGCTACCTCAGTTTTCAATTCATGTATTGAGTTCTTCATCTGTTTTTAAAGTTTCAATCTCCTAGGTGAGCTTATTAAGTTGCCTATTGGAGTTTTCTCGCATCTTGTTGAGTGTTTTCAGAACTTCAGTACAAGCAACGGTGAGGATGTTTAACACACATGATTACACCAGGGCACCTCTAACCTGCTTCTTTTTTTGTGTGTGTATTTTTCCGAAGGTGGAAACGGGGATCGACAGTCAGACAGACTCCCGCATGCGCCCGACTGGGATCCACCTGGCACACCCACCAGGGGGTGACGCTCTGCCCACCAGGGGGCGATGCTCTGCCCCTCCAGGGCGTCGCTCTGTCGCGACCAGAGCCACTCTAGCGCCTGGGGCAGAGGCCAAGGAGCCATCCCCAGCGCCCGGGCCATCCTTGCTCCAATGGAACCTCGCTGCAGGAGGGGAAGAGAGAGACAGAGAGGAAGGAGAGGGGGAGGTATGGAGAAGCAGATGGGCGCTTCTCCTGTGAGCCCTGGCCGGGAATCGAACCCGGGACTTCTGCACGCCAGGCCGACGCTCTACCACTGAGCCAACCGGCCAGGGCCCTAACCTGCTTCTGATGGAGTCGTTGTTCAGTTTTTATAACAAAGTACTATAGACCACGTACAGCAACAAGTTCTAGAGCCCGGAAGTTCAAGAGCAGGGCACCGGCAGGTCGGGTCTGGTGAGAGTTCTCTTCCAGGGTGCAGATAGCTGACTTTGCACTGTGCCCACACTGGGTGGAAAGAGGGAGGTCTGTGGGGTCTCTTTGATCAGAGCCATCATCCCATTCACAAGGGCTGCGCCCTCCTGAACTCATCACTTCCAAAGACCCCACCTCCAAATACCGTCACTTGGGGGTTTAGAACTTCAACATAAGAATTTGGGGGGAGCAGTTCTCTGCACGGGGGGGTGGTCGAGTACAGCAGCAGCGGCCCGAGCTGGGAACGGCGACCAGAGCCTCAGACCACTGAGGATGAAGATCTCAGTCAGCCCCCAGGTAAAGCACTGAAAATATGACAGTAAAACTTATTCCAAGAAAATGCATAAATGTCCGTTATCTTCTTATTCACTCAACATGCCTGTATGACAGTTCTTGTGTGCAAGACACAGAAATGGCTCTGGTGAATTAAGCAGTAAAAGTGTTTAGTAGAAAGAGATGGAAGGACTTCTGGAATCATCTGTACCCAGGGTTGCTGTCTCCCAGGGCAGGGGCGTCGGGAGGAGGACGGACCAGAGAAAACAGACAGCATGGCTGGTTCTAGCTTCTCTTGCTGACACCTCTCTTCTGTTCTAGGCCTTCTCTTTCTCCTCCCTCTATTGCTGGTTTTTTTCCCTCGTCCTGACTCACTTCCCTGTCCTTGCCTATGTCCCCATTACATAACTGTCCCCTCTCTCAGGGCCCTTATGTAACTCAAGTCACTCAGACTCCTGTCCGCCTCGCACTCTCTCCTCAGCCTGGCCTGTCTGGCACCATCCCTCACGGTTGACGGTTGATGAGGCCCAGCCCTCAGCAAGGAGTGTGAACAGAGGGAGGGAGGGTAGGGAGGGAAAAGGGGAGGGGACAGGAGAGGGACAGGAGGGTCGGGGAGGCCACTACCAGCCCCAGGGGTTAGGCTAGACAAGGCTTGACTGGCAGGAAGGAGCTCTAGAGCAGTGGTCCCCAACCCCTGGGTCGCAGACCGGTGCTGGTCCATGGGCCATTTGGTACCAGTCCACAGAGAAAGAGTAAATAACTTACATTATTTCTGTTTTATTTATATTTAAGTCTGAACAATGTTTTATTTTTTTAAAAATGACCAGATTCCCTCTGTTATGTTCATCTAAGACTCACTCTTGACGCTTGTCTCGGTCACGTGATACATTTATCCGTCCCACCCTAAAGGCCGGTCTGTGAAAATATTTTCTGATCTTAAACCGGTCTGTGGCCCAAAAAATGGTTGGGGACCAGTGCTCTAGAGGACCCTCCTGTACACAAAGCCCTGACCCACGGCCTGTTGTCAGGGGACTCAAGCGGGTTTTCTGATAATCACCCTCCCTGTGCCTCAACGTCCACTTCTGTAAGATGGAGACGACTAGGTCTGCACCCTCACATTTACTGCAGCATGATTCACCGTTGCCGAGACACGGAAGTGACCTACGTGTCCACAGACGGACGAAACGGGTACAGAAAACGTGGGTATGTTTGTGCAACGGAATAATATTCAGCCTTAAAAAAAGAAAAAGAAAAAGGCCCTGGCCGGTTGGCTCAGTGGTAGAGCATCGGCCTGGTGTGCGGGGGACCCAGGTTCAATTCCCGGCCAGGGCACATAGGAGAAGCGTCCATTTGCTTCTCCACCCCCCCCTCCTTCCTCTCTGTCTCTCTCTTCCCCTCCCGCAGCCAAGGCTCCATGGGAGCAAAGATGGCCTGGGCGCTGGGGATGGCTCCTTGGCCTCTGCCCCAGGCGCTAGAGTGGCTCTGGTTGCGGCAGAGTGACGCCCTGGAGGGGCAGAGCATCGCCCCCTGGTGGACGTGCCGGGTGGATCCCAGTCGGGCGCATGCGGGAGTCTGTCTGACTGTCTCTCCCCATTTCCAGCTTCAGAAAAATACAAAAAACAAAGAAAAACAAAAACAAAAACGGGAACCCTGTCACTTTCAACAGCACAGACAGACCTGGAGGACATTGAGCCAAGTGATATGAGTTAGACACAGAAAACCAATTACTGGACAGTCTCACTTAGATGTGGAATCTGAACGAGTTGAACTCATAGACACAGGGAGTGGAATAGTGGTGACCAAGGGGGCAGGGGCTTGGTGGGCAAGATGTGGCTCGGAGGATGCAAACCTCCAGTGATAAGATACACAAGTTCTGGGAATCTAATGATGACTGTCGTTAAAAAATTGTATTATGCCTGACCAGTTGGTGGCGCAGTGGATAGAGCGTGGGACTGGGATGCGGAAGGACCCAGGTTCGAGACCCCGGGGTCACCAGCTTGAGCATGGGCTCATCTGGTTTAAGCAAAGCTCACCAGCTTGGACCCAAGGTCACTGGCTCGAGTGGGGGGGTTACTCAGTCTGCTTGAAGGCCCGTGGCCAAGGCACATATGAGAAAGCAATCAATGAACAACTAGGGTGTCGCAGCGAAAAACTGATGATTGATGCTTCTCATCTCTCTCCGTTCCTGTCTGTCTGTCCCTATCTATCCCTCTGTCTGACTCTCTCTCTGTCCTTGTAAAAAAAAAAAAAATTGTATGCTTGAAAGTCACTGAGAATAGATGTTAAGTGTTCTGAGCACAAATCATCGTCGTCGTCATCATCATCACCAGCACGTGAGGTGATACATGTCTTAACTAGCTTGATTGTGGTAATTATTTCGCAGTGTATTCCTATATCAAATCACCACTTTGGACACCTTAAATATATACGATTTTTATTTGCTATTTATACCTCAAAAAAGGTGGGCATGGGACAAGGATGAGCAACAGACAAGGTTTCTGCTCTCGCTGAGCTGAGAGCTATGCTCTGCATACAGTAGCCACTACCCACATGAGGCTATTTAAATTCAAATTAACTAAAAATAAACAAAACTGGCCTAACCTATGGTGGCACAGTGGATAAAGCATCGACCTGGGATACTGAGGACACCAGTTCAAAACCCTGGGCTTGGCCAGACAAGACACAAACAAGAAGCAACTGCTATGAGTTGAGGCTTCCTGCTCCTCCCTCCCTTTCTCTCTCTCCCTGTCTCTCTATCTCTCTCTAAAACCAATAAACAAAAATTTTTTTTTAATTAAAAATAAATAAATCTAAAAGTCATACTAGTTCCACAATCATGCTAGTCACATATAAAGTGCTCAACCGTGACCTGTAGCTAGTGGTTCACGTACCAGACATCATTCAGATGGAAAAACACTTCCAATTACTGCAGAAAGTCCTTAGTGCTGAGATGCAGTCTAGCTGGGGAGACGGAACTCAACAAACAGCTAGACAGACACCTGATGACACACCACGACATTCACCAGAGGGAAGCCGCGGGCACTGCCATCTCTATGTTCAAGTGAGGCGTAGAACCAGGAACCTCCATTTTTCACTCCCCCAAAGTGGATGGAGCATCTGAGAGCCTGGCATGGCTCCGGGCACCTCCTAGAGCTGTTCTCCCCAGGGCTGGAGACTGAAAGAGCCCTCCAAGGACAGGAGGCTTACACTTGACGATGTGTGACCTTGCAACAAGGGACACGTGGTTTAGCTAGCGGCTGGGAGAAACAGCTTGGGTTGGATCCCAACTCTGTCAATTGTTTGATCGTGGGCCAGTCATGAATCCCTCTTAGCCTCAGCATTTCCATCTGTAACCTGGGCTGAATAATGGTATCTGGCCGAGAGCATTGCTGGGAGGATTAAATACTGTACTTTAAAGGAGCAAAAACCTGGTCTGACCTGTGGTGGCACAGTGGATAAAGCATTGATCTTGAACCCTGAGGTCACAGGTTTGAAACCCTGGGCTTGCCTGGTCAAGGCACCTATGGAGTTGATGCTCCCTGCTCCTCCCACCCTTCTCTCTCTCTCTCCTCTCTAAAATGAGTAAGAAATAAAGTCTTAAAATAATTTTTTTTTAATAAAAGAGAAAACCGAGTTGTGCCTGCCACACAGCAAGCACTACGTAGTGATGATGACAATGCTGACGGTAATGATTAGCCATGGCTCCTTGACCTTCTGGGGGGTGATGCCCGTGTCACTCAATACCTTCCCCTCATTTCCCTCTTCACATATCACCCTCCACTGGTCATCACAGTCAGGGGCCCTCTGTAAAAATAAGCCAGGAAAGGGAATATAACCACAACTAGAATATTAATCACGTCACAGTAAAGGGCTTTTCACGTGCCGTGAAAATACATGTGTGTGAAGCACTTCACATGTATTACTCCGCGTTTCACCTTCAGCACAGCCCCCACAGGCTTGAACTACTAGAATGATCTCCCTATTGCTATGAGGAAACTGAAGCTTAGAAGGTGAACCCCCCACCCCGGTCCCCCCATCTCACCTTTATACTGGAGGGAAAGGATTTCGGCGGCAGTTCCACTAGGTACCGCCAGGGGGAAGTGGCCGTCCACTTTCCAATTCCGCAGCCTGCAGATACTCAATGATCGCCTACTGTGTGCCAGGCACTGTTCTAGGCGCAGAGCGCACGTCGGCAAATCAAACGAAGTAATCATTCTGCCCTTTCCTTTCATTTTTTCCTTAAAAAATAATTAAAGATATTCGAGGGGATGCGTACCTGGCCTGACCAGCAGAAAACCGACCTGGCTGGGGGCAGGTTCGCGACCTGACTGAGGGAAGGGATGAGGAAAGAAAGGTCCGTTGTCCCCAAAGATCCGTGCAGGCAACTCCCCCCGGAATGCAGTGTCATTCTGCCACCTTCCTGCCTCCCCACGCCCCACCCCAACCGCAGGGAGGTGGGGAGCTGGGGTAATCCCCCCTCGTGTCTTGTAGGGCCTGGATGGGTTGGGGTGAGAGGTTCTCACTCTGAATAACTGGAGTTGAGTGGTACTCAAGTTCTGGGGGTGTTTAGAGGAACCCTGAAGAGTCTGGTCTGCGGGTCACCTAGGAACCAGCCCGGTGAGAGCAACGCGTGGAGGGCAGCCTCCCAGGCACGGTCAAAGCAATGCCGCCTCAGAGGGCACGGTGAGCGAGGAGTCAAGGTACCTTCTGCCGAAGCGCGAGCCTGCCGGGATCCTTCCAGCCGCCGCCGCAGGGAGGGCGCCGGTCCCGACTGTGCGCAGAGCGTTTGCGAAGCGCAAAGATGGTGACCCAGGACCTCGGGGTGTGAGCCCCCCCCCTCGCGCGCCGCGAGACAGTGGGGGGCATGTGTGTACGGGAGTGATGTGTATGGTGTTGGTGTTGGGGATCCTGCGTTTGGACCTACAAGAGGGGTGCACCATGTGGACGTAAGAATGTGCTTGTTGGCCAAGGACGCGGGTGTTGATCCAGTGTGCGCAAAGACACAAGGACACGTGGGGAGGTGGCGAGGGGGACGAGGAGTGCGCCGAGGCGGAAAGGGCCGCGTTCTGACTTGCGTGGAAGAGGCGAAGCCGCGCGGGGTGCTCGGTGGTATACCGGGGCGATGGTGACTCCGGAACGCGCGCCGCGGAACCCTCTCTGCGTCCTGGATCTGGTGCCGGTATGTTGTGGGGAAGCTGCTGTTTAGGAACCCATGTTGGAGAGTGCCCTGCGGGGGTGGGGGGGGTGTTAAAAGGCCCTCCCCACACCGGGACACTTGTGGGACTGTCCCTCCGTGTGTGTGTGCATGTTCCTGTAACTGGATCAACCTGGAGACGCGTTCGGCGCGTCTTGAGTGCTTATGACGCACCGTGGACATGGGGGGAAGTGTCCCTCAATTTGGGGTCAGAGAGAGGGTGACCTCAGTGCTGCGGCCAAGGACCGAGAAGCTTGCGCCGCTGGGTGAGCGTTACCGGCGGAGGTTGGGGTTCGGTGCGCAGAGGTTAGCCAGGCGGCGGCAGAGACTCGGCCTCCGAGGCCCCGGGGGCGGGACCCGCCGGAGGGGCGGGGCGGCGGCCGCTGCAGCTGCGCGGGCCGGGCCTGGGGGCGCCTGGCGCAGTGGCGGTTCGCTAGGGCGATGCGGTAAGGCCTGACCGGGCGCGCGCGGGGGAGGGCCGCGGCCGCGCCGCAGAGATGTGACTCGGGCGGAGGGTCACCGGGAGCGTCGGCGCTGCGGGGCCGCGGGGCGCGGTGAGTGCCGGCCATGCTGCTGGGGCGGAGGGCGCTGCGGAGACTCCAGAAACTTTTCTCACGTAGACTTGGGACCACTGGGGGGGGGGGGGGGTGTCTACTACTTCTAGTGCTTTTCTAATCCCCCCCCCCCAGGGGCTGGTCTGTTGGGGAAGATGGGGGATCCGAGTGCGGGGCATCTCGGAGCAGGACGGGCAGGAGCGGAAGCTGGGGACGTCCGGGTGGGAGGGGGCGCTGTGTCCCAGGACCAGGTGGCGCTCCGAGTCTCCGAGGAGAGTGGGGGCGAGCACAGGCAGAGGGCAGCGAGCAGTAGTGTCCAGCATGCCCGAGCGACCCGTCCCGTGGGCTGAGTCGCCGGCAGGTACGTGGGGGCGGGGGGGGGGGGGCTGACCGCGGATCTGGCAGATGGAACTGGGGGGCACAGGGGCGGGCTTGGGGGGGGGGCGCTGCCGCACCTGCCGCAGGGGTTGGGGGCCCCGCTGGAGACCGGCGGTGGCTGCGCACTGCCGGACGGGGAGGGGACACTGCGGACAAGCGGCCGGGCTGGGGGACCCAGGAGGGGCGGCCGCACACAATGGCGGGAGGTCGGCGTTTCTGTACCGGCCGGGCTGGGGGTGAGGATGAGTCCGGTGCCGCGTCCCTCTCCGTGAGGGACACGGACGCCCATCCCGGGATCCCCGCCGCCCGCACTCGCCTTGGCCCGGGCGGGGCCTGAGGGGGGGGGGCACCGACCTTGCGGCAGAGGAGCGCCCCAGCGCAACTCACGGTGCACCCCCAGCCCGGCTCAGACACACGCGCGCAGGCCTCGGCCACCCACTCACACACACACACACTCACACACACACAACTACACACACACTCACACACACACACACTCACACACATACACACACACACATACACAAACACACACACTCACACACACATACACACACTCACACACACATACACACACACTCACACACACACACACTCTCACACTCACACACACACACGCACTCACACACAAACACACACACACACTCACACACACACATACACACTCACACACACAAACACACACACAACTACACACACACTCACACACACACACACTCACACATACACACATACACAAACACACACACTCACACACACATACACACACTCACACACACACACACTCACACATACACACACTTACACACACACGCACTCACAAACACACACACTCACACACACAACTACACACACACTCACACACGCACTCACACACGCACTCACACACACTCACACACACTCACACACATATACACACACATACACACACACGCACTCACACACACTGCCCCCCCCTTTGCTAAGGGGGCGGCTCCTACAAGCGCCAACACAGGCCCCTGAGGAGTGGCGGGCAGCGGTGTCCAGGCTGGGGCCCCGGCCCACGCGCCACCTTGGCTGCCCCACTGCGCCAGGTTGAAGTGGGGGGTCCGGGGGCACCTGAGCAGAGCCCGGGAGGGACTGGGGGCTCTTCGAAAGACTTAGCGAAGTTAGTGAGGGAGACTTCAGCCCGGAAATCCAACCAGAGAGACTGACTGGATTTAGAGAAATTTTCCTCGGGGTGGGGGTGGGGGTGGGGGCGAGCTGTCGGAGGATTCGGACTTGAGTTGAACTGCATGCAAATGAATGTAAATAGGATGCAAATTGGCGTCTGCGGTCTGGGAACCCTCCACCCGGCCGGTTCTGTTTTGAGACCAGAGTGGACGTGTCCTATCTGTTCCCTGCTGTAAGTCGGGGAAAAGAGGGGGACAGCTTAGTTGGGAAGGGAAGAAGATGGAAGCGGGAAGGAGTTGCCATTTGAGACACAGCCAGCAAGACAGGTGGTCTTGTTAGAAAGAGCAGCTCAACATGTTCGTTTATTCATTTGTTATGCCAGTAAGTGTGCCAGCCGCCGGACTGGGTCTGAGACCCGGGGGGGGGGGGGGTGACCCCGGGGGGGGTGACCCCGTGGGCGAGGAAACACTGAACCAGTCAGTGTAGAGTAGACCGTAACTTCCGATTCGGGTCAAGGCTACCAGGAAAACTAAGTAGGACGCTGTTAGAGGGGGCCAGGGTTTGTTATGTACAAGGGGAGACTGTTCTGGGAGTGACGTTTTAGGGGAGGCCCCCTCCTGCAAGATGCCCCCCACCCCACCCCCAGCGCGCACGGGGAGATCTTGGGGAGAAAACCCTGCAAATGCAACGGGGATGAAGTTAGAAGGACTGAACAAAGGCCGTTGCGGCTGCAGCTCCTGAGATGTATGTATGTGGCCGGGGGTGGAAGAGCTGGATCGTGCAGACCAGACAGACCTGGGTCTTGTGGACCACAGAAAGGACTTCGGGTTTTATTCTCCTTGGGCCAGTAACCCCCCCCCTTATGGAGTTTTGAGTGGGGAGTCATGGGATCTGGTTTTTAAAAGCTCTTCCAACCTCCACAAGGACACAGAAAGCAGCTTCTCCCCCATTCTGCCTCTGGAGATCGTGGGGCGCGGGGGGGGGCCTCCTAGGATCCTTGTGCAGCTTGCTGGGCTGTTGGAGGGACCGCGTTGGGCCTGGTCAGCCCTGTCCATGCACTCAAGGAGTGGCTCAAGATTTAAAATCCACGCCTCACTTTTAAACAGTTCTTGCCCTCCCCCAAGCAGCCCCCACCCAGAGCCCATGGGGCCTCGTAAACACTTCCACCCAGAGCTTCCTAGGGGTTCTTCGTCCCATTTTCTCCTCAGAATTACAGCCCAAGAGGAACCATCCAGCCCAACGGAGCAGCCAAGGATGCAATTTGCATTTAAATGATTGCTTTTATTTACAAGATCAGAGCTGCTTTGCATATTCATGTGCAAAGGGCTCCTGTTCCGGCAACCTTATTTACTGACCTTTGAGTTGATTAAATTCGAGGTCCCCAAACAGACTCTGGTGGTGTGGGTAGTGTTGGGAAAGGAAGATGATAAAATACTAGTGTCGCTTGGAAAGATAACGGAGGGAGAGATTGTGGCTCTCGGAAAGAGCTTCGTGTCAGGAAACCTTGTAACAGTTTCCTCCGGCCCAAGCAGGAAGCGCACCAGCGGCTCTTCGGGGGAGTGGGCTGGGACAGAGTGTCAGGCTGGGGTGCTGGGAAGCGGGCTCTGCAGCCCCTCCTGGGTCCTGCCAGGCACCGGGGGTGGGCGGGAGGTCAAACCACAGGTGCCAAACCAGTGGTGCCGTAGAAAGGCCTTGAGGTCAGGATTTGGGAGAAATGGGTTCTAGCCCCAACATGGCCCGTAAATTCCAGTAAGCCTCAGGCCAAGCAGGACTGTGGGAACCAGGATTGTCTTTTTAATAAGCAGGAACCCTCTAGACCCTGTGTGCCAGGCACTGTGCTGGGTACTTCACCTGCCTCTGTCACACCAGCCCTTTGAAGGCAGCCCTGTGGTTATCTGCCTTTTCCAGACAAAGAGACAAACAAGGGTCAGAGAGATGCAGTGATGCTCCCTGTCACACCTCTGTCTGGCTTCCCTCCTGCTCCCGGGGAGACTGATGGGAATGTTCATTCTGTGCCAGCTCGTCCACGTCCACGAGCACGGAACCTGAGCCCCGCCCTCGCCCCCTGAGCCCCGCCCTCACCCCCTGCTGCTCGTTCCTTTTCTTCCCATGATCCGTGCCTCCCCTCATCTTTGGAGAATGTGGGTGTCAGGTGCCTCTGATGATCTAGGGCTCTGGCGAGGGCGCTGAGCAGGGTGAGCTGAGCAGGGTGAGCGGCCTCCTCGGAGCCCCGCTGGTAGCGGCCTGAGTAAGGCTTCCCAAGCAGCAGAGTTGTAGAACTTGCATCTCGGGTCATGGGGCGGGGGGGGGGGGGGGGGGGGGGGGGCGGAAGGAGGGGAAGTTGCTTTCCAGAGAATGGCCTGTGTCTTGCCTCTGGGTGCCCAGGCCCTGACTCCTAACCAGAGACACCCACTGTCAGGGCACGCGGGCTGGGCTCGGGTACTCACGGTCTTCACCCTCACAGTGAGGTTCCCACTCAGGAGAGTTTTGGGGGTTCCCAGGGCAGAGTATTCCCAAAGGCATCGCCGGTCGCACCACCTCAGGGACCTCTGCGTGGTGTGCGATGGGGCAGGTGGACACACACCTGGGCGAGCCCCACCTCCGGCTGCCTCTCAGTGGCCATCGGCCTTCCTGAGGAAACAGTCAGAAAAGTTCACAACGTCAGACCAGGGAGCATCTGCCAGTCTTTTCTATTTATTGAAAAGACACTTTATGTAAGAGCTTACTCTGTGTTAACTACTGTCTTAAACCCCGATTGTTAATTATTTTCATCCCAACAACAGCCCTACTTGATGGCTACTATTAGCACCCCCATTCTGCAGATGAGGAAACTGAGGCACGAAAGGTTAAATCAGCTGCCCAGGGTCACCGGGTGCTGGGTGCTTGGTGAAGAGAAGGGCGAGGGGTCCAGCCCTGCCTGTGGCCCTCGTGCAGGGGGCAGCGTCCAGCGTCCAGCGTCCCATCACAGGGACGCCTGCCTGCATTCTCTCCAGCCTCTGCGGGCCCCAGGTCTCGGCGATGTGGAGTGTGCTTCTCCACTGCCCGCTGGCTGCTTCTGGCCTCTCTTCAGGGAGAGAGAGTGTGAGTCCTTGTGTGAGTGTGTGTGAGAGAGAGAGAAAGAGAGAGAGAGAGAGAGATGCAGTGTATTTAAGAGCATCTGAATGAGTCACATTTCTGGGAGCCGGGCTAGCAGCAAAAGCAATTAGTAATTAGTATGTGAGCTGAGTCTGGCACGTTCATTCACGTTATTCGTTTTTCCTTTTGACGAGCTGCGTGCTCCATCCCCCAGGTCAGCTGTCATCTATTCATCGGATCCCAGTCCGCCTTCCCTGGTGGCTGCCTCAGAGCCTCTCATCCGTCTTGTTCAGTTTGGGGCTCCTGGAGGGCAGCTCACCCTGCCGTGGTGGGGGGGCCCCAGGTGGCCAGGGCAGCAAGCTGGGCTTTCCTGACAGGAGACACCGCCTGCCCGGTCTCAGGCGGGCTTCCCCGCACCCCTGTTACGTGTGTCCGAGCTTTTCCAACCTCGGTGTACCTCCGCATCTGTCCCCCCTCGGGGCTCGTGGAAAGGGTCCTGGAGCCCGTCCCCGAGAGTCTGCTCTCTGACCGGGTCCCGGGTGACGCTGCTGCCGTAGCCCATCCAAGGGTGAGAGTTTGATTCAGACCTCTTGGACCCTCAGTCTCGTCCTCTATGAGAACATCGGCCCTGCTGGTGGCCTGAGAGCCGGGGACCACAGTTAGCTGTTCATTCATTCAGCAACTGGGTCGTGAGCTCTCAGCGCCCGGTGCTAGGCGCTGAGAAATGTGTGCAGAACAAGACAGACAAGGGCTTTGGGATGGGGTGACACACCAAAAACAGGACTGAAGGAAAATAATTGAAAAATGGTGGCACAGCGACAAAGACACAAATCAAAAGTGCTGGCACGGAGCCGTGAGGGGGTGAGGAGGAATGAATGTGGATAGACTGGCCCAGAAAGGGCTCACCAGGTGACGTTTCTACAGCCCCGGTCTGTGGTCAGAGCGTGCAACAATAATGGCATTGTGCGTCTCTTGGCTCCTCGGCTTCCTCGCTGTGTGAACTTGGACAGGCCGCCTGACCTCCGTGTTGCCTTTCCTGTAACACAGAGACAGGAACAGCCCTCTCGCTTCATAGTGTCCTGGTGCAGACTGTAAACATGTCAGCAGGTGACACGGCAGAACGCCTGGAGCGTAGTAAGGATGGGTGAGTCCACAGTTACTGCCACGGTCCCGCTGGCAGGAATAGAGAACTCCGTAGGGCGATTCTGAACTTAGCCCTCCTCCTGACTACCCTGGACGTGGTTCTACAGAGAGGGGTGGCTGTGGCCTCGTGGGCATCCCTGGTAATGATAATCGAGACCCAACTGAGACAGCTGGACCCTACGAACACCCTTGGCTGCCTAGATTTGGGGTATGGAGGATTTTCTGGAAGAAAGGAGTCGCATGATGTTGGGGGAATAATAGAACTTCTCTGTTGGCAAGTACCACAAACCCAGCTCAAACTGGATTAATCCATCAAAGGGAAGTTCACTGGCTGCTAGGACAGCAAATGCCGACCGTTCAACGCACTGCGTTAGGACCCTGTTCTATCACTCGGCCATTTCCTTTGGGTCAGCTGTCCTCTCGAGGACAGGTTTTCTTCCTCTGGTGGCCAGCAGGTCCTCTCCAGCTCTGGGCTTAGCTCCTTTGAGCTTCGAAGACCTCTTTCCAGTTCATTCTAGCAAATGGCTTAAGGCTGGCCCTCATGATTGTCTTGTGGGGCTCTCTGCCTCTCCAGGAAGCAGTCAGTGTGGCCAAGGGTAGGACGAATGCCCTGGTGGGCCAGGCCTGGGTCAGGTGCTAGGATCTAGGGCTGGAGGTGACTGTCTAAAGAAAAATCAGGAGCTCCTTTCAGAAATAGGAGAAATGGATGCTGGACAACAGCTGTCCTGGGAAGAAAGGGTACCTACCACCCGTGGGGATGAAAGCAGAGGTCAGGGGTGTGTCCGCTGATCGTGAGTGACAGGAGTGGGAGCTCGGGGGCGGGGCCACTGCCAGGACCGGGTTCAGACTTGCGGTTGCCATCTTGGTTTTCCCGTCATCCCCCGCTGGTTTCCTTGGTGAGTTCGGAAGGGAAGGGAAGGGAGCTGGGAAACCGAGTCCCGATCTGCAGCCAGGCCCGGAAAGGGCAGAGACCCTTCAGAGAGTGAGTGGAGGCATCTAAGGAAGGCCGTGTTCTGGCATGGAAGGGCATGGAAGGGCCGTGAGCTGCGGGCCGGCAGCTCAGAGGCCTGGCTGGTCACGTGGCATCGTCCCCGTCAACTCTGACCCCGCACGCGGCCTCAGACTTGCTCGACTGCGGAGCTGCTGATATTTGGGGCCAGATCATCCTTTGTCGAGCTGGGGGAAGGAGACCGGAGCTTCTGGTGCCTTGTACGATGTCACGCAGCATCCCTGGCCTCTACCCATCAGATGCCAGTCGCACCCGCCATCCCAGTTGTAAAAACCAAAACTGTCCCTAGACATGGCCTTAAACGTTCCCTAGGGTCCAAATCAACCCCGGTTGGAGACCACCGACCGGGGGAGGGTGGGTCAGTGGGGAGAGGGGTTGGGGGTCAAAACTCCAGAAGCACATTCCTCCCCCTTCTCCTCCCGGCCACGCTGGTGGTGAGTCTGGCTGCCCCGGGACCGTGAGAGGCTGCGTGGATTGTGTCCTGTTGTCACCGCTGAGAAGTCTCAGTCACGTTCACCGTGGAGGGGACGTCTGGGGGACGCCCATCGCAGTGTCGGGGAGCAGATGGCATTTGTTTCCAACCTACCCAAGTTCTGACGTCTTTCATTCCTGGCGAGCAGCAGCTCCGGCCAGGACAATGTTTTTCCAGAAGGGATATTCGTGGGGGTATCCCAACGGGGTGTGCCACAGGAGTCGTGTCGATAAGCAATTTAGCATGTCCAGAGCTGAGAATCTCACGGTGGTGTTTTCTTTCAAATGGGTTTGTTTCAAGAACTCATTTAAAGAGTCAGTTCAGTAAATAAGTACACGAGTAGCTGAAGGGACGCTCCGGTGACCGACGTGGCAGGGCCACCAGTTAGTGACCGGACACTGGGCCAGATTGCTCGTGTCTCGGAGGCGTCCCCACCCCTGGCGTGCTGGAGTCCGGAGGCCGTGTGAGAAGAGCATCTCTTGCCAGGAGCCTTCCCTGGCTCTCCTGCCTTCTCTCCTCTTACAGGCCAAGGTGTCTGTCCCGGCCGCCCAAGGCTCCTTCCTGGATGGTGGCATCAATAATTTATCCCAGTCGATGGTCTCCTGGCCAGGGCAGGATCGGAGCTGTTCACAGGATCCTGCAAAGGATCAGAGAGAAGGTGGTCGATACTGCATTTACTTAGCGAAACCCCAGGGACCCACTGGAGAGGCCCCGGGGCTGGCTGTGCACTTGTGGGTGGAGCTAAGGCGGTGAGTTGGGTTGGTGGCGCCTAGAAAACGGGAACCGAGAAGGGCTGTCCAGACCACGGCTTCCCGGAGGCTGGGTTCCCCTCGGCAGCAAGGAGTGGTGGTAGGGGGTAGAAGAGGCAGTCCTGGTGACTCCAGCTTTCTCCTAAGCGTTTACTTCGGGCCAGGGCTTGAGTCGGCACCAGCGGTTCTCATCCATGATTTCACCCCACCCCCCACGGGAGACATTTGGCAGGGCCTCAAGATCTTGTGGGGCGTCACCACTGGGGGAGGTGGGTTGCTGTGGGCGTCTAGCGGGGTGGAGGCCAGCGATGCTGGTAGACACCCTAACACTGCTCAGGACAGTGGCAGCAGTCAGTGACCAGGTGTTAAGGGCCACTAGTTTCAACGTTCAGAAACCCTGTCTGTGCTGATGAACAAGACCGCTGGCCGTGGAGCAAGACAGGAAGGGAGGACGAGAGAAACAGAGTCCACGGGCGCACAGATGGCAGGCGTGATTAGACGAAGGAAGACAGAAGAGGCTCTGATAGGGAGGAGTGGGCGGGTGACCTTGGCCCGGGTCTGAGTGGATGACGGTGGAGCCCAGACCAGCGGAGGGAGGAGCCGTTTTCCGTGCTCGGGGTCAGGAGAGCACCGCGGCGAGCAGAGGGAGCCAGGAGGGCTGTGAGAGGTGGGTCAAGGCCGTGGCCGTAGCAGCTGTGTGGCCGCCAGCGTGCGTGGGGGCTGGACAGTGCACCCAGGAGCATCCTGCGGGCGTCCCTGGGAGAGAGGGGCTTGCGTGGGTCTTTGGGAAGTCTCGGAGGGGGGTGAGATGTGTGAGGACTCACGGTGGAACCCTCACTCAGAAAGAGGGTTCATGTTGGGTCCAGGGTGCCCCCTTTGAAATTCTGAACGGCTCCTAGGAGCTGTTCTGTGACCTTGGGCAAGTGTCCTGACCTCCGCGGGGACTGGATGTGTTGGACTTGTGGCCCGGGGTGAGTCATCCCGACAGTGTTAGCCGTTAGCTCGGAGGGATTAAAAACGGTGATGCATGCTCCTCCCAGCACAGCCTCGCATGGAGAATCTCTTTAAAGTTTCACTTTATTCCCTCATTTTTGAAGGGGTCAGATGTGGCCTCAAAGCAAAAGAACACGAAAGGGTTTTCAGAGAGAGGGAGTCTCCCTCTCTGCGTCTCCTCCAGACACTAGCGGTGATGATTCCTGGTCATTCAGGAGGCCTGGCCAGAGGTGCCGGTGGGACCCAGAAGGACCTGGCCCTCCGCTGCCAGGACCGGCTGTGCTGCTGGACACCGTGGGCCTTTTTCTGGGTGTGCAAAGGCGCCACGAGGGGCTGGCAGGCTTGGAAGGAGGTGGAAAAGAAGTCAGGAGAGTGGGTGTCTTACAATGAACTGATCTCTCTTCCCCATCCCCTCCCTCCCGACTCTTCCGGAACGTTCCGGCGTCAGAGAGAAAGATGAGATCCCGCCAGGTGCTCGCCTTCCTCCTGCTCTCCGTGGTCGCCTCCGGGGCCTCCGAGAACTCCAGCACGTCCCGGGGCTGCGGGCTGGACCTCCTCCCTCAGTACGTGTCCCTGTGTGACCTGGACACCATCTGGGGCATCGTGGTGGAGGCGGTGGCGGGGGCGGGCGCCCTGATCACGCTGCTCCTGATGCTCATCCTCCTGGTGCGGCTGCCCTTCATCAAGGCCAAGGAGAAGAAGGACCCGGTGGGCCTCCACTTCCTCTTCCTCCTGGGGACGCTGGGCCTCTTCGGCCTGACCTTCGCCTTCATCATCCGGGAGGACGAGACCATCTGCTCCGTCCGCCGGTTCCTCTGGGGCGTCCTCTTCGCCCTCTGCTTCTCCTGCCTGCTGAGCCAAGCCTGGCGCCTGCGGCGGCTGGTGCGGCACGGCCAGAGCCCGTCGGGCTGGCAGCTGGTGGGCGCGGCGCTGTGCCTGATGCTGGTGCAGGTCATCATCGCCGTCGAGTGGCTGGTGCTGACCGTGCTGCGCGACGCCAAGCCGGCCTGCGCCTACGAGCCCATGGACTTCGCCATGGCGCTGGTCTACGACATGGTCCTGCTGCTGGCCGCCCTGGGCCTGGCCCTCTGCACGCTGTGCGGCAAGTTCAAGAAGTGGAAGCAGAACGGGGCGTGCCTCCTGGCCACCGCCTTCCTCTCCGCGCTCATCTGGGTGGCCTGGATGACCATGTACCTCTTCGGCAACGCGGAGCTGCGGCAGGGGGACGCCTGGGGCGACCCCACCCTGGCCATCGCCCTGGTGGCCAGCGGCTGGGTCTTCGTCATCTTCCACGCCATCCCCGAGATCCACTGCACCATCCTGCCCGCCCCGCAGGAGACCGCGCCCAACTACTTCGACACGTCCCAGCCGCGCATGCGCGAGACGGCCTTTGAGGAGGACGTGCAGCTGCCGCGGACCTACATGGAGAACAAGGCCTTCTCCATGGACGAGCACAACGCAGGTGAGCCGCCCGCCTGTCCTCCCAGGGCCTCCTCTCTCTCTCTCCCTCTCTCTCCCCTCCCCCCCCGTGGGGACAGGGGACCCAGGGGCAGCCCTGGGACATCAGAGCCCACACGTGTGGACCCGTGTGTGGAAACAGGGGCAGACATGGATTTTTATTTTATTTAGACTATTTTATATAAATTGCCAACTAGTTGACTATAAAGACCCAGGTTTCTGGCTTCTTTTGAGAAGCCGGGTCTGGCCGCGCCCGGCCTCCTCTCCCGGTTGGGAGCTGGGGAGGCGCGACCTCTTCGCTTCCTGGCCTCGCGGCTGCCCCTTTAAATGGGGGTCCACTTTCTGTCTGCCACATCCCCTCCCTTCCCGGCTTTCCCCTGACTGGCCGGCCGCTCGTGCATGGGAAGGGTCATCGCCTGACTCCCTCAGAAGCGTTTGCATGTGCAGCCCGTGTGTGAGACGCCGAGGCGTGATGTTTGTGCCCCCTCCTCTACCGCTGGCACCAAGAGTGTATGGATTTGAACCCTCAAGTCAGAGGTCTGGGTTGAGATGGGTGGCTTTGAGTAAGTTCCCTCACTAAGCCACAGTTTAATCATCTGCAAAAAAAAAAAAAAAAAAAAAGGGAACAGTGTATCCCGCGGAACTGTTGTGAGAGGTGACATGCTGAGTGTGCGGTACCGAGGGGCTTGTTGCCATGGTACCTGGCACGTTGGGTGTGCATCACAGGTGAGTTCTCCTGAACACAGAGCCCAGGAACAGTGCAAGTGGGTGACTTGAGAGGTCAAGATGGGGATCGTCTCCGAGTGCCCAGAGGGCCCTGCTGGGGACGTGATGAGGAGCAGAGGCTCAGAGCCTGGCCAGGTCCTGGTGTCCCAGGGTCACCACCTCTGACTGGGCTCCTCCTGGAACGGGGCCCTTTTCATCTGAGTCCCGGGACTCTCCTGGGACCTCAGTGGTGATGGGATTACCTGAATCGGATGAAAATTTCTGTCCACTCACTGGGGGAATTGGTCTGTCATTATGTCGAGTTCTCAAACTCCCAGTTACACCCAGAAAGTTAAGAACGTGGTGATCCAGTTTCCTCGTGAGAACTACTAAAGTATTAAGGTCTTCCCAAGTGAGGATGGCTAACCTTGAGTGTGTGCTGATCGTGGACTGGGTACCACTCTGAACATTTTAGTTGTCGGTCTCATTCAATGCCTCCAGTAACCTGGCGAGGTCCATTTGGCAGAGAAGAAACTGAAGTATAGCCAGGGTGGGGCCCCCGGCGGGCTGATCCCAGAGCACACACGCTTAACCCCTCTGCCATGGAATTACTCTCCTCAAAGCATGTTGCCGTCCACGTCCCTCAGCAACTCGATGTGTCAGGGGCACTCTGTGCCTCGAAGAGACAGAGATGATCAGTCCCAGACTACAGAGCAGGAAACGGAGGCCACCTGTTCTACACAACACGGATAAGAGCACAGCAGAGCGGGGAGGGGGAGAGTGGGTGTTCTGACCCACATTACATACACCCTGTCCTGGAAAATGCAACCAATACATCGTATCCACACAAAATGCAGAGGGTCCAGGGGGAACCACAACCCAGGTTGGTACCAGCCAGGGCTGCCTCGGCTGGGTGTGGGGGTGGCGGGGAGGCTACCTCAGGTGCCTCCACCCCCTTCTGATTCACACCCTGATGCATCCCAAAGCTAGTGACTTGTCCTTCAGTACCACTTTATTTTCCAAAACAAAAAGTAGCTTTGTTGTTTTTTTTTTCCGATGACAAAAGATCCATAGGAATCATGTAGAAGGTTCAGCAAGTAGAAATAATAAAAATGGGTTAAAATAGTCTTGCCCCAAGGCAGCTGGTTCTGAGTGGTTGCTCCCATCTTGCCAGACTCCTCTAGATGAGTGCGAACACACGGTCCCTCCCTTCCCCCCCACACAGACACACACACACACACCCCAATCCCACAGAGCCATTTTTAACTTAACGGCATATTAGGATCACTTGAGCAGCTTTGAAAAATCCCCAGTGCCCCCCCCCTCCGTTCTCAGCTAGTCTCCTCGGGTCTAGGTAAGTTTGAAGCCCTCCACGGGACTCAGAGGTGTGAGCAGGTGGGAGCCCCCGGTGCTGTGCCGTGTGCTGTGCTTCTGTCCAGGACGGTGGCCGCAGGGCTGCTGCGTCCGTCTCTTCAGGATACGCAGCCTCTGTCGGGCTCAGTGTTCCGATCTTCGGCCCCCACACAGGCCCCTTGTTTCTGGTTCTCTGTATAACGTCAGGCTGCAGTGGACATTTATTGGTTGGTTTTTTGGGGTTTTTTTGCATTTTTAAAATTCCTTTTATTTGCAATTGACATTCAATATTATACACTGCTCACAAAAATTAAGGGCTATTTTATCACTGCACATTCGTTTTGAAATATCCCGTAATTCTGATCACAAAGATGAAGGGATATTTTATTGCTTCATGTTCGTTTTTGAAGTCTCGTCTCATTTTTGTGAGCAGTATATTAGTTTCCGATGTGTAACTCAGGGGTTAGACGTTTATGTACCTCACAAAGCCTAGTACTCACCTGTCACCATACATCGTTATTACAGTGTTGTTGACTGATTTCCCTGTGCTGCCCTTCACATCCCCATGGCTACTCTGTGACCACCAGTGTGTGCTTCTTAATGCCTTCACCTTTCACCCAGCCCCCTGCCCCCAGCCCCCCTCCCATCTGACAGCCGTCAGTTTGTTGCAGTCAACATTCTTATCCATTCATCTCTGTGCCCATAATCAACGAACTCCTTGCAGAAACTAAATAAAAGTTCCTAGACGGCACCTAAAGGTCCCTAAAGAATCTGTACCTTTAAATCTTGATATATCCTGCCAGGCAGCCCCCCAGGACAGTGGGGGCAACTTACTGTCCCCCTTTAATCCTTGCATCACAGTCCCGTTTCCTCACGTCTTCACCGACCTTGAATGTTATCGGACAGTTTTTTGATAGCCCTGTTTTGCATCATCCCAAATGTGTACCCACCGAAACGTCCACGGGACCAGGCAGAGTGGGCTCTGGGCAGGGCCAGTGCCCTCGAGAGCGTCCAGGGAGGCTGAGTGGGCAGCCCGGCTGGGTACTGCCTGTGTTCTGGACACCCGTGCCCTGCCAGTGGGGGAACGCCTGGGCACCCTCGCCGGCCACACCGAGAACAGCGGCTGTCACCTGTGGTGCTGACCTCAGCCAGCTTGTATTTTAGGGAACCGAGCCCCACAGAGAGCCCGACCCGGGAGCTACCGTGGGCCTGTCTCCCTTGCATTTTAACCAGCTAGCCTTTCGGGCTCTCTCCCCTTGCATGTGGGCCCTGACTCTTGACCACCTGGGAAGCCACACCCCAGCGACCTCTGCTTCTTTATTTTCTCCCCCATCCCAGCTAGACCCTGATATATACAACCTTGCCAGCCTGCTGTTTATTCATAAGTATCAGCCAGGCATGAGGTATGTGAGTAAAAAGATTAAAATACTCTGAAGGATGTAGCACCTCCGATAACATCTGGGGGCGTGTTCACAAGGCGCAGTAAGTGTTTACCTTTTGAAGGCGCAGGAGAGAAGTGTCCTCTCTTCTGGGAGGGGGTTTGGGCTGTTATCCGATATCATCAGGGCCAAGGGCGGCTGAAACTCTTCCCCTTGCCAGTGGCAGGCCCTGAGTGGGCTTGGGGCCGGGGCCCATCTAGCCTCACATGCAGACTCTAAAGAGGGCAAGGCCGGCATTCAACCTCTGATCTTTGATGCATGGGGGGGGGGGACCCTCTTACGGATGAGCCTTGCTTGCCTTTCAGAAGTGACCCAGGTCAGAGTAGGGTGTTAGCTGGGATTCTTGAAGTTGCAGGTCATAAAAATCTGATTTGAACAGCGTTAAGCAAAAAAAAAAAAAAAAAAAAAAAAGCAACAACAATAAATGTACTAGGGACAAGCTTCAGGAATGGCGAGAGCCAGGAAGCTCGAGGTGACAAGATTTGGTCCATGTCCATCTCTGAACTCGGTGAGCATTGTGACAGCCCACAGCTCCGGGTTTGCAGAAAGTCCCAGAAGAAAAGGAGGACATTTCCCAGGAAAGAGGAGCAAAAATCTCAGGGTTAGCTCTGATTGGACGTGACGGCCCTCCCATGAACCAATCAGCATGGCCAGGGAGATAACGGTGCCCTGATTGGCCAGCCCACTGGGAGGCTTGGGGAGAAGGCCGCGGTAGCCAACCCTCGGGACCTTGAATGGGGCAGGGGTGTTGACCAGAGGAGAAGCATGAGTAGCCACTGCAGAGAGAGATCCGGGGTCAAGGCACCCCACAGCTGGGCCGCAGAGCGAGACTGTTGGCACCAGACCCCCCACACACACAGCGACGGGCGCTGAGTCTCGGTGTTAGGAGGGACGCTGTGCTGTCCGGTCGGCCCTCTCTCCGGGCAGGTCTAGGCTAGGAATTGAGACTGGTAAGCACCCATCCGTGGACGGTCCCTCTGTCCCCTGCTCCTCCTCCTCTCCTCCCCCGGGAAGGTGTCCGCTTGCTCAGCAGCTGCACAGGGCGCCGTGACAGGCTCGGAGCTGATGAAGCGCAGGAGGAGGTCCTGAGTGTGGCCTGGAGCTGCGTTCTGTTCCTTTGGTCCAGTCTGTGCGGACCTGCCCCCGTGTCACTGACGTTCAGGTTGCTTCTGAGTTCTTAAGTGTGGTGGTTAAAAACGTAGTATTTAAAGCCAATAGAAACAGCGGGACAGTGAGGAACATGGATGCTCTGATTGAATTCTAGGGCGAATTCTGCCACTTCCCAGCTGTGTGACCTTGGGCAAGTGACTTAATCTCTCTGTGCTCCATGTAAAGTGAAAGTAATAAAACGACCTGTTGTGCTATAAAAATTAAATGAGGGCCTGACCTGGGGTGGCTCAGCGGTAGAGCGTCGGCCTAGCGTGCAGAGGACCCGGGTTCGATTCCCGGCCAGGGCACACGGGAGAAGCGCCCATTTGCTTCTCCACCCCTCCGCTGCGCTTTCCTCTCTGTCTCTCTCTTCCCCTCCCGCAGCCAAGGCTCCATTGGAGCAAAGATGGCCCGGGCACTGGGGATGGCTCCTTGGCCTCTGCCTCAGGCGCTAGAGTGGCTCTGGTCGCAACATGGCGACGCCCCAGAGGGGCAGAGCATCGCCCCCTGGGGGGCAGAGCGTAGCCCCTGGTGGGCGTGCCGGGTGGATCCCGGTCGGGCGCATGCGGGAGTCTGTCTGACTGTCTCTCCCCATTTCCAGCTTCAGAAAAATGAAAAAAAAAAAAAAATCAAATGAGGGCTTGCCCTGGGGTGGCGCAGTGGATCAAGCATTGACCTGGAACACTGAGGTCGCCTGGTCAAGGCACCTGTGGGAGTTGATGCTTCCTGCTCCTCCCCCTTCTCTCTCTCTCTCTCTCTCTCTCTTCTCTCTAAAAATGAATAAAGTCTTAAAAAACATTTTTTAAAATTTTTTAAAAAATTAAATGAGTTAATTTTTTTTTTCTCAGTGCCTGGCTCCTGGTTGGCACTCTATGAAGATTAACTATATTACCAAGATGATTTTGGTCCCTGCCTCAAGGAATTTGCAGAAATCCCAAGCTCTCTTGCCATCTTTTAGTCGGAAAGATAACTCCCTTCGGGGAAGACTTTGAGGAGAAGCTGTTCTTAGCAGAGCCCGCAGCAAATGTGAAGATAATGAAGATGCCATCACACATTTGAGATGGGCTTTTGTTCTGACTTTTCAAATAGCACTCCTACTTTCTCCACTACTATTTCTAAAAATTTATTGATTTTGAGAGAGAGAGAGAGAGAGAGAGAGACGAGTTGCTGTTCTGTTGACCAGGCATCAAACCTGCAAACTTAGTGTCTCAAGGACCAGGCATCTAAGCCAGTGGTCCCCAATCCCCAGGCTGCGGACTGGTCCCGGTCCATGGGCCATTTGGTACTGGTCTACAGAGAAAGAATAAATAAGTTACATTAATTCCGTTTTATTTATATTTAAGTCTGAATGATGTTTTATTTTTAAAAGAATGACCAGATTCCCTCTGTTACATCCGTCTAAGACACACTCTTGACGCTTGTCTCGGTCACGTGATACATTTATCCGTCCCACCCTAAAGGCCAGTCCGTGAAAATATTTTCTGACATTAAACCGGTCCGTGGCCCAAAAAAGGTTGGGGATCACTGATCTAAGCAACTGAGCTACCCAGCCAGGGCTCCACTGTTTTTTAATAGACTGTTTTTTTAGAGTAGTTTTAGGTTTGCAGAACAATTGAGTACAGGAAATACAGGGAGTTTCCACCAGCCCTCCCCTGGTTTCCCTGTTATTACCAACTTGCAGTTGCTACATTAGTGTTGCAGTTAGTGAAACAATATTGACACATTATTATTAACTAAAGTCCATAATTTATATTTTAGAGGTCACTCTGTTTGCACAGTTCTGTGGGTTTAAACAAATGCATAATGTCAAGTAATCAATCATTATAGTTCCCATACAGAATAGTTTCAGTGCCTAAAAATGCCAACAATTCATCACCATCCCCGAAACCCTATTAATCACAAAATTTGTTGCTCTCTGGCTTTGCCTTTTCCAGAATATTGTAGCTGGAATCCTACAGTAAGTACCTTTCAGAGACTTCCACTTAGCAATATGCAGTTAAGCTTTCTCCCTTTTTGTGGAATTAGGTTTTTCTTTATTAAAAAAAAAGGGAGGGGGGATCTTTAAAAGTACACGGGGAATAAGAAATTCCACTTATCCACCTTTCATAAGTTAAAAAGTGCCTGCCTATTTTTCTGTCTTGCCTTCAAATCTTTGTGGGTTTTTTTTTCTTACTTAGAAATGACTCTCCCTGTCTGGTTGGTGGCCCTCTGTGCTCTTCTCCGTCCCTCTCCTGGGAAGATGACCGCTGCTGTGTGCCTTGATGTCCCTGTTCTTTCCTGCTTCTGTGTTTTATCCAGAAACAGTGGACAGTGCTGAGTGGTGTGACGTTGAACTTAACACGAGTGGCGTTCTGTAGTGAGGGGGTCGCCTGTCAGACTCCTCTGAGCGGATGCAGAGGGGCTTGCCACCTGGGACCTGCAGGGGCTCAGGGGCTCAGGGGGGAGGGGAGGCTCCTCCCTGTCCGCCTTCAGCAGCCCGCAGCCTGGACTCCACCAACCTCTCAGCCACACTGAGATGGGTTCGGCTCCAAGAGAGCCAGAGAACAAAGCCCCTTTGTGACTTTTGTTTGGAATCAGGCTTGTGACAAAGGGGCGGGGGAAGGGGGAATGTGTGCCCAAAGCCTGGTGTTGATGCAGGGGACGAAAACAAAGTTCTCTCTCTCTCTCTCTCTCTCTCTCTCTCTCTGGTTTTGTGTTGCTTTCTCCCCCCACCCCCACTCCAGCTCTTCGGACAGCAGGATTTCGCAATGGCAGTTTGGGAAACAGACCCAGCGCCCCGTTTAGAAGCAACGTGTATCAGCCCACTGAGATGGCCGTGGTGCTCAATGGCGGGACTGTAAGTATCAAGCGGTGACGTTTTGGCAGGAAGCCCAAAGCAGCCTGGGGGGGAGGGCAGCTTCGACAGGGTCACTCTCTGCAGAGGCTGCCGGCCGGCCAGCTGAGACCGGGTTCAGATGGACACCCTGTAGCTAGGATGCATGCAGACCTTCCATTTTTCTCCCCCTCCCCTTGACCCCCACACAGAAGACTTCCCTGGACTCAGTGTGCCACCTGTCTCTATTCCTTTGAAAAGGCCCCTCTTTCTTGGGGCTCTTGTACCCTCTGAACTCTCTGGTCTCATTATACAGAAGGTACCCCTCTCCCCCTAGGAGGCGACCTTTAGGAAAAGCCCAGAATGATCAAGTCCTGGCTGAATTATTTTTTAATAAAGTCTTCCTTCTATCTCTGTGCCCCAGTTGGGTGCCAGGTTGTCCCACCCACACTCCCTCATTGCTTAAGAATTGTCTTGAGGAATTCAGGTGATTATCATTTCTCTCCCGTGAACAGAAAAGCAGGTTTGTTGCTGATGCCAAACAGACCTTCAGCAGAATAGTCACTTTTTGTTTTGCCTGTGTGAACATTTTTCTTTTTTTTTTTGCTTCTCCACCAATCTGAAGATGTCCTCCCATCCCCACATTTAATTTCCAAGCATAGCTCCATGCTTTTTCTGAACGACACATGAGCCAGTTTACATGCGTGAACTGGATTTTTCCATTCTTTCTGTTCTGTGCCAAGTCCGTAACTCCACCTGAGCGTCTTTTGTTTCTGAGTAAGTCAGGGACGGTCTTTGATCTCCAGAGGGCACTGGGATTCCCCTGGCCTTGTGAGGGCTGTGCTAGGCAGTGGTCTGCATGGGTGTGGGGCAGCTTCCGAGACAAGGCTCGCCGATTTGCATTCTGCAGCCCCCACGCCCTCCATGGGACTGTTTCACTGTTGGGTGCCCGGAAAAGCCTAAGTCACGGCATCCACCCGTGCGTTACAATTGATCAGGTGAGAAAGTGGCCCCCTGGGTCACCGGTCAGCCCTGCTGGTCCCTTCAAGGCACAGAAGCACCCTGGCCTTAGCACGTGAAGTGGGTGTCTGGGTAAGGAGACACACGCTCTTCCGGGGAGCGTGACCCCAGAGGAAGGGAGGTGGCCTTCCCCAGAACCGAGCACACAGACTGGCAGCGGCTGCCTCCTGTCTCGGGAACGCCCGCGCCTGCTGGGAAACCCGGGTACTGACTCCTGGTGCGCGGTGCTCCCGCGGTGACGTTGACCTTGCCCAGCACGGAGTTCTTAGTGTGTTATCCTTGTTTCCAGATCCCAACCGCTCCACCAAGTTACACTGGAAGACACCTCTGGTGAAGGACTTAAAGTTCCCGGGAACTCTGACCCATTCTTTTCCCCCGGCTGTGTCTCTCTTGAGGGAGGATCAGTAACAGTAGCTAAACAAGGCGGCCTCACAGCCAGGAGAGTCGGAAATCCTAGACAAGGGGATTTTGTGTAAATGTGAACACTGCTGAACTGAAAAGCTAACACCAACTGCCCTCCCTGCCACACGCGCGCGCTCTCTCTCTCACACACACACACTCATACACACACTCATACACACACTCATACACACACACATACACACACACACAGACACACACAGAGACACGTACCAAACCAACCTCAAGCCTTGCAAACTAAATCAAAGCTAATTGCAGATAGTATTAGGCTCACTTGGACACGTGGCCAGGAAGACTGTCCTCAGAGGGTAGAGCAGAACCCAGTTCACAGCCGGTGGGCCAGGCGGGTGTGGGTGGCCTTGGAGGTCCCCAGAGCATCGCCCCTCCTCGACCCCTGGTGGCCTCTTGGGGACAGCTGTCGCTTTGAGGAGGAACGGAGGGGGGCCTGCATATTTCAAGGGAGTCGGCCGGGAGCAGTTCAGGAGGTTGTGGGGGTGATTCCAAGAAGAGGCCCAGTCGACACGTGGGGTGAGCTCTCCACAGTGTGTCAGAGAGAGGAGACGCTGTCCGGGAGGTGAAGTGACCGTCCTGTTTAGAGAGCGGTGACCAGCCACTGTCCCTTCCGGTGGCCTCTGAACCAGCGTCCGTGGCGGGAAAGCAAGTCGCTGGCTTCCCTGGCGTTGCCATAGCCACGCTCTGGCTGGGGGCAGCCGCATCTCCTTACCGTGACTGTCTCTTCCTCCCCTGGTACTTCCTAGCACTCCTCCGGACCCTCCCCCAATCCCCCCCCCAGAGGCTAACACGGGACCACCAGCTTGGAGGCCGGGGCCAGAGCCAATTTTCCCAGACGGTGCCCGTGGCGGGGTGTCCCAGGGGCGCCCTCCAGGATGGAGAGGTGGCGGCCGCCTTGTCTGCAGTGAGTTCTGCAGGGTTTCCGTGGAGATAGTGGGAGTTCCAGGCTGGGGTGGAGCCTTCGGGGCTTTCTTGCTGCTTTTGGAGTGAGTGGGGTCCGTTTTGGAAATGGTTTTCTGCACATCCAAGAAAAGGGGTCTGGCTCTCCAGAGCCTGTCGCTGTCTGTCATGGTTTCCATTTGTCCTCAGCAAGTCATTCCTTGGTTCCTTGGCATTTCAGACAAGTAGGCCATCGAAGCGCCAGCTTTCTGCACTGTTTGGCCAGCATAACCACTAACGATTCGAAAGTCTTACCCCTGACCACGCGGAATGTATACAGGAGGTTGGAGCCTTTTGCATACACTCTAATCGTGATATTGCTTTTTTTTTTTCTCTGTAAAACAACCCATAAGCCTTTAACCTTTTAAGGAAAATGGAAAAGGTTAGTGTTTGTTGAGGGGGAACCGACCTCTTCATAAGCTAATGTATCTGAGCTGAGTGTGTTTTAATAAACCTGGTTTTTCCTGAGGCCCTAGTCTCTCCTGTGTCCTGTCCAGCCCTGCCCCTCCTCCACCTACCCACCCAGCCTGGCAGAGCCCGGGGGTGACCAAGGCCAGTCCAGCCAGCCCGGTGTGTCCCTCCTCCGGGTTCTCCATCCGCCGGCTAGCGCATCCCTTGTCACCACGCATGGGGAAGGGGGAGCATGCCGGGAGAACACCGCCCCGCCCTGGTCTCCCGCTGCCTGCCCTGCCCCGAGCATGCGCTTGCTTCTAGAGCCGCGGAATCCCGTCGTCTGTGAGGACCGAGAACCTGGGGAGGCAGGGACAGAAGTTAGGGCCCAGGGTGGGGGTGGCTGCATGCAGACCCAGAATCCTCAAAATACAAAAAAAAAAAAAAATCTTTGAACACCTGCGTCCAGGCCGGTGAAAATCAGCTGCGCGGCACCTTCTTGTGCCAGGAAATGGTCGCTCACCCCCGACCCCTGGAGTCCTTCGGAGCCCCCTGACCCCGCCTGGGACTCGGGCGGCCAGAGCCCCCTCGCAGAGGGGGCGTCGTTCACCCGGCCGCTTTCTAAGCTCTCGGTGGCCCCGGCACGTGAGGTGAGCTCGGCCTAAGTGGCCACGAGCGGAGGTAACGTGTGACCGCCACGGAAGTGGACCCAGTTTCGAGCCACGGGGAGCCTTGCTTAGTGAGACCTGTTTTTCCTTCTTTTCTCTTTAAACTCGGATGCGTGATGGCACTCTGGGACTGGTTTTGTTCTGGCTCTAGGAGGGAAAGGGGGCTGGCCGCCCTCCTACGGGCGGGTGGGCAGCAGGGATGGGGAGTGAGCGGGGAGTGCGGAGAACTGATATTTTTCCAAGGCTGTCACCCGAAGGGGACAGAGAGACATCTTTGCCAAGAGACTGTGGCAGCCAACTGCCCCCATGGAACAAGTTCAAATGCAAAATGCAATGGCACCTCTGCTTATGCCAACGAGATTTCTTTAGGGGAGAAAACCCGGAAAGGGAAGCCTCTGTGATTAAAAACAAAACAAAACACCTGATTGTAAGCACAAGTCCTTCTGTGTCCGCTTATCAAAATCACCTTTGGACTATAAGAGCCACTAGTGTCCCCCTTTTAATGAGAGACAGTCGGTCGTTTAGATGCTGGACTTCTGCCCTGGAGACTGACCTGCAAACTGGGCGCTTGTGTGCGTCTCCCGGGGTCCAGTTCCTGCTGTTGGGACCGGGGGACCCCGTGCTTCTAGCTCGGATTCTGTCAGCGCCCACCGGCCAGATGTAGATGTCGGGGGGGGGGGTCCTCCTCCCCATTAGCCAGCGCTGCGTTGAACCCCAACTGAAAGGGAGCACTGTGGCTTTTGTAATCCAAGGACGCCATGATTCTACCAGCTTACAGGAATTCTCTGCAGGTGCTTTTTATTAATCGATAAAGAGCTAAGGCTCGTTTTTGATAGATAATATGTATTTATTAAATGTATTAATGTGCGTTTTATAATGTACCTTAACCTTCCCCTGGCTGACTGTTGCATACTTATAGGAAAAGAAATCATTAAAAATTTTTTCAAGACAATCACCGCGGACTATACAGGACTGTATACAAATAACTGCAGATTGTAAAGCATGGGCAGGTGGGTTTTATTTTCCAAATGCTGTTCTTCTTAACATAAAAAATAAAGGCTTTCCTATTTACTTAAGATGTGTGGAAGCTGGTCAATCCTAGCACCAGGCTTTCCGATCTGCCTGGAGGCCGAGTCTGTGTCTTTTTGAAGGGGGGGGGGGGGCGGGGGGGATTCCCATTTAACAGGGAACCAGCCACAGGACAAATGACGGGGAGCTTGCTACATTTTGGAACCTAAAAAAACAAAAACCCTTTGTTGCCCTCGTCTGGGTTTAAGTGACCCATCTTGTTGGCGGAGCTGTACCAGTCAAGGTCAGCTTCCTCTGGAAACGGTTACAGACTGTCGTGTCTTTTTTATGAATAGTATGCCCCAGATAAACTTAGAGCCCGCTGCAGAGGTTCGGGACTTAAATTTAAATATAGCTCTTTTTTTTAAAAGCGGCGAAGGTGGGAGGCTGGTAACCGGGACTCTCCATCTGGAACCAGCACTCACTGTGCATCTTAATCGCGGTTGGTATAGAATATTCCTGAAGCAAGCACCGGACAAGTGTACGGAGGAGAGCACAGAATTTAGGGTCACTGCGGAAAGTTGAGTCTCGTACATTCTTACTAAGGTCACTTCAGAGCTGTTCGCACTCAGGATGTTTGCCACCAACCCTACCTTACGTGGAAAAGGTTCTGGATTCGCGGGGACGAAATCTAGTCATTAAAGAAAACAACAGTACGGGAAGCGTCATTTGGAGATTTTGCTTGAATGGGTCGTTGGTGCTGGAAGGGAGGATGCCAGCAGCGGCTAAGGTGCGGCCATGTTCGCTACAGCCTCTTCCTCCTTCTCCTCCTCCTTCTCCTTCTCCTCCTCCTTCTCCTTCTCCTCCTCCTTCTCCTCTTCCTTCTCCTCCATTTTAGATTTTACTGCAAATAAAGCAAAAGAGAAAGTCAGGATTGCCTTACATACCTGGGCAGACCTGTCATGTGGAAACCAAGCAGGCTGGTGTGTGCAGAAGGCCAGTTGTAGCAGAGCCACCGTGGACGTGGTTCTGGTCCCTGGGGAAGAACACAGGGCCTCTGTGCTCCAGCGGTGGCACCTGGAGCTTCCAGACCGCGTCTGGTGGTGTCCACGGCCACTCAGCTCAGAAGGAGGTGCGAGTGTGCTGTGCTGGTGGGCTTCGCCGGAGACGGCAGATTCCAGACCCTTGACTCAACCCTGTCTGTCACCATTCACCAGTCCCTTCCTCCAACCCCCCCCCCCAATTTAAAACTCAGGAGAGCAGTGGGGTCAGTACAAGGTCAGAGGAGAATCTTTTTTACTCTTTCAAGGTCTGGACACAAATGTGATCCTGGTGACTTCCTGGATCAGCCAAACAGGAAGGTTAGCAGAACACAGCCTGGCACTGTTTGTGAGGAAAACTGTCCCCACGGATGACAGCCCCTCCCCCCAAACTGGAAACCCAGTCGGCTGGTGGGAGGGGGAGGGGGTCCTTTTGGAAAAGATGCTCTTTTTTTTTTTTTTTTATAATGTCTTTGCTGCTGGTGTCCAGGTGCCGGCCCAGATGTTAGTGCCTTAAAGGGTTATTCTGAGCAAGGTCACGGCTCCGGTTGTTTCGTGGAGAGCAATGTTCAAACAGAAAGCTGGTGTCTGCCGTGTAGCACAGATGTTTCAGGTCCAGCCCACTCTCCTGGACTCAGTCCTGACCTCCCAGCAAGGGCACTCACTGGCCAGGCCCCTGCCCAGGGTGCAGTGAGGTCACCATCCCAGGGAGCCCCGCACTTCTGGGAGGAGGTGGCCTGCAGGCTGCCCTCAGACCGGGCCAGCAGTCTCTAACTCCGGGTCCCTGGGGAAGAACACAGGGCCTCTGTGCTCCAGATTACACAAAGACCCCTGCCCCCAGGGTTCTGGGACATGGCTTCTTCCAAGAAAGGCGATTTCCAGACCTTCAGCGGCTCCGTGTGGACTTGTGGCTGCAGGGTTTACACTGGTCCCTGGCCCACCTCCCCACCTGCCCCTTCCCAGCGTGTGAAAACCCCAGGTGCCAAACAGGGAATGTGAAATGGCGTCTCCATTTAATAACTATCTTCTGTTTTAATAACTATCAAAACTTATAAGGTATTTATTTAGCGACTAATCACTATTAATAACTCAAACCAGAAAAATATTTTCAATCCTTGGAGCCTGTGATCATGGGAACATTTAAAACAACATTTTTCAATGTGTATTTCTGTTTGTGCCACGTCTTTGGAAGCCACATGGGTCATCACAATGAAGACCCTCTGGGTGATGACAGTTAACCGTCCTTCCCAGACCCGATGCACCGTCCACAGTTAGTGCTCCCCCTGTCCCCTTCGACTGTGATGTGGTTGGGGGTGTTGTTGAGCGGCTGACTGAGGGAGACGGATTCCCGAGCTGTGGCACCTGCCAGTCCCCAGCGACCAGGCTGAGGGCGTGATGCAGAGGAGGGAGGAAGCACACAGCCAGATGGAGCAGCTCAGCACGGCTGCTCCGGTCCCCCCGGGCAGCATGCAGGGTAACCACAGGTGTGGTTGGGGGGCCTGCTAGAACTGCAAATTCAGGGGCCCCATCCCAGACCCACAGAGTCAGAAGCTGCCCGGGGAGCCCACCTGTGTGTCTAACAAGCCCTCCTGCTCACTGTGATGGGTGCTGGTTCAAGTGTGAGACCCCTGACCACTGGTTCTCTATCCACGGCTGCATTTAAGAATCACCGGGGCCCTGGCTCGTTAGCTCAGTCAGTTAGAGTATCGTCCCAAAATGACACGGTTATGGGTTTAATCCCCGGTCAGGGCACACACGAGAAGCAACCAATGAATGCACAACTGAGCAGAACAACAGAACACAGGCTGGCCTTCTCCCTCACCCTCTCTCTTCCTCTCTCTGTCTCTCCGAAAAACAATAAACAAAATAAAATAAAATAAAAATTAAGCCCTGGCTGGATGGCTGGGTTGGTTGGAGCACCATACTGCAGCAGAGAGGTTGTGGGTTCGATCCCCAGTCAGGGCACACACAGGAGCACCTCGATGTTCCCGTCTCTCCCTCCCTCCCTCTCTCTAAAATAATAGAATAAAGACCATCTGGGTAGCTCCTTAAGCATATTGGTGCCTGGGTTTCACCCTAGATGTTCCCATGTAACAGCTCTGAGGCCCGGGCATCAGTATTGATTCAAAGCTGTCCCGTGTTGCTAACTTCAGCCAGAGTTGAGAGTCTCAAACCGAGGTTGGAGTTCCTTTAAAGAAACAGAACTCTAAGCACCTTCGGAGTGGTTCAGAAGATTATCAGTGTCTCAAAGTGTAAGCTATTTGAGTGGCATTCTCTCGGGCCTGCAAGTGGCAGACAGACACGCAGGAGCACAGGCGTGAAGGGAAGGCAGGCTCCCGGGAGAGATTCCCAGCCCTTGTGTTTTCTAGCTCCTCAACCCGGCCTGAAGCATGAATTCTCCTGAATGTCTTTGTCTCCGTATTTTAACCAACTCCTGTCCCTGCCTTGATAATGTTTCTCACCTAGCGCCCACACGCTGACCTCGCCTGGGAAAGCAGAGAAAAGGTGCTAAGAACTTCCCACAAACCGTACAGTTGAGAGACGACTAGACTCGATGGAACCCCACAATGGAATTTCCCCAGTGCCCAGCCCCACCCTGGCCAATCAAGTCAGAATCTCTGAGGTTGGGAAACGTCCACTGGTGCGGTCACACTGGAAAACTGGCATTGTCCAGTGAATCCAAGGACACATGCGCCCCCCCCCCCCAGTGTGGACATTTTATTCCCGTATCCGTCGCCCGGAGAGAGAAACCCCTGCCTAGGTGCACTGGGCAGTGTGAGCTAGGACGTCCAGCAGAACACAGGAAGTAAACGAGATGCCTATTGGCAGCTAACTGGATACATACACTGTGGTCAGCCTGAATCGTGAGCACACAGCAGTGGCCGTGGGTGGACCACTGCGACACATGTCGGTTTAGATAAGTTCACCGAGGTTGATGGACAGGTGCAGAGCGGGGAATGGCACCTACCGCGTGGCGCTATTTAGGGCAAATCCAGTCGTGGAGGGATGCATCTAAAAACTAAAAGAAGGCTGCAGAAAAGCAAAGACCCATGGTCACAGAAGGTGAGTGACTTTATGGGGGAAGAGACAGCGCTCTACTTTTTTTAACTGGGATGGTGGTCACATGAGTGCTTCATACTTGTGTGTTCTAGTCACCGTTGTGATATAAAGAAGTCCACAGGGCAATATACTAGAAACTATAGAGTCAACCAACAAAGGAATCTGCCTGACCCGTGGTGGTGCAGTGGAGAAGGCGCTGACCTGGAACGCTGAGGTCACCGGTTCAAATCCCTGGGCTTGCCCGGTCAAGGCACATACAGGAAGCAGCTACTGCGAGTAAATGCTTCCTGCTTCTCCCCCCTCTTTCTCACTTTCCCTCTTTCATCACCCCCCCCCCCCGTCCAAAAATCAATTTGAAAAAAAAAAGAGCATTTGAACTGCTTTGGGAGGATGGAGAGGGGACGTAAGCGAGCTAATTCTCAGCTGTCGTAGCAGGAACATTGGTAGCTAATGTGTCTAAAAGCATATCTATCTGTTAAAGATACAGAAGTATCACCCAGAGACGTTGCTAAAAGTTCAAAGTGGCCTGACCTGTGATGGCGCAGTGGATAAAGCGTCGACCTGGAATGCTGAGGTCGCCAGTTCAAAACCCTGGGCTTGCCTGGTCAAGGCACATATGGGAGTTGATGCTTCCTGCTCCTCCCCCTGTTCTCTCTCTATCTCTCTCTCTCTCTCTCTCTCTCTCCCCTCTCTCTAATAAAAATGAATAAATAAAATCTAAAAAAGTAAATAAATAAATAAAAAATTTTTAAAAAAAAAGTTCAAAGTGATTGCCTCAGGGCAGTGTAAAGATGATGTTTCTGTGTCCTCCTGTTCTATCAAATATATATATATTGTGTGTGTTTATATATATATTTATATAACACTATAATATTATATTATATATTATATATATAATTTTTAAAAATTATATATATAATTTTATATATATATATATATATATTATATATAATTTGCTAAAAAACTGTTAAGGCAATGCAGTTTCTCCTTAGTGGCTTGGCCCCGGTCTTGGCAGAACAGAGCCCTGCACAGGTGGGTACCCAGGAGGAAGGGAGCCAAGGAGGAGGCAGCCGGCAGGATGGATAAGACAACCTGGTTTCCCCGAGCTGACAGGCATCCCTGTGGTTGGCCTCCAACACCATCCAGGCCGTGGCCTCCCGCCCCTGTGCTGTCCTTGTCTCCTCGGCAGGCTGGTGCCCCGCCAGTTCCACAGGCGCTGAGAGGGCAGAAAAGCCCGGAGAGAGAGGTGCCAGCCCTCCGGCTTGAATTACAGAAGATGCGACGCTGTGAGAAGGGCCCGCATGCTACGAGCCTCCCTCCTCCGCCTGGTGGCCCCATCCCTTCCTGTTCCAGGCGGGCAGGTGGTGATGGAGTGGAGAACAAAGCATGGAGAGTTCCTTTCTAAAATAAAATAAATGTTGACATGTGAGGGTAAATGTCAGAAGCCCGGTGAGTGAAGCTCCCTTTCTTGACAGAGCCGGATGTTGGGTTGCGACGTTATTTTGAGGAAAGTTGAACCAATCTGGGAGCCACACACCAGGCATTATTAAGACAACTCTGACAGTCCCGAAGGTGCAGTCATTATGGTTTCTGTTGTTGGCTTCTAAACAATGTTACTAAAGTCAGCTCGCCAAGTCTTCTTGAAGGCAGGGTTTTTCCACAGGAACGCTGGGTGCCGGAAGTGACATGAGTTACATTGACACAACATCACGAGGATTATCAAGCTTTGAACCCGGAAAGGATCTTGATTAATAGGAAAGGGAAAAAAAAGACACTTAATAAAAGGAAAACTGAGAGGGCAGGAAGCCGCTGAAGCAAAGTGTGCAGCAGGTCCCCAGAGCGGTTCAGATGCTGAGAGAGGTCTGGTTCGGAATCCCACAGTCACTGACCGACCGGCGGGCACTGGAGCAAGTCTCTCCACCTGTCCAAACCTGAGCTCCTTGATCTGCACCACGGGGACAGAAAGGCGACCCGCTCAGCAGAGGGCCAGGATGAAATGAGGTGAGGTAGTAACCCGCTGCCTGGCACGTAGTAGATGCTCAGCAAAATCATTATACAAGTAGTGCGGGTGACCCTAGGAAAACGGGTGAAGAGGCTACATTTAATCAAACATTGAAACAAATATTCTTCAAATACTGCGGGCAAGTTTCAGTGATATCTGTATGTGTTTATATAGTTACTAGTACGCTCCAGCTGATAAGGGCAGCTCCCTAGCACAGCTAGCCAACTTGTACTGAGGCTGGAGTCTCAGCACAGCGGTTTAAGCAGCTACCGTCCACGAGGACGCCCTTCTAAATCTGTGTCTTCAAAAGCCGGTTAAGTCAGGGCTGTGAATGAACACAGGCGAGCCGTGTCATGTCTTAGGACTTTTTTTTTTTTTCTCTGCATTCCCAGCTGCTGCCGCCGCCAGGGACCTTTAGAAATATCCAAGGCATCTCGCATGAGCTGTGAGTATAAACAGCTCTCATCCAGTTCAGACTGGCAGAGCCTCGGTACAGCAAATGCCGCCTGCAAGTTAAATGGAAAAACAACAACAACAACGACAAAAAACCCTCCAGTTTATTTTGAAATAGCTCCTGTAACAAGTGTATAACTAACTGAGAAACCATTTCAATCTGCGCTGAGGAATGGGGTGGTATTCACTCCTGATCTTGAATCCAGACGGGGCTCAAGTCAAGAAACCCCAAGAACTAAGAAACCAAACGTTATCAAATATTAAAAGAAGGGGATGGGAAGTAACATCCCAAGTTTAAACCACACACGTATCTCTAACAGGAAGCTTCCTGGAATATTGGAAGTAGAACAGGGATATTTTCCACCGCTAACTTAGGGAGAAACGTACCTGCAAACAGAACCACTTCTTAGAAACCACTTCTTAGAAAACATGACTCACCTCACCCATGTCATCTTTATCCCGTAAATGTTTCCTCAGTCCATCATCACTACCATCCGTTCCCTCCCCACCGAAGACACCTTGTCTTTCTATAAAGCCCGGCGGACGCTGCCAGCTCCCAGCTACAACCCTCTAGATCAGGGGCAGTCAACCTTTTTATACCTACCGCCCACTTCTGTATCTCTGGTAGCAGTAAAATTTTCTAACCACCCACCGGTTGGTTCCACAGTCATGGTGATTTATAAAGTAGGAAAGTAACTTTACTTTATAAAATTTATAAAGCAGAGTTACAGTAAGTTAAAGCATATAATAGTAATTACCAAGTACTTTATGTCGGATTTTCGCTAAGTTTGGCAGAATCAATCTTTATAAAACAACTTACTATAGTGAAATCTATCTTTTTATTTATACTTTGGTTGCTCCGCTACTGCCCACCATGAAAGCTGGAACTGGTGGGCGGGAGGGACCAGGGTGACCAGCACTGCTCTAAAGGATGCTCGCTGCTCTAAGGGTTGAGGCCACGGTCCTGAAGGAGGCCCGGAGGCCACGGCTTTGTCCTGGCTCCGCTCTCACCTCCTATCCAACCTTCATCACTCCCGTTTCCTCCAGTTCCCCTTCCCCGCTCAGGACTCTGCCCTGGCTGCTGCTCACACCGGTTAGCACCTAGCTCGCTGCTGGCCTCAGGTTAGGGGGGCCTGTCTCAGCACAGTCCTGGGGCGCCCTGCACGTCTACGAAGCACTCCTCAGAGTCTGTCGTCGGGTGCTCTTGTGATTGCTGGGGTAGCATCTCCTCTCCCGCCCGACTCTGAGGTCCTGGCAGAGCAAGGTATACAGGCTAATGGTCTCCACTATCTCTAGTACCTGGCAGGTCTGGTCCCACACCCAGAGCGGGTGCTCAGTCAGTCTTTGTTGAATCGATGAATGAAACCTTACTCCGGCTTCCTTCCTTCGTAAGCCCCAAGCCCTCTCTCAGCCTCCAGGCTTGTGAAAAGGACGGACATCGTTTCCAGCGACAGAAAGCCGGCTGCCGTTCCGTGGGAACGCCCAGATTTCAGTGTCAGGGAGGCAGGCGTTTGCCTCCGGGTCCCATCATTAACTTCCAGCCACGCCCGCTGTCCCGTCCGTCCGTCCGTCCGTCCGTCCCTCGCTGACCTCAACACTTGCTGCCTGCCTGACCTGGGGCGGCGCCGTGGGCGTAACCTTCAGCCTGGAACGCTGAGGTCTCTGGTTCGAAGCCCCGGGCTTGCCCGGTCAAGGCACGTAGGGGAAGCAACTACTGTGGGTTGATGCTTCCCACTCCTCCCCACCCCCTTTTCTCTCACTCTCGCTCTCCTTCCTCTCTAAAAATCAGTAAATAAAACCTTAAAAAGAAAAGAAAAGAAAACTTGCTTCTTTTCCTATAACGTTGGGCTCCTTGTGGATCTCATTGCACAGGGAAATTTTTTTTTTTTAAGATTTTATTTATTGATTTTACAGAGAGAGGAGGGGGGGAGGAGCAAGAAGTATCAATTCGTAGTCGCTTCACGTAAGTTGTTCACTGAATGCTTGTTGTGTGTGCCGTGACCAGGCGAGCCCAGGGTTTTGAACCGGTGACTTCACCATTCCAGGCTGACACTTTACCCACCACGCCACCTCAGGTCAGGCTGTGCGGGGTAATCCTGATATTTAAATACATGAACTGAGCCCTGGCCGTTTGGCTCAGTGGTAGAGCGTCGGCCTGGCGTGCAGAAGTCCCGGGTTCGATTGCCGGCCAGGGCACACAGGAGAAGCGCCCATCTGCTTCTCCACCCCTCCCCTTCTCCTTCCTCTCTGTCTCTCTCTTCCCCTCCCGCAGCCGAGGCTCCATTGGAGCAAAGATGGCCCGGACGCTGGGGATGGCTCCTTGGCCTCTGCCCCAGGCGCTAGAGTGGCTCTGGTCGCGGCAGAGCGATGCCCCAGAGGGGCAGAGCATCGCTCCCTGGTGGGCGTGCCGGGTGGATCCCGGTCGGGTGCATGCGGGAGTCTGTCTGTCTCTCCCGTTTCCAGCTTCAGAAAAATACAAATAAATAAATAAATACATACATACATGAACTGAGATACACAAAAATCCACCAAAGAGTGCCTGTTCAATCTTCCACAACAAGCAAATGATACTTTTATAAATTAGTTAAGGAGAAACTTAGTTTTTAAAAATTCTGTGAAAACAAAATGCCAAGCACGAGCCTCCTTTTCCACGAAGCTGATGAAACTCACAACTGCGCTGAGTCAGAGGCGCCCTGGTGACAGGTCCCTTTGGGTCGGGCCTCTCCGTGGTCAGTGTTCTTTCTTATTTATTATCCCGCGTGAGGCTCACGACCTCTGTGTTGCAGATAATACAAATACCTGTTTTCTTCCCGAATGTACTTATAGCTTGCTTCTTCCCCAAGAGAATTTGAGATCATTCTACAACAAAATATAGTTAATAAAAATAGAGAAAAAGAACACCAAGTCTGAAGAGAAATGGAGAATGTAGACGCAGTAACCGGAAGAGTGAAGAGGTGGCTATAAACGGACTTTAAGTTGACTCGGGTCCCTGGCAGGCGGGACAAAGAGAAAGTCGAGGAGGAAGCCAGCTCTTTTCTCAGGGGAAGTAACATTCTTCCTTGCGTGACCTGCTCAATAACCTTTCTCATGTGGGGGTTTATTTTTTAAAAAGATTTAATGGAGTCTGATCCAAACCACATTTTTATACAGAAAATGCATTTAATACTGCTATTTCCTAGAGCTACCTCCTTGACAAAGTCAAGTAAAATCTAAGATCGTAGGATCCAAGTTTATAACCTGATCTAATCCAGAGGTTTCCATATCTTTAAACTGTCACCTCTGAGATGAAGTACAGTTTACACTTCTCAAACAGTATACAAACACACACACCTGAAACAAAAACTTCACTGTTAGCGTCATCCTTATTACACAAGAAACACATCCTGATTATTTTCTATCTCTCTTTCACTTTTAAAATGCTTCCGGCAACCCATGAATTGAGTTCACCATCCACAAGAAGGAAAAATATGATGTAAAAAGTGTATGCTTTATAGCAGCCGTCCATCATCACTGAGCACCTAATAATGTGTGTGAGGCATTGGACCAGGCACGTTACACACATTGTTTCCTGTGGGTCTCTGTGGGAGTCAGTGATGTTACGGTTTCCATTGCACAGATGATGGAATGGAAGCACAGAGAGGTTAAGGAACTGCTCAAGGTCACATAGCCAGTGAGCATTTGTAGATGAGCATTTTTAGCTCAAGTCTTTCACACTCAGATAACCTGGTCTCTCAACTGGGCTTGTAGAACGGTGGAAGATCAGGAAGGTTAAGTGCCTCGTTCAAAGACACACAGCTAGGAAGCTTCCAAGCAGGGTTTGAATATGACTCTTTGGGCTCCAAGCCCAGGACTCTTTCTGCCAGTATTAGCTGCTCACCCTGGCCATCTTCAAATGTCCCTTTGAAACTTCTTAAGTGACAAGTCTCCAGATGCCACGAAAAGCAAATGAGGGGAACTCCAGTGCACCCTGAAACAGCCGCACATATGCAAATGACTCCATCTCCCTCCCCTCCCTCCTACGCACATGAGTCCAAATGAGGCGCTCTGTAAAAGCCTTCCTAGACACCGAGGTATTGTCGGTGACAACATGCTGGGTTGATCTCCTGACACCTTTCTGTATTTTCATAATGATAATGTATCACTTTGACAAAGGGACGATTTTTAAATTACTTTAAAAGGAATCAGTCTGTCTTTAATGTCAAGCTCCATCCGTCTACACCTTCAAAATGTCTAGGTCCCGGGCTAATGAGAGTTGAATCTGAAAGTTGGCAAGAATCTTCAGCTGCTCGGATCCTATATTTAGACCCTGAGGGTAAATGCCATGAGTCCACGGAGAGAAGGCAGGACCACTAGACAGGTGGGACCATCGCCCTTTAAAACAGGCTAACGGCTTTAAGGGAACACGGGCAACACGCCCTCCTCCCCCGAAACTTAATCAGAGGTTGAATCTTGACGGGTTTCTTAGGAAATCCAACACCAGTCGATGCCTCTCCCGCATTTTAACTCCATAAATAACATTAGTGCATTGCAGCAGAACGAAGTGGAGAAGAGGTCGGACTTTTGGAGCTGAGCCCCCTGATTCTGCGACGTCCTTGCTGTGTGGGCCTAGGTACATTCTTCAACCTCTCTGTGCCTCTGCTTCTCCATCTACAGAATGGAGACCCACTTCCAAGGGCTGCAGTGGAGAATGAGTGACTGCCAGGGAAGCCCTTAGAACTGGGCTTCCTGCCGGCCTCCTAGTGAGCACACCGTGAACGTGAACGACCTTTGCTGTTTAGAAAACAAAAAATAGTCACCTGTGTTTTTCTTTTGGAAAACGAAACAGGCAGAAATCAATCAACCTATCCATTGCCTCTATGACTACCACTTAGAGATAATCACTATTAGCATTCAGGAGACCTTTTCTCTTTGTCCACTTATATATTATGTATACACATATATTTTTCCCGTTGTTTCTTTGTCCGCTTGCTTGGAAACAGTTCTGTTTACTTTAGACGGACCTTGTCCATAGAGTGTTGACCAAGCTGGATGATTCGGGGAGGGGATCTTTTCATCCACCAATGGACATTTGGATTAATTGCACCTTTTCTGCGACTATGAACATATACACTTGTGCCTGACCAGGCAGTGGCGCAGTGGATAGAGCATCAGACTGGGACGCGGAGGATACAAGTTCAAAACCCCGAGATCACCAGCTTAAGCGCGGGCTCATCTGGTTTGAGCAAGGCTCACCAGCTTGAGCCCAAGGATGCTGGCTTGAGCAAGGGGTCACTCGGTCTGCTGTAGCTCCCCTGGTCAAGGCACATATGAGAAAGCAATCAGTGAACAACTAAGGTACCACAGTGAAGAATTGATGCTTCTCATCTCTCTCCCTTCCTGCCTGTCTGCCCCTATCTGTCCCTCTCTCTGAGTCTCTGTCTCTGTCACACACACACACACACACACACACACACACAAAGGTACTATATACTTGCTTTTGTGTGTGAGTATACACCCAAAGTGGAGTTGATGGATCAGATGGTCATTTCATTTTTAATTCTGTAAGGAGCCTGTTTATCTGCACACTTTTACATTCTTACTAGCAGCAGTGCACAAGGGTTCCAGTTTCTCCACATCCTTTCCAGTACTTATTTCCTAGTTTTGGGTAGTATTTACCTTACTGAGTATGAGGTCATTTGTGCCTTCATTTTTATTAGTTTTATAACAGCTCTGTCAAGTTATAACTCACATGCCATAATAATGATTTTATTACATACATATTTTAATGACTTCATTACCTACGTATTTTAATGACTTTCAGTGTATTCACAGTCAGGTACAGCCATCACCACAATCAAGTTTTACAACAGTTTCATCAGCCTCAAAAGAAACCCCGTGCCCTGAAGCTGGGACCACCCACGTCCCCCCAGCATGGCGTTTCCTGGGGGTGAAATCATACACGGCGTGGGCGTCTGGCTGGCTTCTCACTCTGAGCATCGCCTGGGAGGAGGCAGGGTCCGTCCTGGGCAGCCCCCATTTCTGCACTGAACCCCGGGTTCACTTACAGAGAATGTGATCTCCAGTCCTCCCCCAAGCCTCCCGCTCACAGACTGACCGAAGGTCTGTGCAAACAGCAAGGGGGTCAGTCAAACGTTGCGGCAAGTTCGACATTTCCTCAGCTCTGCCACTCAGCAGCTGGGTGACACAGACAAGGACTGACCCTCTGAGACCCAGTCTCCTCCCCTGAAACATCGGAGTAACAATAGTTTATACTCATCGAATGCGTCATGGGTGTGGTTTGGCGCTCAATAAATTAAGAGCTTTTCTGAAGGTCACGGGTCTCTGCAGACGTGCAAGATCTGGCAACTAGGGGTTCGGCAATGGTGTCGGCAGGCGGGGACGCCACATGGCAGCGACGATGTCCCAGTGCTGAGCCCCCTCTGAGCTCCAGCTTGTATTTCAGAGAGAGTCGCCCTTGGGCGCGTGCTGGGAAGACAGCCGTGTTGGGCTCGCTGGCTCGCACTTCGCCTGACAAGTGCGTGAGCACACGGCAGGGCCACGCGTGTGTAGTCTATGTGAGGCGGCGGGGCTTGCCCCCAGGACGGAGGGCCGCGTGTGGACCGCCTGCCCGTCGCTGTGAGGGGCCCTTTTGCTGTTGGCTTCCCTGAGAAGTGGTTTCCACCTGCTTCTTTGCTCCTGCGTCGTTGTTGCAAGACTGACGGGAACGGCCCAGCGCTTGCCGGCTCCGCAGTTCCTCTACCGTCTGCCCGGGTCCACTGTGGACCTGCCCGGCCTCGGCCACCGGCCTGACCGAGTGACAGATCCCCCTGGGGTGAAAGGGAAGACCCTCAGCCTAGAAGGTGGGCTTCTGCCCCTTGGGATGCGGGCGTCCTCTTCACACGGGAAAAGTCAGCTCAAGAAGAAGTGTGATTCCTTCGTGGTTGTGGCTTCTAGGAAGTTCAGAGCAGGATTTCTATTTATAGCAGAAACATTTCTGAAGTTATTATTCACGCTGAATAGTGGACTAGGGAAAGGCCACCTGTATCCTGAATAACTGGCTTATTTTCTTTGTTGTTGTGGACGCCGTGCACAGTGTTACAGACTCTAGCTCCTGCTTGGTCTCTAAGAAATCTACCACTTGTAGGCTTTGGAGTATTTTGCTTACTACATGTAGTGGCTTTATTTTTTTCCCCTATTTTTAATTTTTTCCTTAACATAATTACCACATTTACTAAAAAAAACATATTATATGAGTTTCTATAAGCTATTACAAACCACTCTGAAAAGGAGATAGAAAATAAATAGGTAAAGAACTAAAAGTAAATTATTTATTTCCTTTGACAGATAAACCACCTTCACTCCCTTTATTTAAAATACCAAGAAATGATCAAGTCATTTAAAGAGTACTTGTACATGCCTGACCAGGCGGTGGCGCAGTGGATAGAGCGTTGGACTGGGACGTGAAGGACCCAGGTTCGAGACCCTGAGGTCAATGGCTTGAGCCCAAGGACGCTGGCTTGAGCACGGGGTCATTCACTTTGCTGTAGGCGCCCCCCACCCCCATCAAGGCACATATGAGAAAGCAGTCAATGAACAACCAAGGAGCTGCAACGAAGAATTGATGCTTTTCATCTCTCTCCCTTCCTGTCTGTCTGTTCCTCTCTGTCCTTCTCTCTGACTCTCTCCCTGTCTCTGTCAAAAAATAAAATAAAATAAAAATAAAAAAGAGTACTTGTACACCTATAAAGAATGAACAGACGTATATACAAAATCTGATGTTATGGGAACAATTTCTGTGGTTTCTTTCTTCTTACCCACACTAGATTTCCAAATAAAATATGGATATTTAGTTACAAAGCACATTTTAAAACTATTACTGACTATACGAAGCTAAAAATACGCTATTAATCGAGAAGGGACGTTTGACCACATCTCAAAAATGTCTTAGGCATGTTCTTTGGGATTATATGGGCTGAGATCTTGTCACAAACATTTTAAAATTATTCCTGCAACTGTCCCGATGGATGGAGACTCAGGGATAACTCCGCCCAGTGTCTGCCCTGGAAGAAAATCCTGTTTGGGACGGCTTCTGACTCAGAGTAACATGAGACGGGTTATAAATGACTGTGATTCTACCCTGACAGCTGACGCTGCTCTCCCTCAGACCTCCTGTCTGCAACAAGGTTGCTCAGAGAAATGAACTTGGCCAAGTGCATTCATGTTATAAATACCAGAGCACAACAAGAACAGCGCGGCACCCCCTGAAGAAATAGGTTTCTTTGCTGGCTTTGTACACAGATGGGTCGATGGGTTCATGGGCTTTTTAGACTAAGTCAAAACACCGTTTTTATTTGCAATTACTCTGCTTTTTTTCATTGAAAATGTAGAGAAGGACTAGCATACATTGACCATTCATTTTCAAAGCGCTTCACCAGAGAACTGTGGGGTCTGATTATGGCGTCACCTCGGCTGGGGGGATTTATTTTCTACACCTCCTTGCTACCCAGATTCATAAGCTGTAAAGCTGGAAGGACTCTGTAGGGCTCGAGTTTAACAAACGATTCAGTTTGGTGACACCTGAGGGGACACTTGGTGGCAGTAGGCTGTCCCTCACTCCTACCCTGGGGGCTTCAGTCAACACAAACACACACAGCAAGAACCCAAAGCCCGGGTCGTAAGAAATCAGATGAGCGACATGCAGGTTCAGGCGATTCCTGGGGTTTGGTTCTGAGGGGTGAACCCAAGAGAGGTCCTGCCTCTCTGTGTCTCCCCTTCGGAGGTGTGTCAGGCCACTGAACAGAGAAAGGAGCCCCGCCCGGGGTCCTCCACCCGCTGTGGGACCTTGGGCAAGTCCCTCGACCTTCCTGGGTCTCTAGTTCTTCATCTGTCAAGTAAAGCCCAGGGATCCATCCACCAAATAGGCACGGACCGCCTGCTGCATGCTAGGTTCTCTGCCAGACCTGGGCACACCCAGACGAGAGAGACACACACGGCCCCTGCACGGGACCCCAGGAGCCCCCAGGAGCCGAGAGTCTCACCTGACGTTGTTTCAGAGCACACAGGTGTTTGAACAACACTAACCACGGGGACCTTGTGCCGGCACCTGTTCTAAAGATCCTCTCTTGTAACCCTGTACCAACCGCACAGACAGGTGCTCGTGTTAGTCCCCCTCTGCACGTGGGACTTGATCGGCGTCACACAGATAGAAGTGCAAGAATTCCATGACCATCTCTCTGGTCAACTCCAGAAACCCAGTGCTTTACCCGTTGTGCTGAGCCTCGACATTCAAACGGCAGGTGGGACCCGTCCCTGAAACACGAGCTCAGGACCTCCGGAGGTGAGGCTCTGAGTCACACCAAACCACCAACCTTTCTGTTCCTGCTTGGCCCAGAAAACTCTGACCCGCTCACGAATGTGCTTGTCCTCACGCAGCTTCCTCTGCCACTGACGCAGTTCTTGAATCTCAGGGTCACAGCGAACCTGAAACGTCCCCACAAAGATTTAGACCCCTTTCCACTTTAAAAAAACAATGTATTTAATTTTCATAATTATAATAGTGAGAGGAGGGAAGGCAGAGAGACAGACCCCTTGCATGCACCCTGACCAGGATCCATGTGGCAAGCCCACTAGGGGGCAATGCTCTGCCCATCTGGGGCATTGCTCTGCTGCTCAGCAATGGAGCCATATTTTAGCACCTGAGGCGGAGGCCATGGAGCCATCCTCAGCGTCCAGGGCCAATTTGCTCAAACCAATCAAGCCATGGCTGCGGGAGAAGAAGAGAGAGAGAGAAAGAGACAGAGAGAGAAGGGGAGGGGGAGGGGTGGGGAAGCAGATGGGTGCTTCTCCTGTGTGCCCTGACCAGGAATCAAACCCAGGACATCCACACGCCAGGCCGCGCTCTACCACTGAGCCAACTGGCCAGGGCCTCTTTCCACTTTTCTATACCCCAGCTTGTTAACCCTGCATGGAAAACCCCTTACAAACCAATCTGATAAGATTTTTCATCCTAAATGCATTCTCTCTACTAAAACTCACATAGAATTTGAGCATGAATGAGGCTGCGTGGAGATGTGGAATTCTCACAGTAGGTGGAGAGCAGTCTCAATCCATGCTGCCCCGTGGAAATATCACACAAAGATATCATGTAGTCACATATCTCATTTTAAATTTCCCTGCAGTCTCATTGTGAAAAGTAAGAACAAGCTGGTGACATTTTTTTAAAGAGTATTATTTTATTTACCCCAAAAGATCCAAAATATCATTTCAACATGTAATCAATACAAAAAACATTAATTATGAGATAATCTCACTTTCTATTTTCCATGCTAATTCTTCACCATCCGGTGTGTATTTATACTTACGGCACATCTCAACTTGGACTGACACATTTTAAGTGGTCAACAGCCACTTGTAGCTGATGGCCTTATACTGGACAGCAGAGTTCAGATGTACCAGCCACTGTACCAGCCACAGTTCTGTTTAACACCAACTTACTGACTGCCTACTGCACACTGCGGTTTGTACTAGGCATTGGGAATACTGAGATAATTAATGGCGATTGTAATTGTTACTTTTATTCTGTTATTATGATAGCTCCTACTTACTGAACACGTGTATCCCCGGCATTGTTTAAGGCTTAAGCGTTTTAGACATTTTAATCACCGGTAAGGCAGGATTGATTACCCCCGTTCTACAGACGAGGAGACTGAGTCTCAGCACCTTGCTGAGTCACAGAGCTAGGAAATGGAGCTGGGATACAGGTCCAGCTGTCCTCGAGGGCGTCTAGTAAGAGGCACACGGTCTGCAGGAGTCAGATCAATCAAGTGTGGTAAGAATAAGGAAACTAGTGGGTGCAGGAGACACAAAATGGGCACTGAGCTCAGTCTGGAGCAGTCAAGAAATACTTCATGGAGGAGGTGGCCTCTGGGCTACGTTTTTGAAGGATGCACTAGAGTCAGCTGTGGGGAGAAGGGGGTAGAAGGTAGTGGAGTTCCAGCCTGTGCAAAGACGGGGTGTGTGTGTGTGTGTGGATGGGCCTGGCTGATGCAGAACACGGGGGTGGGGGGAGCAGCCAAAGGCTCAGGCAGCCGCAGCCACACCGGCTGGGGGGCGCTCCTCGTGGGGGCTCCAGGACTGAAAGTGAGCGGTTTCATGTATTTGGATGTGCGTCACCTTTATTTTGAAAGATAACTTCAAGTTCCAAAGAACTTCAAGTTCCAGAGGGAAGGGGGGTGAGGGGGTGGGATCAGAGAAGGTGCAGGGATTAGTGAAATTATATATATGTAATACAGAGATACAGGTAACAGGACAGCAAATCCCAGAGGGAAGGGGGGAGGGAGGTTGAGGGAGGGGCGTAAACGGGGTGTAATGGGGGTATGTTGTTGGGGGGTGAGGGTGTTATATTGACTGGGTCACTTGAATCCATGTTCACACAATAAATTTTAAAAATAATAAAATTTTTTAAAATGCAAAGAAAACCCCCAACTACTGATGTTTGTTCCAAAACAAAGAAGACTGTATCCAGCTGAACATGAAAGCTACTCTTGTTCAAAAATAAAAAATATAATTTATCTATAGATACATAAAATTTATTTATAGATACATATTTTTAAATGACGCATAGATACAAAGTGTATATAGTTCTGCAAATGTCAGAGGGTACAAACAGCCCTCTGAGTGCCAGAGGAGGTGAAGTTATCCCTACCATCTTCCAAGCTACAAATCGATCTTTTCACTGTATTTTCTAAAGTGTCCTGTTCATAAGATTAGGTGCCCTCCACGTCTCTGCTCTGGGAGGAGGGTTATCAGCTGTGGTCTGAGCAAGCCCACACCCTCTGAGGGGCGGAGATAGGTTACACACGGCTTTCCCACAAGCTTCTGTGTATTAGGGACCCAAGTGCACAAACCCCCCCACACTTCTGCACGGTGACAACGAATACCCTTCTGAGAATAAACCCAAAGAATCTTCTGAATTGCTCAAGAAAGGTGAACACTAATTGCAATTGGCGAGTTGACCGTAAATTATTCTAGTCAAACTCTTTCTCCACAGTTGGTGTATTCTGAAAGTTTGGAGGGAAGGGGGCACTGAGAGTGTGGGTGCCACCATGGAGGGAGCGAAATTAGCATGGGGGGGGGACATTCACTCTTTACTCCTGATTTCTTTGGACTGGATTGTTGGGAGCTAGAGATAGCAGCCTCGTCAGCTGGGTCCTCATCAGCAGGAAAGCCTGGACCGGGGGAGAAGGCTTTTGTGAGCCCTGGGGGCAGGCACGCACCCATTGGACTGGGCTAATTCCAGTCTTTATTGTCATGATTAGGAAACCGAGTTAAATGGCGGTGGTTGTGCCAATCAGCAAATACCATAGGGTACAATGTCCCTGGAAAACAAACCCTCCCTTATGAGGCCTTCTCTATTTTTACTTCTTTTTAAATGACCACACAAGGTCCATCTGCCCTCCAAGATAGACACTCTGAGTAAGATAGACGTTATTCCACACTTGACCTTGGAGTAAGATCAGGAAGAAAGCTCTTGTATTTGGATGTAAATTTTATATTAAAAAAAAAATGTCCATGGGCCAATCAAATGCTCCTAATTATTTAATATAACACTCCGAGGAAAGCCAAGACAGGGTGCCATGCTGGTTAAGAGAGACAACTCTGGATGAGAAAACCTGACATTGAATCTCCGCCCTGCACGTTACAGACTGAGAAACCTTGAGCGAGTTACTTCAACTCTCTGAGCCTTGATTGCCTCGTCTGTGAAATGGGGATAATACAAGTATTTCCTCCAACCGGGCTGGTGTGAAAGCAAGGGGAGATATTGCCTGACGTGCAGTAGGCTCTCACCGCCTGAGCAGTTTCTTAAATCAATGAATAAAACAACGAGACTCATCTGGGTTCGGCTCCGAAGTTGTGTCCTTCCATTCCCGGTAGGACTTGGAGTCGAGGGGCTGAGGGGTCAGTGATTCGTACAATTGGAAGTGAGGCCCCCTCGTAAGGGTTTACAGTTTACGGAGTATGTGAATGACTTTATAATTGTGTAACTTCCTGCCTCCCTCAGCTGATGGAGAGGCACTGGGCTGCTGCGAGGTGGTGCTTGCAGGCAGGGAAGGAGAGGGAGGCGGCACAGACCCGTACTTCCGAATTCCTCTTCTGTCAGTCGTCTTCCCTGCTTCTTGGCAAAACAGATAGAAACGCAGCAACAACGGCCTTCTGGGGACCGCTCTCTGGAGGCGTTCCCGCGGCAGCGGAGGAAGCCACACGCTGTCCCACAGCTGCTGGGAAGACTCAGCTGGGCTCACAAAGTGGACCCCCACCTGGTGCGAGGTGTCCCGTACAAGGTTCTCACTGTGTCTTTGCCGTGACTTCAAATATTAATGGTTATACCGAAGGATTTTATATTTAAGAAAAGTGGATTTCTTCTTCTTTTTTTATTTATCTGCTCATTTTTAGAGAGGAGGGGAGGAGCAGGGAGCATCGACTCCCATATGTGCCTTGACCAGGCAAGTCCAGGGTTTCAAACGGCGACCTCAGCGTTCCAGGTTGACGCTCTATCCCACTGCGCCACCACGGGTCAGGCCAAGAAAAGTGGATTTCAACATAAAGGAAATATATGTTTGCAAAACCTCTTTCAATGACCTCATGAATTACTCATGAATTCCTCAGTTCCTAACTCGCTCATGAATTCCAGTTTCTTTTTGTAAGTAAGCGTGATGATATCCTCTCAGATCTTTTGCGACAAACGCTGGGGCCCTGGCCAGGTAGCCTAACCTCGTTGGTTAAGAGCCTCATCCCAAAACAAGGTTGTGGGTTTGAACCCTGTGAATGAGATTTTCTGTGCTGACCCTGTCTCTGAGAGCTCCCGTCTCTTTCTCACAGACAGAAACCTCGCCTCTTTTCCCCGCTCGATGCTGTGTGGGCGCCTCCTCTAGGCTCTGGTGCTCTAGGCTGGGGCTCCCATACTGGGGCGAGGACCCTCCCCTCTCAGGGAAAACCTCCCTGCAGGCGAGAGTCCCTCAGACCCTCGGCCGCCCGCTGGCTCCTGATGTGGGCACGGCCCTTTCCGTGTCTCCGCCCTTCCTAGCCGTCTTGATGTGGCTTCTTCTGGGAAATCTTGGTTATGGACTGCTCTTCACTTAGTCTGAAGTTGGTTTTTCAGGATGATTGTTCTTAAATGTAGTTATAACTCCAGTTTGGTCCTGGGAAGAGACGCATGGAACGTTCATCTGCCTTTTCCATCCACAAACACGGATTTCTTTTGAGTTCATACTTACTGAGGGCTTTAGTCCTAATTCTAAGTGTCCCCAGGTCTGAAGTCATGTCTTTTATCCAGGCATCAGTAAACTCATTTATTGTTAAAGGCCAGATAGCAAACATTTTTCACTTAATGAGTCATAGAGTCCTTCTCCTCAGGACCCAACATTGTCATAGCACAGAAGCAGTCATGGGAGAAAAATGTATTTTATTTTTTAAATGGGCATGGCTGTGTTCCAATAAAGCATTGCTCACGAAAACAAGCACGGGCCAGACCTGGTCGGCTTGCTCCCGTGGGCCCGCTGCTGTTCTCCTCAAGGGGAGATCAGAACTCGCTCTCCGCGAGTGGGGACTGGAACTGTGGCACCAGCTCCCTTGATTGCCTCTTCCGTTTCTCCGTATGAAGCAAAGATGATTATGTTAACACCATTCCCTAAACCGACCTGATAATATTGAGATCACTCAGGGCACTTGCTGTCATCAGAATCCTAGTTTCTTACCTCATCGTTACCGAGTCGGTCCATGTGAGATGGACCCAAGTCTCAGCATGGTTAGCAAGAGCCCCAAGTGATGTAATAATGATCGGAAAACCCTAGGAAACCCTGCTCTCAGTGAGGAGCCTCTGAAGGAGAAACAATGTGACAAGACTTCCTGCCCCAACGTCTGTCCCGCTTTGTCTCAGTTCTTACTTAGTCAATGCCGGCTGATCGTTTGCAAACCCTTAAAAGTCAGAATCGAGGCTGCTGGCGTGCGGTCCGGAGGCAGGTCTGCGTGACTCACGAAACAGCTGCCTCCCCGGGGGGGGGGGGGGGGGGGGGTCCTCCCAGGCCGGCTGCAGAAAGGCCTTCTCCCTGGAAGCGAGACTTACTTTATTTTAACTTAAGTCCCTTTCATAGTAAACGTATTCATGTAGTTGCAGGTAGGAATTTGATAAGTATCACATCGCAGTCCATACTGGATACATGGAATTTCCCCCAACCGCTCAGTTGCTGGAGATGGAGAGAAAGCACATCTAGCTTTTCTTGGTGCTTGCTTTACCCTAGATAATCAGGAAATGATTAAGTTGCAAAAGCATGTAAGGTATTCAGTGACTTTCCCAATGATTTATAGGGTTAAATTAGAGCAAAGTTTGCTCTGCCAAAGACCGTATTACTTACTGCAAAATGCTTTGATCTCTCCCTTACTCTTAATGCCCAGAGCTGACAGGTATGTGGCCACAGCCGCCCAGATGTGTCTAATGTACAGTCGAGGCTGAGAGCCACTCGCTGCTCTGGACACGTAAGGCCTCTCCTAGTCCCCAAACTAACAGCCTCAGCATCACCTGAGAACTACTTTGAAATGCAAGTCTTCAGGCCACACTCCTGTCCTACTGTCTCAAACACCGTGGGGCCGGAGCCCGGAAGTCTCTATGTGAACAGCTCCCCATGCAGCCGTGGTGCCAGCTAGGGCTTGAGAACTCCCAGCTGGGCCCCCCACTACGTCACGGCCCCCTGGGGCCTCGGGAAGCGGGGGAGGCTACCTGCCCTTCCTGAACCAAGGTCGGCCTCTCAGCAAGTTCCGGAGTCGAGGCCTCAGGAAGGCTAGAGGCTCCCCGTTCTCTCCCTCCAGGAGTGTTTCTTCCGTCTCGTAGGAAAGCGGGCGTGGCCCAGTGCAGGAGGAGAGGCACGCGGAGAACTGGAGTGTCTCCGCCAGGAGCCAGCCGCGAGGCCCCAGACGCCTTCCAGCCCGGCCCAGCCTCCAGCCCAGCAGCCACCCACTGGACCACAGAAACCGAGAGCTGTGGTCCATCCCTGCGGCTGTGAGTCACTAAGACTTAGCAGGGGCCTTCCAGGGGCAACGGGTCAGCCCTCTCAAGGGAAAGACTGCAGGGAAGCTGGGAGCCTGGCCAGCACCAGGTGTCGGGGCCCCAGGGCCTCAGGGGCACTTGTTTCAGAGCCCTGATGTCACCACCCATAAGGGTTCTGCATTTCACCTCACACTGCGCCCTCAGATTACGCAGCCGCCCTGCTAATATGCAGTTTTCAGTTTATTCCTAGCAGTTAGGTTGACCAGCTTTTTTTTGTTTTTGTTTTTTTACATATTTGGGATATGTTGTGATTGAACAAATAAAAAAAGGGGCTTTGCACACAGTCTGGCAAGTTGTCAAAGCATTTTCTGGGCATAGTAAGGAAAAATCCACTCGCAGATACAACCTGGAGCATATTTAAACAACTCCAGGGCCAGGCAGGGGGCAGGGGGGCAGGGGGCAGGGGGGCAGGGGGTAGGGGGGCAGGGGCAGGGGGTAGAGGGCAGGGGGCAGGGGGCAGGGGGGCAGGGGGCAGTGGCAGGGAGCAGAGGCAGGGGGCAGGGGGTAGAGGGCAGGGGGCAGGGGGCAGAGGGCAGGGGGGCAGGGGGGCAGGGGGCAGAGGGTAGGGGGGCAGGGTGCAGGGCCAGGGGGCAGGGCCAGGGGGGCAGGGGGCAGTGGCAGGGGGGCAGGGGGGCAGTGGCAGGGGGGCAGGGGGTAGAGGGCAGGGGGGCAGGGCCAAGGGGCAGGGGGCAGGGGGTAGAGGGCAGGGGGCAGGGCCAGGGGGCAGGGGGCAGAGGGCAGGGGCAGGGGGCAGATGCAGGGGGCAGGGGGCAGAGGGCAGGGGGCAGAGGGCAGAGGGGCAGGGAGCAGGGGGCAAGGGGCAGGGGGGCAGGGAGGCAGGGGGACAGGGGGAAGGGGGGCAGGGGGCAGTGGCAGGGGGGCAGGGGGCAGGGGGAAGGGGGGCAGGGGGCAGTGGCAGGGGGGCAGAGGATAGGGGGCAGGGGGCAGGGGGGCAGGGGGCAGAGGGCAGGGGGGCAGGGCCAAGCAGCAAGGGGCAGGGGGTAGAGGGCAGGCGGTAGGGGGCAGGGGGCAGGGCCAAGGGGCAGGGGGCAGGGGGTAGAGGGCAGGGCGGCAGGGGGCAGGGGGCAGAGGCAGGGGGCAGGGGGCAGAGGCAGGGGGCAGGGGGCAGAGGGCAGGGGGTCGGGGGCAGAGGGCAGGGGGCAGGGCCAGTGGGGCAGGGGGCAGAGGCAGCGGGGCAGGGGGCAGGGGGCAGAGGCAGGGCCTGTCCTGTCCTGGAAAGCTGGGCCCAGGCAGCCCACTCTCACTATTTATAGTGCTGTGGCCTATTTTGGCCTCCTGGGTGGCTCTGAAAATGGCCCAGAGAACTGGGCCTGGGAGCTGATGACAGGAAACAGGCTCCTTCATTCTTGGAGGCCGCTGGAATCGTGCCGGGCGTAGACTTTCTCTTTAGCTCAAGGACATTGTGAAAAACAGGACTTTGACAGGAGATAAAAGTATTAAGGAATACTTAGAGGAAAAGATCAGGGATACACGCTGAGGGGAGAAGACGCACAGATCGGATCGAGTCAGCAGAGCTAGCGGTGACGAGGCCCTGACCACGTGTGCGCCAGGCTCCGTGCTAGGCACGCGGGGTGCTGTTTACACTGTCGCCCATAACCCTAGGAGGGCAGAACCATTATTATTCCCATTTTACAGGAAAGGGAACTGAGGCTTGGGGAAAATTTTTTAGTTTATGGAAGGTCATGGGGTTTGTAAGACAAGACTGACCTACCCAGGCTGTTACCTGCAGCCCGAGCATGCAGGGGCTGGAGCCATCCAGGCTGGAGCATGCAGACTCTTACTTAGATCTGGTTCAGGAGGTCTGGGCGGGCCTGGGTTATGCATTTCCAACCATTTTCCACATGGAGACGATACCATTTCCACGGCCATAATTTCAGAAGTTTTATAATAATATTTTCCTGCTTCCCTTTCAGCCTCCTGATATCTGCTCTCCCTACAGCAGCCCGTGTGACCTTCCATTGCTGCATAATAAAGACCCCCCCCCCCCCAATGTAGCAGCTTAAAACGACAAGACACTGATTATCTGATACAGTTTCTGAGGGCTGGAGACCTCAGTGTTTTCTGCCAGGTGGTGTCTCTGGAGGGACGCTCGTGACAGGGCTGCTGGCTCCCCCGAGTTGAATGACCCCAGACAGAGGGAGATGAGAACTGAGTCTTTTATAGCCTAATCTGGGAAGTGGCATGCCCTATTTCCCCCTCATTTATTGGCCACACTTACCAACCCCGGTCCCGTTGTGGGAAGGGACTCTCCAGGAATGTGAACTCCGGGAGGTGGGGAATCACTGGGGACTCACGGTGGACGCGAGGCTGACCACTCGTTTCCTGATGAAGCCTCAGGTCGGATCACGTCACTCTTCTGCTTAAAGCCCCGCCATCCGTCAAAATAAAGTCCACGGGTCCAACGACCTGGGGAGAACTGCCCTTCGCCTCCCCAGGACCTGGTCCTGACCACCTCCCCGCCTCTCCAGCTCGCTCCTGGGTTCTCAAATGCACCCCGCCTCCTCCGTACGCACGTCCTTCCGCCTGGAACGAACCTCGTTCAGATCTCGACTCGAATGGCGTCTTCTGCGAGGGGCCACCCTTGACCAGGCCCACCTTCTACAACAGCCGCCTCTGCTCTTCTTGTCCAGCCCTCAGTTTCCTGTCTTCTTCTGCGCTATTTATTTGTAGCAGATAACGTTCAGCTAGGAGTCGACCTCTCAGCTCCATGGAGGGTGGGCGTGGCCACGGGACCTGCTTTGACCAGTGGGAAGTGCGGAGAAGGGACGGAGGGACGGAGGGACGTGCTGGCTTCCGGCCTGCGCCCTAAGACTCACCGTGCGTGCCCGCGCTCACCCCTTCCGAGCCCTGCTGTCAAGAGAACATGGCTCTGGTAGCCCACTGATCTCAGAAGAACGACAGAGCCTAGAACACAACTAAACAGCACCCAACTGCCCCCCCCCCCCCCAGCCGCTGACACTCGGCTGATCTGGAGACATGGAAGTCGTAAATATAACTATATGTTGTAAGCCACTGCGTTTTGGGGTCGTTTGTTAAGTAGCACTGTTGCAACAATAGTTAATGGATACACCTGTTGCTTATGTCTGTATTTACATCTGCTCATGGTCTCTCACAGAAGTGCAGCTCTGTGAGAGCAGAGATTTGGTCTCACTCCCTGCACACGCCCGGCGTCTAGGAAAACATCTGCCTGGACCTCGCAGGTGTTCAATACACACTAGTGAGCTCATGTGAGCGAATGAACTGATCTAACTGTAGAGCCCACTTGCTTAACCTTCACACCCCACCCCTTTCACCTCAGCCCCCTGTACAGCCAGTGGCCGCGGCCACCATCACGGCCGCCTGGCCCATGCAGGTTCACATTAGATTTGGACAGTCAGTAATGAAACAACGGAGCCAAGAACTGGTGGGCCATTAGCTTTAATCCTAGCTTGCACCTGGCGGGCAAGAAATACACACAGTGGGAAAACACTTCCCTTTCCATTCAGGGCTCCCCAAAGCCACTGACTTATCCGAGTTTCCTAGAATCAAAGTTTTCTAACCTCACTAGCCTTATTCACCTCTGTTCCCCATCTCCTTCTCTCTGCACAAACTGGCTTCTCCTCCAGCACTCCACCATCTTGGCTGCTTCTCCTCTCCTCCACATGGCCTTTCTCTGTTCTCCTCCAGCATGGGCTCCTCTGTCCCATTTTATAGTGTAGAAATCAAAACCTTTACTCCAATATACAAACAAGGAAGTCTCCGATACAAAGTCACTTATCTGAGGCAGAATGGGATTCCTCATGAGAGTGCAGCACCCCACATCATGCAACAGTCAAGGGTGTGGGGAAAAGCTTAGTCTTTTTTTTTTTTTTGACAGAGACAGTGAGAGAGTCAGAGAAAGGGATAGACAGGGACAGACAGACAGGAACGGAGAGAGATGAGAAGCATCAATCACCAGTTTTTCACTGCGCGTTGCAACACCTTAGTTGTTCATTGATTGCTCTCTCACATGTGCCTTGACCACGGGCCTTCAGCAGACTGAGTAACCCCTTGCTTGAGCCAGCGACTTTGGGTTCAAGCTGGTGGGATTTTGCTCAAACCAGATGAGCCCGCGCTGAAGCTGGCGACCTCGGGGTCTCGAACCTGGGTCCTCTGCATCCCAGTCCGATGCTCTACCCACTGCGCCACCGCCTGGTCAGGCAAAGCTTAGTCTTAAAACTAAGCCTTAGGCTATAGCCACCCTGCCTGCTTACAGCCTGCCCCCCACACCCAATGCAAACTATAAGCGAGCAAACATATCTATCATATTTACAAACTTATTTGACCGACACCCCCCAAATTGCTAAGTATTAAAAAAGTAATTGTCCCGAGCAGCAGTTTTAGGCAGCAAATGCTTCACAAGGAAACTGTGACTCACACCTAAGTGTCTAGCACGGCCTCTGAGCCCGACACTATTCCTTCGCAAATGGACCAGCTCAGAAGTCATCCAGAAACTACACAAGCCCCTGCCTGAGGACAGAAATGCTGCTTTAAATGACACAGGCTCACCTGGCTGGGCTGCTGTTCCCAGGGGAAAGACAGGGAGGTGACTAATTACACACAAAGGGAGGAAATGCATCCCCCACGCCCCTGAGCGGAACAGCTGCACCAGGAGACACCCCTCTCTGGAAAGGAGGAAGAGGAAGTCAGGAATGCTCTGAGGCTCACCAGCAACGAGAAGGCAGAATGGAAAGAAGAAGCTGGCCTTTCAATCACTCGTTGTTGGAACTTGCTGAGGAGATAAAGATCAATACTGACTCCTACAGGTTTCTTCCCTCCTGCAGACTCAGGCCTCACTTTGGGTTTGGGAGTATTTGGAATGAGAAACGGTTTGGCCAAATTCCTCCCTGCCAACTACATGGATAGTGTGCTCTCCTTCAATGCAAATACTCAGAACAGATCTCTGTGTGCCGCGGTGGAAAGTTACCCTCCGTGCTCAACGAAAAGGCACGATGCTGTGTGAGCCCATATTGACAAAACATATCCCATGTTTATAAAGAAACACAGCAGGATAAATACACAGAGATGTTCATATGGACAAAGCACTGGGCAGACACACCAGCTTGTGAGCAGTGTTTTAACCTGGGAGGGTCTCGAGTCAGACAGGAACGGAGATGGTCACATTTTACTTTAAACTACCCGTGATGGACTCGATGTCTGTACCGCCCCTCCCCCCATATTCATATTTAGAAGCCCTAAACCCCAGTGGGATGGAATTAGGGGTGGGGCCTCTCGGAGGTCATTAGGTTTAGTTGAGATCACAAGGGTGGGGTCCCCATGATGGGATTAGTGCCCTTTGAATAAGAAATCAGGCAGCTTGCTCTTCCTCTGTCTCTGCCACAAGTGCACACGGCAGGAAGGCAGCTATCTGCAGGCCAGAAAGAGAACTCTCACCGGGCACCAAGTCTGCCAGCACCTTGACCTTGGACCTGCCAGTCTCCAGACCAGAGAGAAATAAATGTTCGCTGTGTACGCCTCCCAGCCGGTGGTATTCTGTTACAGCTGCCCAAACTAAGACATTATTCCTATGATTTTTGTTCCTAATAAGTGCCTGTTCTTTTACAACAAAAATATCAGTAAGACTTTTTCACATAAATATGGCCATTTTTTTTTCTATGCCCAAAACTGTTCTGTTGCTTCCTGCAATACTTTCAGAGGTTGTCAGGTGTGGCTGTACAATGACATCTTGTTTCCTAGGAAGTTTGCCAGCTAATTCTCTGACAACAGGCCTTCTTCTCCCTGTGTTGCAAAGACTGGGCCATGAGCAATCGTGTCCTTGGGGCCCCACATCTGCTCGCCTCGGCCTTGTCGTTACATCAGCAGTTACTTTCTGCACACGCAGCGACTTCACCGTTCTGCTGAAGGTCGTCGTCTGCAGCGGTGCCCAGATCGGCTAATGCCCCATGGTCTTGGGCAAGGAGTGTATGAACCTCATTTCTCATCACCATCTGCTTGCTGGCATTCCAGCTACATAGCAAGCAATCTTCTCATAGAATATATAAAACTGACAAAGATTGCTCTCCCAGTTGGTCTTTAAAACCTCTCCTGTTTGTTTAGAAGTAGAACCTCTGGTACTTTCTCAAGTCGGAAAGACATGGATGCATAGTCACCTCCATTGTGATACCATTCATTTCTGCATCTACAGTTCACAGAGCACTTTCTAATTTTGTTTCCACTGAAAAACCTTTTGGGGCCTGACCTGTGGTGGTGCAGTTGGATAAAGCGTTGACCTGGAACGCTGATGCTGGTTTGAAACCCTGGGCTTGCCCGGTCAAGACACATATGGGAGTTGATGCTTCCTGCTCCTCCCCTCTTCTCTCTCGCTTGCAAATGAATAAATAAAGTCTTAAAAAATATTTTTAATAAACCATTTTGTTCCTTATGACAGCCTGGTGAGCTAGACTGGGCAGCTATTATTATTTTCAGCCTAAAAAGACATTGAGATTCACCCTAGCTGGTTGGCTCAGTGGTAGAGCGTCCACCCAATGTGTAGATGTCCTGGGTTCAATTCCCAGCCAGGGCACACAGGAAAGGCGCCCATCTGCTTCTCCTCCCCTCCCCCTCTTGGTTCTCTGTCTCTCTCTTCCCCTCCCGCAGCCAGGGCTCAATTAGAGTAAGTTGGCCCAGGCACTGAGGACGGCTCCCTGGCCTTCACCTCAGGTGCTAGAATGGCTCTGGTTGCAACAGAGCAGTGGCCCCAGATGGGCAGAGCATCGCCCCCTGGTGGGTTTTCTGGGTGAATCCTGGTCGGGCACATGCGGGAGTCTGTCTCTGCCTTCCTTCCTATAAATGAATGAATGAATGAATGAATGAATAAATAGATAAGTAGAGACTTGAAGATTCTGAGTTCAGTGATTTGTTCTGGATGGTCCACCTGCTTGGTGGGCAGACAGCAAGTCACTTCCTGTTCATCGGTGGCTCTGCGTGTCAGAGTCTCCTGTTCCTACGTGACCCGTTGAATAAGAATCTCAGGGGATGAGACCCTGCGTGTTAGAATTTAAAACCTCTCCACGGAGGACCTTTAGCCATAGTAATGACCGGGGCTCTGGACTGGGACAGAAATCCGTCGTAAAGAGGATTTGCCGGTGCAGCTGAATCCAGGTGTTCCTGCCGTGCCCCCGTCTCTCCGCTGCCTCTGCGGTGGTTTCTCTGCAGGGTCCTCCACGCAGAGGCCCGTGGCTGTGACAGCCGGCAGGGCCCTCCACGCAGAGGCCCGTGACTATGACGGCCGGCAGGGTCCTCCACGCAGAGGCCCGTGGCTGTGACGGCCGGCAGGGCCCTCCATGCAGAGGCCCGTGACTGTGACGGCCGGCAGGGCCCTCCACGCAGAGGCCCGTGACTGTGACGGCCGGCAGGGTCCTCCACACAGAGGCCCGTGGCTGTGACGGCCGGCAGGGCCCTCCACGCAGAGGCCCGTGGCTGTGACGGCCGGCAGGGTCCTCCACGCAGAGGCCCGTGGCTGTGACGGCCGGCAGGGCCCTCCACGCAGAGGCCCGTGGCTGTGACGGCCGGCAGGGCCCTCCACGCAGAGGCCCGTGGCTGTGATGGCCGGCTGCTCCGTGCAGACTGAGCTGCTCCATCTCCACAGCCCCCGGGGCCCTGACGGGGCCTCACCGGGCGTGACCAGCCTGAGCAGCCCCTGCCCACCGTGAGCTAAGCCCTGGAGACAGAGGGTGCCACGTGGGAGTGTTGGGTGGACAAGCTCTCTCCACAGCCCTGCAGGGTGGGGGCCGCCTCAGTCTAAACCAGGGGTCCCCAAACTTTTTACACAGGGGGCCAGTTCACTGTCCCTCAGACTGTTGGAGGGCCGGACTATAAAAAAACTATGAACAAATCCCTATGCACACTGCACATATCTTATTTTAAAGTAAAAAAACAAAACGGGAACAAATACAATATTTAAAATAAAAAACAAGTAAATTTAAATCAAGAAACTGACCAGTATTTCAATGGGAACTATGGGCCTGCTTTTGGCTAATGAGATGGTCAATGTGCTCCTCTCACTGACCACCAATGAAAGAGGTGCCCCTTCCGGAAGTGCAGCGGGGGCCGGATAAATGGCCTCAGGGGGCCGCATGTGGCCCGCGGGCCGTAGTTTGGGGACCCCTGGTCTAAACCTTTGCTCCCCCTCCATCGTCAGCAGGATCTTCTTGGGGCACCCCCCTCACCCCGGTCCAGGTCACCACCGACACAGGTATACCGGCTCCGATTCACATTCTTCTCTGCCCTTGGAGATGGGGCTCTCTGACTTTTTCTTTTTTAATTCTGCAAAGCCGCGAAGGGGCTGCTGACAGCCACTGCACTGTATTGTTCATCAGACACCGGCAATGATCATGGCCTCTGTGACTCTCAGCCGTCACAATGCTGGAGGGAACGCTGGTGGGAGGAGGGGACTGTGGGCCAGGCTGGTGGCTAAGCTGAGTCAGGCCAAATCAAATAAAACGAACAGGCAGAAGGCATAAAACACCAGGAGCTTATTCGACAGAGTCAACAATCAATGGATTTAGCTGGCCTCTGCTTTCTGAATCGCCAGAGAAATTTCAGTCGTTGTACCCATGAGAACCTCATCTGGACTTCATGAGAGAACAGTTTTTGTGTCAACTGTTGCCGGTTGCACCCAGTATTCCTGAACAGAAAGGCACCATTGGTGGTCGTGTGGCTTACCACCAGACACTTCAGAAAGGAGACTGTTCACAAGACCAGATTCCAGTCACAATATCCAAATGGATTGAAAAAAAACAAAAAACAAAAAACCCTCAACTCTGGCCAGTTGCCTCAGTGGTAGAGTGTTGACACAGTGTGTGGATGCCCCAGGTTCGATTCCAAGTCAGGACATACAGGAGAAGCGCCCATTTGCTTCTCCACCCCTCCCCATTCTCTCTCTCTCTCTCTCTGTCTCTCTCTCTCTTCCCATCCTGCAGCCATGGCTCAATTGGTTCAAGCACATCGGCCCCAGGTGCTGAGGATGGCTCCATGGAGTCTTGCCTCAGGCGCTAAAAATCGCTCAGTTGCGAGTATGACTCTATATGGGCAGAGTATCAGCCCCAGAGGAGGGTTGCCAGGTGGATCCCAGTCTGGACACATGCAGGAGTCTGTCTCTCTATCTCCCCTCCTCTCACTTGGAAAAGAAGAAAAAAAAACCCCTCAGTTTTGTATGTTGAAACAATCTGGCTTTCTAACCATTAATTGAGTATTTTGAAAGAAAAGCATGTCCACTTCTATAGAAGTGCTTGATGTCTAGCAATAACTATCGGGACCCTTGACTCAGGGCCAACACTTACAAAGTCCTAGTACCAACAATGGTTCACTACAAAGAGCTTGTTGTATGACGTGATGTTTCTGTTAATGTAGTCGGTTAAAATATATTTTGATTAGATATCTGACTACTTTCATGATAACAAGTGAGGACTTTCAGATTTCTGGATTTGAACACTTCCTGGCAAGAATATTTTAAAAAGTCTTAAAAAAAAGGAAGAAAGCCTGACCAGGCGGTGGCGCAGTGGATAGAGCGTCGGACTGGGATGCGGAGGACCGAGGTTCGAGACCCCAAGGTCTCCAGCTTGAGCGCGGGATCATCTGGTTTGAGCAAGGTTCACCAGCTTGAGCCCAAGGTCACTGGCTCGAGCAAGAGGTCACTCGGTCTGCTGAAGGCCCACGGTCAAGGCACATATGAGAAAGCAATCAATGAACAACTAAGGTGTCGCAACGAAAAACTGGTGATTGATGCTTCTCATTTCTCTGTTCCTGTCTGTCCCTATCTGTCCCTCTCTCTGACTCTCTCTCTCTGTCTCTGTTTAAAAAAAGGAAGGAGGAAGTTCTGACACGTGCTACAACATGGATAAACCTAAGGAAGGTTGTGGTGAGTGGAATAAACCAGTCAGAAAAGGACAAATACTGCATGATTTCACTAATAGGAGGAATTCCACTTACAGTAGTCAAAATCAGAGAGACAATAAGGATGGTGGTTGCTGGGGGCGGGGCAGAGAGAAACAGGAAGTTGTTTAACGGGCTCAAGAGTTGCAATTGAGAAAGATAAAAAGAAGTTCTGGAGATGGATGGTGGTGATGGCTGCACCACAGCATGAAGGTCTTTAATGTTAGTGACCTGTATACTTAAAAATGATTAAGATGGGCCCTGGCCAGTTGGCTCAGCGGTAGAGCGTCGGCCTGGCGTGCGGGGGACCCAGGTTCGATTCCCGGCCAGGGCACATAGGAGAAGCGCCCATCTGCTTCCTCACCCCCACCCCCTCCTTCCTCTCTGTCTCTCTCTTCCCCTCCCGCAGCCAAGGCTTCATTGGAGTAAAGATGGCCCAGGCGCTGGGGATGGCTCCTTGGCCTCTGCCCCAGGCGCTAGAGTGGCTCTGGATGCGACAGAGCAATGCCCCGGAGGGGCAGAGCATCGCCCCCTGGTGGGCAGAGCGTCGCCCCTGGTGGGCGTGCCGGGTGGATCCCGGTCGGGCGCATGCGGGAGTCTGTCTGACTGTCTCTCCCTGTTTCCAGCTTCAGAAAAATACAAAAAAAAAAAAAAAAAAAGGTTAAGATGGTAAAGTTTATGTTATGTGTATTTTACTGCACACACACACACAAATTTTGTAAGACTGATTTTTCCTTCATGGCATTTAAGAAGCTGCAAGTAAAGGTTTTTGTTGATTTCTTTTTTAACGTTCATGGTTAAGTGCAGTAGAAACCACAGGGAGTGTGTGAGGTAGAAGCTGATGTGAGTGCTGGCTCTAAGAGTACACTTCGCAAACTCCTGAAAATCCCTTTTTCTAGTCGTGGTTGTTACTGACAAAAGCAGGCCAAAAATAAGAACTTGTTAAGATTTTTTAGGTTTAGAAATGTTTACACCAAAATGTCAACAGTAACTTTTGGGTGACAGTTATCAGGGACTCAAAATATTTTTTAAAACTCTTTCTATTTTTATTTTAACTTACTGATTTCAGTGAGAGAGGAGGGGGAGAGAGAGAGAGAGAGAGAGAGAAGCAGGACCATCAAGCTGTTCCTGGCTGTGCCCTGACCAGGGATCGAACCGGCAACCTCTGTGCTTCAGGGCGGTGTTCTAACCAACCGAGCTATCTGGCTAGGGCAAGACTCAAAAATATTTATTTGCTTTACCTGAATTACCTGGATTTTCTAATATTTTTCTAAAATGAATGTGTACTGCTGTCAGTTTGTGTGCAATCTTATTTTTTAGGTAACACAGACCAGTCAATCCAACTTTAAAAGGTTGGAAGAGACTTTTAACAATAATTGCAAAATAAGTTTTGGAAAAAATTCTAAATCCCTCTTGAGAACTCTTTTACCGAGGACCCCATTTCCGAGGTCGGGGGGTCAGCTCTACCACCCTCTGCCTCACACTTAGGTTTTCCCGAGGGCCCTCCGTGTCACCGAAGCCCCTGGCCGGCCGGACGCCGTCACTGCGCCGGACTCTTACCCGGTAAGCTCTCCAGAAGGCCTGGATGATGAGGGCGGCTTCCTTCTCCGTCAGCAGGAGGGAGAGCGGGATCGGGGGCCGCGGGCTGAAAGGCAGGAAAACGGGTACACGCCCCTGAGAATCCACCCTGCGGCCTCAGCCAGGCCTCGGACGACACACCGGGCCCTCCGGTCCAGTGCCTCGTCCACTTCCCCTTCTCAGAGAGAGAGCAACAGCCTCGCTTTCCATAGAAAAGTTCTGGCTTGAGTTTGCATTTTCTATTTTACAACCTGGGATAGACTTTTTGTTTTTAGGCAGCTCAATCTTAAATCACTTGTAGCCTGCTCTGCTTTGAAGGACTGAGGTTGGAAGAGGTCTGTGTGACTCCTGCAGGTGCAAGATCACGTGTTGTTGACGTAAGGCCCTGTGAACACAGCAAGGGACAGAGCTGAGGGACCCTCAGATACTGCCCGAGGACCAGGACGTATGTAACAAAGGACTCTTTTCCTAACTGTCTATTGAAGGGAAATGAAGTAGTCTCTCTTTTTCCTGAAAGCAAAATATTGGAATTTATCTCTGGTCGGGGTGCAGCCCAGTGTAATGTGGCAGCAATCCAAGAATATTTTAAGTTAAGTTATACTAGATCGCAGTAAGCAATCAAATGTCTCAAGTGCTGGGTCAGTCTACTCTTGTGAAATCTTCCAGACTGGGATGTGATTCTTGATCCTAGATGACATATTTAAAATCCACGGCTAAATTCTTTTCCCTTTCTCCTAATAGTTTTATACAGATGCTAACTGCTGACGAGGACGTGCAGGTCTGACTTTGGTTTGGTTCTTATGTTTCCCCAGAGCACGACTCCCTGTGAGAAGCAGGAGTCAAGACCTGGCATATATGGAACAAAATAATAAACCTCTGAAAGGGCCTGACCAGGCGGTGGCACAGTGGATAGAGCGTCGGACTAGGATGCGGAGGACCCAGGTTCGAGACCCCGAGGTCGCCAGCTTGAGCGCGGGCTCATCTGGTTTGAGCAAAGCTCACCAGCTTGGACCCAAGGTCGCTGGCTTGGGCAAGGGGTCACTCGGTCTGCTGAGGGCCCGCGGTCAAGGTACATATGAGAAATCAATCAATGAACAACTAAGGTGTCGCAACGAAAAACTGATGATTGATGCTTCTCATCTCTCTCCGTTCCTCTCTGTCTCTATCCCTCTCTCTCTCTCTCTCTCTCTCTCTCTCTCTCTCTCTGTAAAAAAAAAAAACAATAACAACAAAAAAACAACCTCTGAAAGGATGTGGGTCACAGGGAGGCTGTTCCCGGGGCAGGGTCCCCAAAAACGACTTTGCAGGTGAGGGACTCCCAAGTGCCTTGGCCTGGGAACCCCCTTTCTACTGACTGCCGTCACTTGACTTTTCAGCAGGTCCCATGTGCAGAGAAGTTGACGAATCTGTCCACGGTCACACAGTTCGCAGGTGGCCCAGCCGGGGCCCAGACCAACCCGACCCCAACGCCAGGCTTCCCTCACTCACAGAAGCCCAGCCCGGCACCTGCTGCCAGCCTAGCTCGCTGTGCACCGTTCCCCAGGACCCGGGCTTTTGTTTCCCTCCAAACATTGACTGAAAAACAGCCGCCACCCCTGCCTCCAGCAGCCCCACCCTGCACACAGCATATCTGTGTCAGTGCGTGCTCTTCATCAGAACCGGCGAGAAGCGGGGAGGCTATCGAGACTGTATCCAGGGAGAAGCGTGGTTGCCAGGGGCTGCTTCTCCGGCCCCCCCTCCCCACCCCCAGAACACCAGATAAAAGAGATTCTTCGACTCCTTCAGAGATGGACGTGTGCCCTCGAAATCACAGCAACGTCGCAAACTTTTCCCTAATGTTCTGCTTCCGTTTTTATTTGAACTACGTGGGGTTTTTCCCCTGGTTCAGTTTTTGTTTGTATTTCTTCTTGTCCGTCCCCGTTCCTCCGGGCTGCCGTGGAGTCTTCAGACGTGGCTGGAGGCTGAAGTCTGTCAGCTGCTTCCCACTGCCCTGTTTTCAGGCCTGTGACACCAACAACCCACATCCCTTTAGTAATTAATTCTCCTTCACTCGTTAAAAACCAGCGGCTTCCGGGGAGAGCCTCATGTTGCTCAGAGATGCTGGTGGCCCGGCCGTGGGTTTAGGAGAAGAGTGTTGTCAGGCGGGCGTGACTGCTGGCTGCTGTTCAGAGAGCTCTTCGCACGCCCCTGCCCCTCCGGCCGGCCGGCCCTGCTCCCTGCGCTCCGGCCACGCTGGCCCTGCCCCTCCGGCCGGCCCTGCTCCCTGCGCTCGGGCCACGCTGCCCCTGCCCCTCCGGCCGGCCGGCCCTGCTCCCTGCGCTCCGGCCACGCTGGCCCTGCCCCTCCGGCCGGCCCTGCTCCCTGCGCTCGGGCCACGCTGCCCCTGCCCCTCCGGCCGGCCCTGCTCCCTGCGCTCCGGCCACGCTGCCCCTGCCCCTCCGGCCGTCCGGCCCTGCTCCCTGCGCTCCGGCCACGCTGCCCCTGCCCCTCCGGCCGTCCGGCCCTGCTCCCTGCGCTCCGGCCACGCTGCCCCTGCCCCTCCGGCCGGTCGGCCCTGCTCCCTGCGCTCCGGCCACGCTGCCCCTGCCCCTCCGGCCGGCCGGCCCTGCTCCTTGCGCTCGGGCCACGCTGGCCCTGCCCCTCCGGCCGGCCGGCCCTGCTCCCTGCGCTCCGGCCACGCTGGCCCTGCCCCTCCGGCCGGCCCTGCTCCCTGCGCTCCGGCCACGCTGCCCCTGCCCCTCCGGCCGGCCCTGCTCCTTGCGCTCGGGCCACGCTGGCCCTGCCCCTCCGGCCGGCCGGCCCTGCTCCTTGCGCTCGGGCCACGCTGGCCCTTTGGTTACTCAGGTGTGCCCTCCCACTGGGACTCTGCTGGGAGGGCTCTCCTCTGCCTCCAGGGTCCGCTTCCCACGGCCAGGACTCTGCACCCCGTTGTGCAGGTTGTTGCCGTCCAGGGCGCCCCGCTGGGCAGAGCTGACACCTGCCCTCTCCGCTCCGCTCTGCTGGGGGAGCCGCGCTCCAGGCCCAGGGCTGCGAGCCAGCGAGGAGCCCTTCTCCTGACCTGCTCAAAGGCACCTCAGCGCGAGGGGGCTGACACCGCCTTCTCCCAGTGCACCCGATTCCCTCTTCCCATCTCTACTCGAACGCTAGTGGGAGATGTTGTTTGATTAGGTCAGGGCCCCGTGGAGCGCTGTGCAGACTTCCTTTCTAGTCCTTGGCCCAGTTTGGAGGTGGAAAGCTGTGTGATTATCTAATTAATGCCCAAACCCGCAGCGGCACTGAAAGCGGCAGGCGGCAGAAACGGGGCCTGTGTCCGCTCCTCTCAGCTGTCCCGGCCCTGAGCACACTCCGGGCACGCAGTGGACACTCAGCAAACAGTGCGGCCTGAGCCTCCGCACCTGGCGCCGGGTGACAGGCACCTTCCACGCAGTTTCACTAAACCTTCACAACATCAACAGCGAGTTGCTGACCTTCATCTTTCACGGCGGAGACGCGGAGGCAGAGCGGAGAGGCAGGGACGCCGTCCCGGTCGCCCACAGTTTTCTGCCGAGAAGGCGAACTGGCCGGGACAGAGCGAAGGCTCAGGGAGGAGAGGAGGGAGCTCAGAGGTCACTCACAGGGAGCAGAGGGTCCCAGCACAGGCACGGGTCAGGCAGAGGGCAGCCTGGTGCTCACAGAGAAGAAAACTCCGAGGGAGACGGGAGCCACGGCACAGAGGCCTCCTCTCCGTGAACCCCTCGCAGCTACGACGGGCGGCACTGGCTCGACCGAGGCCCCACGGGGACACCCCACATCAGGACAGCAGAACGAGGTGGCGCCCATCACCTGTCCCGGGGGAGGTCTGACCACCGTGCCTCTCCGTTCAGCGGCCGTTGTCCTGCTGTTTCCTCGACTGATGTCATGAAATCGTCAAGGTAACAGGGTTCCTCTTTTGGAAACAGCAGCAGAAAAGGAGACCGCAAATCAGGGGACCAACAGGCTGGGCCAGCCCAACAAAGGGCTCCCTGCCCCCCGTAATGAAACCCTCTGCCTCACAGTGATGTTTCCAAAGGAGAGACGAGATTTCTAATAGGCCTGTCAGCGGTAACGTGAAGCCGCCTTTTAGTGACACCCCTGCTTTCATGGTGAAATGAGGGGCATCGTCTCGTTCTGACACCAAGAGTGAGCATGAGAAAGCCAGCGGCAGTCAGGCCCGATGACAGGGACTTGGCTGCAGAGAGAAGTCCCTGGGAGTCACCAGCCATTTCAGCGGGCGGGGAGGCCACACCAGGCCCCATTCTCTCTTCTGAAATCAGCGCAACTGGCTTCAGTCAAATAAAGATAACAGATCGAGTAGCGGCAACCGCTCATCAGGGGGGCTCCAGGCAGAGAGAGGAGATGACCGTGTCTGTCCCAGGAGACAGCAGCCACAGCTCCTCAGGGTTTAGAGAGGACACCCCCAGAGCATACAGGTCTGTGCATCAGGGGGGTCCAGGCAGAGAGAGGAGATGACCGTGTCAGTCCCAGGAGACGGCAGCCACAGCTCCTCAGGGTTTAGAGGTGACACCCCCAGAGCAGACAGTGCATCGGGGGGTCCAGGCAGAGAGAGGAGATGACCGTGTCAGTCCCAGGAGACGGCAGCCACAGCTCCTCAGGGTTTAGAGGTGACACCCCCAGAGCAGACAGGTCTGTGCATCAGGGGGGATGAGTCCAGGGAGGGAGAGGAGATGACCGTGTCAGTCCCAGGAGACGGCAGCCACAGCTCCTCAGGGTTTAGAGGAGGCACCCCCAGAGCAGACAGGTCTGTGCATCAGGGGGGTCCAGGCAGAGAGAGAGGAGATGACCGTGTCAGTCCCAGGAGACGGCAGCCACAGCTCCTCAGGGTTTAGAGGAGACACCCCCAGAGCAGACAGGTCTGTGCATCAGGGGGGATGAGTCCAGGCAGAGAGAGGAGATGACCGTGTCAGTCCCAGGAGACGGCAGCCACAGCTCCTCAGGGTTTAGAGGAGACACCCCCAGAGCAGACAGGTCTGTGCGTCAGGGGGGATGGGTCCAGGCAGAGAGAGGAGATGACCGTGTCAGTCCCAGGAGACGGCAGCCACAGCTCCTCAGGGTTTAGAGGAGACACCCCCAGAGCAGACAGGTCTGTGCGTCAGGGGGGATGAGTCCAGGCAGAGAGAGGAGATGACCGTGTCAGTCCCAGGAGACGGCAGCCACAGCTCCTCAGGGTTTAGAGGAGACACCCCCAGAGCAGACAGGTCTGTGCATCAGGGGGGTCCAGGGAGGGAGAGGAGATGACCGTGTCAGTCCCAGGAGACGGCAGCCACAGCTCCTCAGGGTTTAGAGGTGACACCCCCAGAGCAGACAGGTCTGTGCATCAGGGGGGTCCAGGCAGAGAGAGGAGATGACCGTGTCAGTCCCAGGAGACGGCAGCCACAGCTCCTCAGGGTTTAGAGGAGACACCCCCAGAGCAGACAGGTCTGTGCATCAGGGGGGATGGGTCCAGGGAGGGAGAGGAGATGACCGTGTCAGTCCCAGGAGACGGCAGCCACAGCTCCTCAGGGTTTAGAGGAGACACCCCCAGAGCAGACAGGTCTGTGCGTCCCACAGGGAAAACAGTGCTGCTGAGTGTTTCTCCAGTAGGAAGTGTTTCATTGGTCATGCTCACTTGTCACGTTCTTCTTTTTTCTCAGGTTCACTCATGTGAACTAACTATATCTGAGCTTCAAGATCAATGCTTTCACTCTGAGAAGGAACAAGTAATTTTTCTGATTGTGTGTGTGTATAAAAACACAGACACACACACACCACTCTCCCCTTTTCTGAACGCTAAGTAAAAGACCTGCAGGACCCAGAGAAGACACGATGTTTACAAAAGAGAATCTGAGAAGTTGGTCTTTATAATCTCTTCACCCAGTCCTAAGACGAGAGGTAGGTACCATTCAAAATGGCACTGAAGTGAACTGGACCCTAAAGGAGAAAAGCTTGCTTTATACTGAGAACCGAGTCTCAGGATCCAAGCTCTATCTACTTCTCATTGGGCAAGAGATTAAGTTGTTTTCTTGGAACATGAGAGCGGAACCCAGAAGCGAAGCCACTTACAAAACGACACAGAGCCTACATCGGCCATTGTTCACCAGCCTCTCAGGAGCCCGTGGTGGATCGTGTCTGCCCTCCCAGCCAGGGAAAGAGATCACCCATCCTGCCCTCAGCCTGCACTGGATTCCCGAACGCTCTTGCTGAGACGCTGCAGTGCTGAGTAATGCACTGCAGATATTTGGAGGTATAGGAGAGGTTACCTGGAACGCTCCCTCCAGACACAGAGTCACTAGCCGCTAGGACAGACTTTCACAGGACTCTCTCCACCCCAGACTTCTGTGACATGAGGGGTAATTCCACTAGGGACTCTTTCCAGTGGCCTCCGAGCACAGGGAGGGATCGTGGCTGTTAGATTGTGGTGTTGCTTTGTCCACTCAGCAGCTCCAGACCGGACGGCCAGCATGCAGGGGTCACCCAGCGTCAGGCTGACCCGCTCCAGGGAAGCAGGGAGCTAGGTACGATCTCACCACCCTCTCCTTGGGAGCAGCATATGGGTCCAATTACTGGTGCTCAGTTGACAGCCTGCTGCAAGACCACATCCTCCTTCTTGGGCTGCAGTTATAACCATGTTAAAATTCAAGGCAGTCAGGCCCTGGCTGGTTGGCTCAGTGGTAGAGCATCGGCCGGCATGTGGAAGTCCTGGGTTCGATTTCTGATCGGAGCACACAGGAGAAGCGCCCATCAGCTTCTCCACCCTTCCCCCTCTCCTTCCTCTCTCTCTCTCTCTCTCTCTCTCTCTCTCTCTTTCCCTCCCACAGCCATGGCTCATGGTTGGAGCAAGTTGGCCCCGGGTGCTGAGGACGGCTCCACAGCCTCACCCCAGGTGCTAGAATGGCTTGCTTCGTTGCCAAGCAACGCAGCTGCTGCTGAGCCCGGGAGAGCGGCCCCTGGTAGGGGCCTGTGGGGTGGGGTGCACACAGGAGTCTGTCTCTGCCTCCCCACCTTTCACTTAATAATAATAAAAGATCGGGGCGGTGAGACTTATGCTTTGGGTAAATACACCCAGATTGCTGTGCCTTGGTTTCCGTCCTGCTCCACAGGGCGAGCCCAGGAGAGGTGGGGGTGGGCGGGGAGGTGGGAGGGTTACGGGGCGAGCGGACCACCACCCTCTCACGAGTAAGAGAGCCCCTTCCCGCCCCTTCTAGCCACTCGGAGCGGATCTGAACTTGGTTTTGTGTTTGTTTTTTTGCCTCGGGTCTCTTTCCACTCTGGCAGCTGGAAGTCCTTCTCAGAATAATGTTCTTAAAAACATAACGGTAAATACGTAAGATTACAAAGCAAACCAATTAGATTGAAATACCGTTATCAAAATGTTTTAAAAAGTTAGTGATTAGCAATATATGTACTTCTAAATTATGCAGTAAATAAGAGCTAATGTAGCTCAATTAAGCAGGGTAACTGGATGGGCGTGACGAGTGTCAGCGATGTTTTGCCATCAGCGCACCAACTGTACATGACATGAAAACATCTGGTTGCCACTAGTGACAAGGTCACAGGTGCTGTGGACACGGCTGATGTTCGCTGTCCTTGGTTGGAGACTAGTGAAAATAAAGAAGTCATTTCCCCCTTCTTCAGGGTTGGCCAAAGGGGAAAAAAAAAATAAAGATTAAGGATTTAAAAATAAACAAGATAAATCCAAACAGTGAAATGAGACCATCTAAAAACAGAGTGACCGGGAAGTTAGGGAATTGGGCTCCAAAAAGTTGTTAAAGGTCAGCTTCCCAGACGAAGAGAGAGTCAATGTACTATAGTGGAGCAGTTACTGGGAACAAAAAAGAAAGAAATGCTTCATATTTTATTCCCACTAAGTTGTGATTCTTCACTAAACCCGTTAAATTTTCCAAACAGAACTTTTCTTTCTCCTTGACTTCATTTCAGTAAAGGGCTCCCTCTTCAGTCAGAAGTTTCCAAGTCATCCTTGACTTCTCTCTCACCTCACATGCAAGCCCCAACAAGTCTTTGTTCCAACATCCAAATATATCCAAACCTGGCCCTGGCCGGTTGGATCAGCGGTAGAGTGTCGGCCTGGCGTGCGGGAGTCCCGGGTTCGATTCCCGGCCAGGACACACAGGAGAAGCTCCCATCTGCTTCTCCACCCCTCCCCCTCTCCTTCCTCTCTGTCTCTCTCTTCCCGTCCCGCAGCCAAGGCTCCGTGGGAGCAAAGTTGGCCCAGCACTGAGGATGGCTCTGTGGCCTCTGTCTCAGGTGCTAGAATGGCTCTGGTTGCAGCAGAGCAACACCCCATATGGGCAGAGCATCGCCCCCTGGTGGGCATGCTGGGTGGATCCCGGTTGGGCGCATGCGGGAGGGAGTCTTGTCTCTCTGCCTCCTCACTTCTCACTTCAGGAAAAATAAAAAAATATCTCCAAACCCAACCTTTCTTACCCCTCCACTCCAAGCTGCCATCGTCCCCTCACCAGTCCCCCCTCCCTGCACTATTAGCGCTGGCTTCAGTCCACTCCCATCCAGCTGCAGTGATCTGTTTTAAAGATAAACTGGAGCCTGACCAGGTGGTGGCGCAGTGGATAGAGTGTCGGACTGGGACACAGAGGACCCAGGTTCGAAACATCAAGGTTGCAGGCTGGAGGGCGGGCTCATCCGGCTTGAGCACGGGGTCACTAGCTGGAGCGTGGGATCATAGACATGACCCCAAGGTCGCTGGCTTGAGCACGGGGTCACTAGCTTGAGCATGGGATCATAGACAAGACCCCAAGGTCGCTGGCTTGAGCAAGGGGTCACTGGCTCTGCTGTAGCCCCCAGGTCAAGGCACATATGAGAAAGCAATCAATGAACAACTAAGGTGCCACAATGAAGAATTGATGCTTCTCATCTCTCTCCCTTCCTGTCTGTCTGTCCCTAACTATCCCTCTCTCTGTCTCTCTCTGCCTCTGTCACACACACAAAAAGATAACCTGGATTATTCCACTCTTGTGCTCAAAGCCCTACAATAGTTTTCTATCACACTCAAAAAAGAAAAATCTTAATTCTGTATCATGGTGCCCAGGGCCCCCCCCCCCCCCCAGCGGGGCACAGCCTGGCCCACTTCCTCCTCCCAGCCTCCTCCTGCCTCACTGCCCCATCTGTTCCGGCTCAGGGTTCCCCCGGCGGCTCTGGCTGCCTGGAGCGCTCTCCCGGCTCTTTGTGAGGCTGGCTCCCTCTGTCTGCCACTCGGGCCCTGTGGACACATCGCCTCGTTAGAGAGATGAGCCTCTGCTGGCACCTCCAGAGAAGACACGAGCACCTCTCACCCTGTCCGCTCACTCTCTCCGCGTCCTCCGCTTTACTTTTCTCCAGAGCACCTGCCTTCTTCCCGTTCCACGAGTCTGTTCGTTTGGTTATTGTCTGTCTTTCTGCTCCCACGTAAACGCCACGAGGCCCAAGGTTTTCTCTCGTTCTCTGCTCTTATCCACGGCACCCAGACAAGTGCCTGGAACAGAGCAGGCACTCCATGAGTATTTTCCAGTGAATGAATGATAATGTAGATAAGGAAATAGAGAACTTTCATGCTAGAATTCAGCGCACATACTCTGACTTGCACTTGCTGGAGACCCCTCTGCTACTCGTGGGTTTTTGCTGAAGCTCTGACGACCGTCCTCCTCAGGTCAGGGGTGAAACAGAACTTAGCATTCTCTGAATACTGACTCTCAGCCCTCCGCGGGGAACACCTTTCATGCTGGTCTGCCCACCGTTCCCTCCCTCTTCTCCCGGCGTCAGCCCTCAGGTTTTGCTCTGACAGCTTCGCCCTCTCTGAGCTGGGCAGAGTTTGAGGCACAGTGCTTTGCCCTCCTGTGACCAAGGGGTGCGTCTGAGACTCGAGGTTGGCCAAGCAGACGTCATCTCCCTGGATCAAGAGTCTCGAGTGGACTGTCAGAGACCAGGGGCCGCTTTCCGCTGGGGGGTCTTGAAGACGATTCGTTGGCTGGCACTCTGGACCCCTGGACCTGCTTTCTACACCCAGGTCTTTCCCTCTTCCTTCATGTTGGTGATTTGTCTTTTTACGTCCAATATATACCCTGTTTTCTTAAGTAGCCCTTAAGTGTCTGTGGCTTGCAACAAGAAATGCTGACACCATATCTGACTCTCTCAGCAACCCTCAGCGTGGGTATTCTTTCCTCCCCCTGGTACAGACGGGCATGGCTCAGATGTGTGCAGGGGTTGGTTCCAGGGACTAGACTGTGGAGGGCAGCTCAACAGTGTCCTGACATGTCCACACCCCCGTGTCCCGAGAGGTCCACACCCCCGTGTCCCGAGAGGTCCACACCCCCGTGTCCCGAGATGTCCACACCCCCGTGTCCCGAGAGGTCCACGCCCCCCTGTCCCGAGAGGTCCACGCCCCCGTGTCCCGAGATGTCCACGCCCCCGTGTCCCGAGAGGTCCACGCCCCCCTGTCCCGAGAGGTCCACGCCCCCGTGTCCCGAGAGGCCCACGTCCCGGTATCCCGAGATGTCCACACCCCCGTGTCCCGAGAGGTCCACACCCCAGTGTCCCGAGAGGTCCACACCCCCCTGTCCCGAGAGGTCCACGCCCCCGTGTCCCGAGATGTCCACGTCCCCGTGTCCCGAGAGGTCCACGCCCCCGTGTCCCGAGAGGTCCACGCCCCCCTGTCCCGAGAGGTCCACGCCCCAGTGTCCCGAGAGGTCCACACGCCCCCGTGTCCCGAGAGGTCCACGCCCCCCTGTCCCGAGAGGTCCACGCCCCCGTGTCCCGAGAGGTCCACACCCCGTCTCCAGGCTCTGGGAATACATGTGTCCCCTCTGTGGCAGAAGGACTTTAAGGATGTGAATAGGGATCCTGAGGTTGTCCAGGCAGGTCTAATAATATAATCACAAGGGTCCTCATGAGACGGAGGCAGAGGGAGAGGCTACCACAGAAGGGAGAGATGTCCCAACGGAAACCAGAGGTCAGGATGATGTGAGGAAGGCCCCCGCCCTCCACAATACAGGCGGCCTCCAGGAACTAGAAGAGGCAAGAAAACAAATGTTCCCTTAGAGCCTCCAGAAGAAGCTGATTTTGAACTGCTAGCCTCTAGAATTATGAGAATAAATTTCTGTTGTTGTAAGCCACCAATCTGGGGGTGACTTCTTAAAGAAACGAGTACACTCACTCGTCCATGGCAGAGCTAAAGCTGGGACCCGGCTGAGTCCGCCCTGCTGCCCCACGAAGACTCCCTGAGCTCATTCCCAAAGCGTCACCTAGACACGACGGAGGCAAGGAACGGCAGTGCGGGGTGTCTCAGAAAGGGGGCCCCCCGCACCCCAAGCCTCCACGGGGAGAGAGGCACTTAGAAGGGGTCAGCATCCCGGCCTCCCCGGGTTCCGGAACCAGCGTTCCTTCCTTCCTGTTTGCGGACGAACGCTCATCAGAAGGCCACACCGACTCCGGCCTCTGAAACGGCTCAGACGGAAATCCACCTTGCCAGCAGACAGAACAGACTGGAAGGGTTCTTGTTTTCAGCAGAGGACGACAGAGAGCTCTCTGCTGGGCCACCATGTGTGATCTCTCCTGCAAAACGCACGCTGTTCGTCGGTCCCTTCTGGAGGCCGGAGCCTCGGTCCCCGTCCACCTCAGAGGCCAGAGCCTCGGTCCCCGTCCACCTCAGAGGCCGGAGCCTCGGTCCCCGTCCACCTCAGAGGCCGGAGCCTCGGTCCCCGTCCACCTCGGAGGCAGGAGCCTCGGTCCCCGTCCACCTCAGAGGCCGGAGCCTCGGTCCCCGTCCACCTCAGAGGCCAGAGCCTCGGTCCCCGTCCACCTCAGAGGCCGGAGCCTCGGTCCCCGTCCACCTCGGAGGCCGGAGCCTCGGTCCCCGTCCACCTCAGAGGCCGGAGCCTCGGTCCCCGTCCACCTCGGAGGCAGGAGCCTCGGTCCCCGTCCACCTCAGAGGCAGGAGCCTCGGTCCCCGTCCACCTCGGAGGCCGGAGCCTCGGTCCCCGTCCACCTCGGCGGCAGGAGCCTCGGTCCCCGTCCACCTCGGAGGCAGGAGCCTCGGTCCCCGTCCACCTCAGAGGCAGGAGCCTCGGTCCCCGTCCACCTCGGCGGCAGGAGCCTCGGTCCCCGTCCACCTCGGCGGCAGGAGCCTCGGTCCCCGTCCACCTCGGCGGCAGGAGCCTCGGTCCCCGTCCACCTCGGAGGCAGGAGCCTCGGTCCCCGTCCACCTCGGAGGCAGGAGCCTCGGTCCCCGTCCACCTCGGCGGCAGGAGCCTCGGTCCCCGTCCACCTCAGCGCCACCGACGGCCCTCCGGCCGGTGTTTGTCCTCAAACGGCATGGTGATGCTTTTGTGTTCACCTCAGGTTTTGGTTATAAGATACCCTTTCAGCGCCATGAAAGTATTGTGGATTTTTTTCTCCCTTGTTTATCTGAAGGCAGAGCTTAGCTGAAAAGACGTTTCACCCAAAGCAACCTTTTCTTTTCTCTTCTCAGACACAATCTTTGTTTCATTGAAGGTCTCAGCTTTAAAGATGTCTTTCATACACTCTCCCCCGGGGGACGCCGGACCAGATAGGCGGCCATGCATCTCTGCTCCAGGTGCCTCTTTAGTCATTTATTCCTGCAGGTGAACCTGACCGATTCTTTTCAAAGCAAAATAAAAAGCAAAAATTCTTCCTGCTCTTAATACGATAAGCAAATAATTTCATTGCTTCTGACTGGCTGGCTGGCTGAATCAGGACTGGAGGCCACAAAGGAGGATGGTGCTGGAGTCATCCACAGGAGGGAAGCCCACAGGAGAGCTGACGCAACCCACTGCCGCGGACGGTGACCTCCTCTGGGTCTGAGGAGAGTGTGCGCTCCCTGCAGTGCTGTTCCCATCAGTGCCCTTCCCCCAGAAGAGACGGCTGCATCCCTGCTCTCTGCCCTGTGCCCTTTCATTTCTCCCTGTTGGTGGCGTCTTCTCTAGAGCACTGCGGTGCAGCTTCTCCTTTGTGGCAAAATAACTTATTTTTTAAACTGAATTCATTAGGGTGAATTCATAAAACCATACAGGTTTCAAGCGTACAACTCCACAAAACAGCATCTGCACACTGCACTGCGTGCCACTGCTTCAAACAAAGTCTCATTCCGCTCCCCCCCTCCCCCGTCCTCCGGCCACCACCCCAGTGTCCTCTGGGTCGGTGTGTTACGCACACGTTTCCTGACTGATCCCTTCACCTTCTTTCATTCAGTTCCCATTCCCATGTTCCCCCTCCCCTCTGACCGCTGTCTCCACCTGTTCTGTGTGTCCCTGCCTCTGGCTCTGCCTCTATCCCACATAGAAGTGAGATCACATGAGGTTTGTCTTTCTCTGACTGGCTTATTTCACTCAGCATAACACTCTGCAAGTCCATCCACGCCAGTGCTGGTCAACCTGGTCCCTACCACCCACTAGTGGGCATTCCAGCTTTCATGGTGGGCAGTAGCGGAGCAACCAAAGTATAAATAAAAAGATAGATTTAACTATAGATGAGAAGGAATGAGATGTATCAACTCATAGTTGCTTCACTAGTAAGTTGTTATATAAAGATGTATTCTGCCAAACTTAGCGAAAATCCGGCATAAAGTACTTGGTAAGTAATTATTATTATATGCTTTAACTTGCTGTAACTCTGCTTTATAAATTTTATAAAGTGACTTCCCTACTTTATAAATCACCATGACTGTGGAACTGGTGGGCAGTTAGACAATTTTACTACTAACAGAGATACAAAAGTGGGCGGTAGGTATAAAAAGGTTGACTATCCCTGATCTATGCTGTTGTAAAAGGTAATTTTTCCTTCTCCTTTTTTTAAATGTTTATGGAGTGGTTCACTGTGTCAATGCACCACAGCTTTTTTATCCACTCGTCCACTGATGGGCACTTGGGCTGTTTCCAGATCTTGGCTATTGTAAGTAACACTGCAATGAATTAAATAACTAATTTTGAGAGCTCTGGAAGGATGTACTTCAGACCAAACTGATTACTTCTATGAAGAGAGAAGACTCAGATTGGGATGATGGCCCAAGAGAGTTTTAATTTCAGCTGTCATGCTCTAATATTTTAAACGTAGAATGGATGTATATAGCTAAATATTAATAGTTAGAAAACTTTCGCCATATTTCCTGAGACACAACGACCTTTGCAGAGGGGGGAAGGGAGAAAGAAGAGAGGCAGGTAGGGAGAGGGAGAGAAAATGGAAAGATGAATCACTGAGGACAAGAATTGTTTTAGGTATTCTATTTTACTTCTGAAGTGTTTCTTTGAATAATCACTGCATGGACAGAAGCCCTTAGCCTAGACTGAAAATAACAACAGACAAGAGCCACAAATGTAACTGACTTGGGGTCCTGGGTGAATTAAATGAGTTAGTTTTCTTAGATTGGAGAAAACTATCACTAACACGATCTTAAAATTAGGAATACATTGCCTGACCAGGTGGTGACACAGTAGATAGAGCAGGGGTCCCCAAATTTTTTACATAGGGGGCCAGTTCACTGTCCCTCAGACTGTTGGAGGGCCAGACTATAAAAAAATACTATGGGCCCTGGCCGGTTGGCTCAGTGGTATGGTAGAGCGTCGGCCTGGCGTGCAGAAGTCCCGGGTTCGATTCCCGGCCAGGGCACACAGGAGAAGCACCCATCTGCTTCTCCACCCCTCCCCTCTCCTTCCTCTCTGTCTCTCTCTTCCCCTCCTGCAGCGAGGCTCCATTGGAGCAAAGATGGCCTGGGCGCTGGGATGTCTCCGTGGCCTCTGCCCCAGGCGCTAGAGTGGCTCTGGTCGCAGCAGAGCGACGTGCTGGAGGGGCAGAGCATCGCCCCCTGGTGGGCGTGCCGGGTGGATCCCGGTCAGGCGCATGCGGGAGTCTGTCTGACTGTCTCTCCCCGTTTCCAGCTTCAGAAAAATACAAACAAACAAACAAACAAACAAAAAAACTATGAACAAATCCCTGTGTACACTGCACATATCTTATTTTACAGTAAAAAAAAACAAAACGGGAACAAATACAATATTTAAAATAAAGAACAAGTAAATTTAAATCAACAAACTGACCAGTATTTCAATGGAAACTATGGGCCTGCTTTTGGCTAATGAGATGGTCAGTGTGCTCCTCTCCCTGACCACCAATGAAAGAGGTGCCCCTTCCGGAAGTGCGGCAGGGGCCAGATAATGGCCTCAGGGGGCTGCATGCAGCCCATGGGCCGTAGTTTGGGGACCCCTGGGATACAGTGTCACACTGGGACGTGGAGGACCCAGGTTCAAGACCCCGAGGTTGCCAGCTTGAGCGCGGGCTCATCTGGTTTGAGCAAGGCTCAGCAGCTTGGACCCAAAGTCACTGGCTTGAGCAAGGGGTCACTGGCTCTGCTGGAGCCCCCCGGTCAAGGCACATATGAAAAAGCAATCAGTGAACAACTAAGGAGCCACAACGAAGAATTGATGCTTCTCATCTCTCTCCCTTCCTGTCTGTTCCTATCTGTCCCTCTCTCTGTCTCTCCTGGTCCTGTCACACACACACACACACACACACACACACACACACACACACACAGTAGGAATAAATCACTGAAGGGCTCATGTCCGCACTTACTGTTGCTTCAGCCGCTCCTCCACAAAGGGAATGCAGAAGAACTCGGTGAACAGCTCCCCCGCCCTCTTTGGGTTCTGACTGGTCAGTGGTGCCATATGTTTGATTGACAAGAAAACAATAAGCAAGAATTTAAGTCAATTGTTGCTACTCTGCTTGCAAACGAACACTATTGAATCTTATGGTCATTGAATATTCATGCAAGACTTACTTGTATAACCACTCAGTCAGAAAATCGCAGGCAATGAATTTGGTTCTTTTCCTCTGAGGAGAAAAGAAAGAATCGAATTATATTCTTAGCCCACATGTTTGAGCAGGACAAAGGAAGAGAGGTTAACTGATCGCTTGTGTTAGAGAAAATATGCATGAGTCCTCTATGACACTTATAAGCACATCAACAAATAGCCACGCGGGTGATATAAATAATTCGGAAGACATTTCTCTAGTCACCTTTGGATAAGCCTATTTTCTGACTAATAAAAGACAGTGCCCAAGTGGGGCACTCATTTGATGCTTTTAGGATTTTCTCAGGAAGATTTTATTTGCATCTGAGGAACTATATTTGCTTTTCCCCGGTTCTCTCAAATCCTCAGAGCAGCGTTACTTCAGGTCTGGACACCACTTTTCCAAAGGGAAGGTCAAGCACACAGGTGCCTCTGACCAGGGCAATTGCTCCTGCCAGCTGCCCAGCCATTAGCCACTCTCTGCTACTTCATCTTTATTAATAGAAACCTGATTGACAATCAGCCCCGGGGAAAAGCTACATGTCCCTGCCTCCCACGTAGGAAGGGGCAGCCATGTGACACAGTTCCAACGTATGAGTTAAAAATGCACATATCCTGTGGATTTTTTTTTTTTTTACTGAATTTATCTGGATGATGTTGTTTCATAAATTCACACGAGTCTCAAGTGTACGACGCGATACAGCAGCGCCCACGGCACTGGCCACGCCCCCCCCCCACCTCTCTCCCCGCCCCATTCCCGCCTTTGTCCCCTCCGCTGTCGGCACACTGTGAGTCTGTGTCACGTGTATATATATTTATGTTTGTGGCTGATCCCTTCACCTTCTTTCATCCAGTCCCCTCGTTCCCCCCCAGCCCCACCCCCAGCAGCTGTCCATCTCTGCCAGACCGCTATCATATCCTATGGAATTCGGAGAAAGTTCTGCTCACTTTTTTTTTTAAGATTTCATTTATCGGATGTACACAGAGAAGGGAGAGAGATGAGCAGGAATGAGATGTATCAATTCATAGTTGCTTCACTAGTTGTTCATCGACTGCTTGTCGGCTGTGCCTTGACCGGTGGGCGACGCTTTGTCCACTGCGCCACCACAGGCCAGGCCTGCTCTCCGCTCTGCTCCCCTCTCCCTCGAAACTTCCTCCTCCTTCGTTCGGTCTGGAACACAGATGCAGGGCTGGAGTGGGGGCAGCACCTTTCAGCCACGAGGCTGCGGCCAGGCAACCGAGACAGCAGAGCAGGGAGTTAGGAGGAGCCTGGGCCTCTGGTGACGTCCTCACGCCAGGGCGTCGGCGCGGGCCGGGCCTGCTCCGGACCTCTTGTAAGGAAACCCAGCTTCACTGGGTTATTCTCACTGTTCCTGAGTTCTCAAACATGCACGCACTACAGCCCCAGGCAGAAGGCCGTAAACCACAGGGAGAACACCCTGGCGCGAGGCGAGAGGTGCTGAGGAGGAGGCTGTGGGGTGCACCAGGGTCCCGCCTCCAGCAGTTCAGTCTCCCGTAACCCAGCAGAACCAGGTAACTCCTTTCAGAGAACTGCTCTGTAAACGGGGGCTTCAGGGTCCCCACCTCTCCTTGTAAGACGGCAGGGGCTAAAACAGAGTCAATCTCGAGCTGCTGGCTGCCCTGTGCAGAGAGACCCGTCCTAAGGACGAAGGCTAGTCTACCGGGAAGTCTCTCTTCCTGCTCCTGGTCTACCCTTCATGAGCCTCAGGAGCAGAAAATACTGGGCCCCTTAAAAAAGGAGAGAGAGGCCCTAGCTGGCTAGCTCAGCGGTGGAGCGTCAGCCTGGCGTGTGGAAGTCCTGGGTTTGATTCCCAGCCAGGGCACACAGGAGAAGCATCCATCTGCTTCTCCACCCCTCCCCCTCTCCTTCCTCTCTGACTCTCTCTTCCCCTCTGGCAGCCAAGGCTCCACTGGAACAAAGTTGGCCCAGGCACTGAGGACGGCTCCATGGCCTCTGCCTCAGGCGCTAGAATGGCTCTGGTCGCAACAAAGCAACACCCCAGATGGGCAGAGCATCGCTCCCTGGTGGGCATGCCGGGTGGATCCCGGTCAGGCGCATGCGGGAGTCTGTCTGACTGCCTCCCTGCTTCTCACTTCAGAAAAATACAAAATAAATAAATAAATAAATAAATAAATAAAGAGACAGAAAATAAAAATAAAAATACATGTTAACCATATTTTTAAATACATAAAAAATATCATGTACTATTAATGTTAAAATCGCACATAGGAAACCAAACTTGGTGTCATTAGAAAAAAGTGTCAAGGTGGGGTTTTGCGAGGCCCTTCAGAAGTTGGGGCCCAGGGCGTGCACCCAGTGCTCCTGCCGTTAAATCTGCCTCTGCCCTGGAGGCTCATTTTATGGCTTGCATCAACCAGGCTCCTGCACCAATCTAGCTGGTCTCACCAACCGGAGGAATGGGCAGCAGATGAACGAGGGGAGAGAATGAGGCAGGGTGTTAAGGGTTGAATTGTGCGCCTACCCTTCCAATTCATGTCCTGAAGTCCTAACCTCTGGTACTTCAGAATGTCACGTGTTTGGAAACAGGTTCATTACAAACATAATTAGTACAGCCCAGCCACTCCCGAAGGACACAGCACCTCCAAGAAGAGTGAACAGGTTTGGCACAGTATTAGATCAGCAAGAAGGGAGGAGAAGGCTATTGGGTCGACCCCCCGGCAGCAGATTTGTGACGACACGCCACTAGACCTGTCTCCGGCTACGTCTAAAGCTGAAGTCCTTGGACCTTTCAGCTACATGAACCAATAAATTCACTTTATTATTATTATTCAGCCAGTTTGCATGGAGCTGTTTATTGCCTGCAACTGAAAAAGGTCTTAACAACGATTCCTTTCTTCTCCCATTAGCTGACTCCCATTTGTCCTTCAGAACGTCCTCAGGAAGGCGTCCTGAGCATTCTCACCCTGTTCAGGGCAGTAGGCTCCCCTCAGCCCAGTTCTCTGTGCCCCCATCAGAGCAGCTGAGCTGTAACTGCCTGACTGCACCTGTCTCCCCTGCTGAACTAGACGCCCTCTGAGGAAGAGCAGGTCTTCTCTTTCTTTATATTCCCGGTGCTGAGTGGACTGCCTTGCACAGAGGAGGTGATCAGAGAGTGCTGAGTAAATGAATGGATGAATTCACAATTCAACCCTCAAAGCATCAAAGCCAGAAGGACTCACATACAAAAATTCTGACATGTCGGAATCGCCAATATAATTCTGGACAATTTCTCTTCGCTTTCTTCCCATATTTTATTATAAACATTTTTCCTTTTTTTTTTTTTTTTTTCCTTTTTATCCCTTCACTTTGAAATAGCCGACTGAGCTTTCTAACCTTTGGTAAGGTTGAAAAGATGGCTGTGGAAATTGGTTCAAAAGAAAGTGTTACTTGTGATCTTTCACTGGAAGCTTTACTTTAGTTGTTAGTAAATAAAATATGTGTGGTGGTTGAGTTGCGGGAGACTGTTTGCAGCTTTTTACCTCATTGCTGATAGCCTTTTATTTAAAAACGAAAAGACTGCCGGCTAGGGGAATAAAATTAAATGCATCAGATCACGTCACGGAGCTTCTAAGTCTGCACTGCAAGAGCAGGATTCTCTTCAGAAAGCCATCTGTAACCAAACTAAAAAATACACAAAAATGCAAATAAGTGTCTAGCAATGAAATGCCACATACCAATTTAAACAGTCCAGCACCTGTAGGGAGGTAGTGTCTCTCCCTCATGATATAAAGATACATTATTCCCTTGGCACTTACCACACTGCTTAGGGGTAAAGATCCCTTCTACAAAGGAATGTGGCTTGACTTACTCTATTAAATAGACTTAAAATAGCCAAATGGTCTGATGTATGAAGGTTATGCAGAAGAATTCATCACTTTGATGCACAGAAATAAAATGGAAGAAATTGTGTTTCCCTTCTGTTCTGGGCAAATGTGGACGTGCTGTGAATACTGAGACACACGGAACAATGGGGGTATTGTTCAGCTGTTTAAAAATTATCTGCTGGGGCCTGAATGAGAGAAGAGAAAGCAAAGAAAACTTGTGGTGAGTGCAGAGATAAGAGAGGAAGCAATAGAGAGAAAAATTAAAGTGTGAGATGAAGAGAACAGGCCCTCCAGGGTTATCTAACGCGGACAAATAAACTGAATTCACGATTGTTAAAGGGTGAAAACGTGCAAGTTTGGGTGAGCAGAGAAAACAGGTAAGACCCCCCTCAAACAAGATTAAAAAGCAATTTTTTAAAAAAAATTCAGAATTAAAAGGGAAAAGACTAAATGTCAAGGGAGGAGAAGTCATTATTATATCATCCTGAGTCTGCGACCTTTCAATGCATCCAAGAAAACAAGATAGCTGGTCAGAGGGATGGACTGACAGACTGGTGTATGGATATACAAAGAAGCAAATAAAGCAACATGGTAACTGAAGAATCCAGGTGGTAAATATGTGGGTATTTACTCCACAATTCTATCAGATCTTCTGTACATTGCGGAAAAATGTTATCATAAAATGAGGGAGGGAGGAAATAGGGGAGAAGAACATCATCATAAAAAACTCAAATCTTTTTTTTAATTCAGTGAGAGCAGGGGAGACAGAGAGACTCCCACAGGTGCCCTGACCGGGATCCACCTGGCAAGCCCACTAGGGGGCAATGCTCTGCCCATCTGGGCTGTTGCTCCATTGCTCTTCTTTGCATCTGAGGCGGAGGCCATGGAGCCATCCTCAGTGCCCGGGGCCAACTCACTTCATTTGTGCCATGGCTGCGGGAGGGGGAGGGAGAGAGAGAGAAGCAAGGGGGGGAGGAGGAAACAGATGGGTGCTTCTCCTGTGTGCTCTGGTCGGGAATCAAACACAGGACATCCACATGCTGGGCCAACACTCTACCATTGAGTCAACCAGTCAGTGTAAGATCCAAATCTTAAATAGAGAAAAAGCAGACATCAGGGTTCAATCCACACAGTATTTTGTACTGATTTTTAGGTTAGGTACACATATAATAGGAGACAGACATATAATCTTACATATTATATTATATATTAATTATTTAGGTTTTCCACTTCTTTGTGACACAGGCTAGGAAGACTATATAGTTTTTGAAACTTATCCATTTCATTTAGATTGTTGAATTTGGTGGCATATAATTTTTCACAGTATCCTAGTATGATCCTTTGTGTATCTATAATGTCTATGGTAATTTCTCCTCTTTCATTTTGGATTTAGTTATATGAGTCTTCCTCTTTTTTCCTTAGTGAGTATAACCAGTGGTTTGATTTTATGAATCTTTTCAAAGAACCAACTCTTTGTTGTATTTTTTCTAGTTTTTTTGTTCTCTATTTCATTTCTTCTTCTTCTTTTAGGTGTGATTTTACGTTGTTTACTTGAGATCTCTCTTGTTTCTTGATATAAGCCTGTAAAGAGATAAACTTCCCTCTTATTACTGCTTTTGCTGCATCCCGGAAACTTTGATATGTCGTGTTGTCATTCTTGTTTGCCTGCATATGTCTTTTGATCTCTGCTTTTATTTCTTCTTTGACCCAGTCGTTTTTAGAAGTATGTTGTTTAATTTCCACATTTTTCTGAGATTCTTTACTTCATTTTTGCAGTACAATTCTAATTTCAAATCCTTATGGTCAGAAAATTTGCTTGGTATATAGTTTATATCTCTCTGAATTTGTTGAGGTTAGTTTTGTGGTCCAACATATGGTCTATCCTTGAGAATGTTCCATGCATACTGGAAAAGATGTTCTGGGATAAAATGCCCTGTAAATGCCTATTAGGCCCATTTGGTCTAGTGTGTCTTTTAAGGCCAATATTTATTTATTTAGTTAGTTTGGCTGATCCATCTAAAGTCATCAATGATGTGTTGAATTTTCCAGGTATGGTTGTGTTTTATTCTGTTTCTATTTTTAGATCAGTTAGAGAATGCCATATGTTTCAGTGCTACCTTGTTTGGTGCATATATATTAAGAAGTGTTATGTCTTTTTAATACAGTGTCCCCTTTATTATTATAAAATGTCCATCTTTGCCTCTGCTTACTTTTGTCATCTTGAAGTCAGCATTGTCAGATATGAGTATGGCTACATTTGCTTTTCTTTAGTAATTATTTGCTTGGAGAATTGTTTTCCAACCTTTCAGTTTGTGTTTACTTTTGTCCTTGCAGCTTAGATGTGTCTCCTGAAGGCAGCAGCATATGGTTGGGTTTTGCTTTTTGAGCCAGTCTGCTACTCTGTGCCTTGCTGGTGAGTTCAGTCCAGTTACATTTAGGGTAATTATTAATACATGAGGATTTCCTATAGTGATTTTATGTTTTGCTTTCTGGTAGCTCTGTGTCTCGTTTGGTTCTTCTCTTTTTTTTTTTTCCAGTGGTTTTTGTTTGGTGGTATTCCACACTTCTTTCCCGTTTCTTCTTCTTCTTTTTTTAAGCTGTTTGTTTCAGGAGTGGTTTTTTTGTGTGTGTGAGTGGTTACCATTAAGTTATTAAGAGAAAAACTGTCATATATGTGAGTCCTTTGTCTTATAAATGCATCTGCACTCCATCCTCCTTTGCTATTGCAGATCTTTATCCTCTCCCCTTTTATGTTATTGTTGTCACAGATTATCTTTGTTTTTATTGTGACCTTGTTGTAGTTTTTACTTGTAGTTTTGTTTTTACATTTGCATCTGGTTAAATAATCCCCTTAAGTATTTCTGGCAGTGGGGGTTTTCTGGTAATAAATTCCCTCAGCATCTGTATTTCTGGAAAAGTTTGTATTTCTCTTTCATATCTGAAGAATAACTTTGATGGATATAGTGTTCTTGGCTGGTAATTCCTCTCTTTCAATTCTTTGAATGTTTGGATCCACTCTCTTCTGGCTTGTAAGGTTTCTGCTGAGAAGTTTGATGACAATCTAATTGGCTTTCTTTTATAAGTTATGTTCTTCCTTTCCCTAGCTGCTTTGAGAAATCTTTACTTATTGATTTTTGACAATTTTATTATGACACGCGTTGGATACAGTCTGTTGGGTTGGGGTAACTTGACGTTCTGTTTGCTTCTTGGATTCGAGGATCTAAGTCTTCCCATTGGCTTGAGAAGTTCTCATCAATTATTTGTTTGAATAGGCTCTCCATTCCCTTCTCCCTCCCTCCTTTCTTCTTCTTCTGATATTCCCGTTATTCTTATATTGCTCTTTTGATGAAGTCAGACAATTCTTATAGAGCTCTCTCAATTTTTTAAAATTCAGGAGTCTCTCTCCTCTTCTCTCTGTAGCATCTCTAGTTGCCTGTCTTTGATGTTACTGATTCTATCCTGTATCTGGCTTGTTCTATTAGCTAAATTTGCAACTTCAGTTTTCAATCCATGTATTGAGTTCTTCATCTCTTGTTTTTAAAGCTTCAATCTCCTCGGTGAGGTACTCATTTTGTTTTCTGAGCTCATTAAGTTTCCTATTGGTGTTTTCTCACATTTCATTGAATATTTTCAGAATTTTAATTTTGAATTCTCTATCATTTTTATATACAATTTTTAAAATTTTTATTTATTCACTTTAGAGAGGGGAAAAAGAAGGAGAGAGAGAGAGAAGGGGGAAGAATCAGGAAGCATCAACTCCCATATGTGCCTTGACTAGGCAAGCTCAGAATTTCAAACCAGCGACCTCAGTGTTCCAGGTTGATGCTTTGTCCACTGCGCCACCATAGGTCAGGCAAATTCTCTATCATTTAACTCCAAGGTTTCCATGTGATTAAGATTTTTTTTTCTGGAGATTTTTCATTTTCTTTCTGAACTATGTCTCTGTCTTGTGTAGCCATGGTATTCGATTTCTCCTTCCTTGATGGCATTCAAAAGTGGTACTGTTAAGAACTCTAACAAAACACAACTAAAAAAATAAAAATACAAAACATGTAAAAATTTTAAGAATGACAAGTAAAAAATAATACCATAGAAAACAGAGTAAGAATAAAAAGAATAAAAAAACCCACAAGAAATAATAATAAAACTATAAAATGAAAGACAATGAAATTCAAAATAGAAAAAGAGAAAATAAAAAGATTACAGTTTTGAGAAGTTGTTGTTTTGTTCCAGTAGGTGGCACTGTATTATATGTTTTAGCTCTGTGAAATTGCTGGGCTGACCTCCGCTGAGATGTTGCTGTTGTAATGATGTGGGCGGGGCTGCAGTCACCTCGGTGCATGTGGTGTGTTGTGAGGCTTTACCATTTTATGGCTTCTGTAATGATAATTTCTGACCTCCAGGTGCTTGTTTCCACGTCTCAACAGACCAGGGGACCAAACACAAAGCAGCTCTGTTCTTCAGGGGAGAGAGTGACTCTGGAGGGTTAGCTGTGGGATGTCTGTCACCCTCTGTACCACGAGGTGAGGGAGGCAGGATCTGGGAGGCTGGTGAGCTGCACTTTGGTTTTCTGTCTCTGAGCTGAGTACAGGCTGTAGGCTGACTGCAGCAACAATGGCTGTGACCCTTTGTTCTGCCGCCACTTTGGTTTAGTATCTCCCCCACAGCCCCTCAAATTCTCTGCTCCTCACAGCAGAAGGAGAGCAAGTCACTCTGGCCTTCTCCCATCTCTGTAACCCCGGCAGAAAAAAAACCCTGTCACTTCAGGCTTCTCCCTTCTCCAAAGCCCCAGTGGACAAAACCCTGTAGTTCTGGCCTCTCCTCTCTCCGGAGCTGACTGTGAGTGCATTTTATTTTCTTCCCCCTTCTCAACCCTTCCCACCTTTAGTTGATTGGGTGTGCGGATCTTTCAGGCACACCTGTGAGCCTAGCTGGGGTTCCTTCACTGCATTATATTTATTATAGTTGTTGAATTTGTTGAAACTTCAAGGGGAGAGACCAGGAATATCTCTCATGTTGCTATTATTCTGATGTCATCAGTAAGGAGTGGTTAAATCCATGCATGTAACAAACAGGAGGGGCAGGCCCAGGAAACCTGGCAGATGACCGCTCAGAACCCAAGCGGCCAAACACATGGCAGTGTGTATGTGTGCACAACTACATGCCATGGCTGGAGCTGAGTAAGTGACCCTAAACACGGGCTTTCCCTCTCAAGGTACCACTCTGAGAACAACCACTTGATGGTACTGGACAATGAATTTCCATTTGATAAAAATGAATCATTGAGTATTTAGAAAGAAATAAACCACTGACCTCAAAACATTTTTCTTTCTTTGCCTGGTGAAGCAGGCTAGCTATTCCGGGAAGCAGAATTGGAAAGATGAACGTTTCCAAATATTCTTTGGGGGAACCTAAAACAGACAAAAAGAGTCCCACTAAAAATCCCAAGTGGCTGTCAATTGTTTGGCCCAATTCAACAATAGAAATCCCCACTTTGGGGTGCAGTGAAGGACTTTATTCTGTGCAAAACGTCTCAATTGTGATTCAGCACAACTGTGCGGCAACCCTGGGGTCAGGCCCCTTTCTAGCGAGACAGCTCTGCTCCTGCTCCTTGCTGGTCAGCCCCTGCTCTGTGTCAGTCTGCTCTGCTCTCCTGGTGTTTCACCTCAGCGGGGGGGAAATCCGTCTTCTGTGGAACGGGAAAATACACTCTTAGAGCCAGAGGGGCTTATATAGACAGAAGTCCCCACCCCTAGCTCCTGATTAGTCTGTCCTCATGCAAATGAGGACTCCGAATTCTTGCAGTTTGATTGGTCCTGATTGGTCAGAATTGGATGGGGAAAGCCTCAGTCATATTGGTTAAAATAGGATTCCAAAAATTTTTAGTTTTTCCTTTGATTTGAGAAAAAGAAAGAAAGAGAGAGAGAGAGAGAGAGAGAGAGAGAAAAGGAGGAAGGGGGAGAGAGGAAGGGAGTAAGGAGAAAGGGAGGGAGGAAGGGAGAAAAAGAGGGAGGAGGAGAAGGGGAGGGGGGAGGGAGAGAGAAACCTTGGCACACTGGGCAGATGTTCTATCCACTGAGCCATCCGGCCAGGGCAGTATGTAACTTCTTTCTCAGGGTTCACAGTCATGTTAATCTGGGAGAAATGTTTGCTTCTGAACCAAAAAAAAAAAAAAGAAGAAGAACGTCCACCCATGAAAAAACATGACCTGGAATGTTACCCGAGATTGCTGCATTACTGAAGACACTTAAACTCTCTATTGCATCCCTGTGGTCCAGTGAGGGCACAGGCCAGGGCTCCCAGGGCCAGGGCCACAGGCACAGCCAGGCCAGTGTGGCTGGAGGGGAACGAGCAAGGGGCCTGGGGCAGGAATGGAGCCGGGGAGGAACGGGGTGAGGGCACAGTGGGTGGAGCCTCAAGCCCACAGCTAGGAAGGGGGGGGGCACAGTGGGTGGAGCCTCAAGCCCACAGCGAGGACAGCACAGGCCGGTGGGGCACAGTGGGTGGAGCCTCAAGCCCACAGCGAGGTACTGGGTGGGGCACAGTGGGTGGAGCCTCAAGCCCACAGCGAGGACAGCACAGGCCGGCGGGGCTGACGGCAGACCCGCAGAAAGACCAGAGCAGACCGGCGGCCCTGGCAGCAGCGAGGCCGGAGGAACTGTGGCTCAGGCGGGAAGTCCTCGGAAGCCCAGACCTCTGGCTTTCACCCGCAGAGCGGGACAGCCTGGCGTTCTCCACTTTTTACATGTCCGCCCCTTTGTATTTGATGCTTGTCATTTATCATCATCATCCTATAGTATTTCAACCTTGAAGATATATCCATTCTTTTAAAAATTAAAACAGAAACAAATTCGTTACGTGGTCTCCCTGAGGTCTGCTGTCTGCCCCAACCCGCCACCCTGCGGTTTTGCAATGTTACAAGCCCCAGACTGTGAAAGATGAAATCTCCTGTACTTACATGTTTTTGGATCAACTGTTTCCAATTTAACTTGCATGCAGGGTATATGTGAATTCACGGTCACATGAGAAAATGAAAAAAGGTGTTCTCTACTAAAAGCGTGGAAAACTGTTTCCTCCTTTGGTGAAACCTGGTGGGGGAAAGAATCAATTCATAGAAATCGTTTAAGTAATTGCATCTCCTTTTATAACCTAACACAGGAGTGAAATTCTGCATTGAACTTTAGCTTCAAGGGGCACACTGAGCACAAGTCTTTGTCTCTCTTCCCTTCTGAGACACAGAATGAATATATCTCTAATAGACGGAAGAATACAAGGACCGTCAGTGGATGAGAGATTTGCAAACATTTCCCAGAGAAACAGGAATGAAACCTATCATCAGGAGAGAGAGGAGAAGAGGCAGCCTGGAATCTACAGTGGGAAACTGCCCCAGAGGAGGGGTACCCATCTTCCCCACAGAACTCCAGAGGGCTTCCATCGTCAGAGGCTCAGCTCTCAGAGGGTCAGAGTGAACGGGGAATAGTAACAAATGAGAGGAGTCAGTGAAAAACGGGCTCAGCTCCACGGGCCGGCTCCCACATCTCCCCTCCCTGCCCCTGCCTGTTCAATACACTGCATTTCCTATCCAGCTCCCCTTTCCAGTGACGCCTCTGTACACAAACTGAACAAACAGCCTTGGGAGGAGGAGAACTGCTCAGGGGGCCGTGCTGGTGGTCCAGAGGAAAAACCCACCGCTGATAAGGAGGCTCCCTGCCTACTCAGCCTGAAGAACGTCTTCCCACGGTCGATCCCCACATTAGCTCCACTCTGTGCTTCTCCTCACTCAATAGCTCCATCCAGAAAACAAACCCAAGTGGACAGCTGCAGAAGAAAACCACACCAGCCACGCAGAAGAAGCCACTCAGGCCCCCACGTTGAATTTTGAATAAACAGCCCGAGCTCTATGTAAAGATAAAGAACATCAAGAACATAAATGACAGAGATCATGATCTACGAAGGACAGCTAACCCTGGCAGAAGCACAGGTCATTCCGGGCTGGGAACTGTGGTTAGTGTCTGCAGAGAAATTTTGAGAAAACATTGCATCCACAAAGCAAGAACAGGATGCTATGAAAAAAAAGAATGGTCATCAGCCAAGACAGTTCTTAGACACAAGGTTCTCTACCAGCGGCAGCTGCGGTAACACATTGGAAATCCTGCCCTCGGTTCTGGTCCCGGCCCCGTGACCCTGCTGAAGTCCCTTCATCTCTGAGTCCTGCTTTGTGTTAAACTCCATTAAGCTCTTATTTCACTCCAAGTAGACTGCCGGAAAGCCTCTCCTCCTGAGTGCTCTGTTCTTGATCCCTTTCCTTGGTCGTTTTCTGCGCCCATCTGAGCATACGTGGAGAAGCCTGCTCGATCTGCAGCTGACCCAGCGTGCACTCGGTGTTGATTCCACTGTGAAGGCCTTTCTCAGCCGGGGCCTCATGTGAGCTCCACAGAGGCCCTGGGAATTAGTCTAGGATGATCTGATCCATTTCACAGATGTGGAAACAGAGGCTGAAGGAAGTTATGAGATGCTCTTTCACTCACAGCTAGTACTTGAGCTATGACTGAGCCCACATTTCTGGTTCTAGTTCCGGGACCTTTCCCAACTCAGGAATCTGTGTGACGCTCACCAGCTATCTGTGCTGTTCTCATCTACGAGCTTTTTGTTCAGACGAAGGCAATACTCACAGGAGTGACAGTGTCTGGTTTGATTCCGTAACCCCCCGGAAACGGAGGCAGCTCAGCTTCATACTCTAAAAGGAGTGGAGAAAAAAATATCCTCAATTCCATACTTCATCGCCATTATAATCTTCTCTCCTCTAAATAAAACATTCTTAAATTTTATTTTGGTTGGTGGTTTATAGAAATGAAAAACAACTGACCATTACCGGTTAATAATTAATGTGAACCACCTTATTCAAAATGGATGCAATAATTGGCCACTTGTGTGAAGAGTCCAGGTTTTATGTAAGAGTTTGAGACATTGCTTCATTATTTGCAGAAGACATGATACTGTATATAGAAACCAAGAAACTACTAGAACTCATAAAGGAATTCAGTCTCGTAGGAGAATATGAAATAAATATGCAGAAAACAGGTACATTTTTATACACAAATAATAAACTACCAGAAAGCAAAAATAAGAAAACAGTCCCAGCCCTGGCTGGTTGGCTCAGCGGTAGAATGTCGGTCCAATGTGTGGAAGTCCCGGGTTCAACTCCCAGCCAGGGCACACAGGAGAAGCGCCCATCTGCTTCTCCACCCCTCCTCCTTCTCTTTCTCTCTCTCTCTCTTCCCCTCCTGCAGCCATGGCTCAAGCAGTTTGAATGAGTTGGCCCTGGGCACTGAGGATGGCTACATGGCCTCGCCTCAGGCGCTAAAATGGCTCAGTTGCAAGCAATGGAGCAGTGGCCCAGATGGACAGAGCATCGTCCCCCCAGTGGACATGCCGGGTGCATCCCGGCCAGGGTGCATGTGGAGTCTGTCTCTCTGCCTCCCTGCCTCTCACAATAAAAAACAAAAGAAAAAAAAAAAGAAAATGGTCCCATTCACAATTGCTTCAAAAAGAATAAAATACCTAGGAATAAATTTAACCAAGGATATAAAAAACTGGTACTCAGAAAATTATAAAAGACACTGAAGAAAAAAACAAGATAATACAAACAAGTGGAAGCATATACCATGCTCATGGATAGCAAGAATTAACATCATTAAAATGTCCATACTACCCAAAGCAATCTATAGATTCAACACAATTCCTATCAAGATACCAATGGCATATTTCACAGAAGTAGAACAAATTTTCCAAAAACTTATGTAGATCCACAAAAGACTCCAAATAGCAACAGTGATCCTAAGAAAGAAGAATGAAGTTGGAGGAATCACACTACATGATAGCAAACTATACTACAAGGTCACAGTGATCAAAACAGCACGGTACTAGCAGAAAAACACGCGTGTGAGGGACACACACCACAGTCAGTAGTTCACATGTTTGCCATAGGGAGGTTCATCTGAAACCTATGCACTCTCATTGATCAGTGTCACCCCATTACATTTAATTTCTAAAAAGAAAAAGAAAATCATATGTAGATCAATGGAACAGAACCGAGAGCCCAGAAATAAACTCACACCTATACAGTTGTTTACATTTCACAAGAGGCAAGAATATACAATGAGCTGAATGAAGATGGTCTGTTCAATAAATGGTATGAAAAAATATTGGACAGATATGTGCAAAAAATGAAACTGGATCACCTCCTCACACCATACACAAGACTGAACTCAAAATGAATTATACACTTGCCTGACCAGGCAGTGGTGCAGTGGAGTCTCAGACTGGGACGCAGAGGACCCAGGTTCGAAACTCTGAGGACGCCAGCTTGAGTGTGGGCTCATCCAGCTTGAGCACATCTCTTTGCCTCCCTGTATGTCCCTATCTGTTCCTCTCTCTGTCACAGTCACACACACACACACACACACACACACACACACACACACACACACGAATTAAGGACTTAAATGTTAAGATTCAAAACCATAAAAATTCTTGAAGAAAACAAAGGCAGTAAAATCTCAGACATTTCTCACAGCAGTATTTTTCCTGATATATCTCCTTGGGCAAGGGAAATAAAAGCAAAAACAAACAAACGGGACTACAGCAAACTAAAACGTTCTGCACAGTAAAAGAAACCACCAAGAAAATGAGAAGAAAACCCACTGAACGGGGGAACATATTCGCCAATACATCAGATAAGGGGTTAATATCCAAAATTTACAAGGAACTTATAAAACACAGAAAAATAAACAATCCAATTAAAAAATGAACAAAGGGCCTGAATAGACACTTCTCCAAGAAATACATACAAATGGCCAACAGACATACGACAAGATGCTCAACTCACTAATCATCAGAGAAATAATAATAAAAATCACAATCACCTCACACCTCACACCCGTCAGAACGGCTGTCATCAAATGTGTTGGAGAGGTTGTTGAGAAAAGAGAACCCTCTTGCACTGTTGGTGGGAATGCAGATTGGTGCAGCCACTGTAAAAAGCAGGAAGGAGTTCCCTCAAACAGTTAAAAATGGAACTGCCTTATGACCCAGCAACTCCGCATCTGGGAATTTTCCCAAAGAAACCTGAAACACTAATTCAAAAGAGTGTATGCATCCCTATGGTCACTGCAGCGTTATTGACTGCAGCCTAAGTGTCCATCAGCAGATGAGTGGATAAAATTGCAAAGGGGCATTTACACAATGGAATACTACTCAACTGTAAAAAAAGAGAGAGAGAAATCTTAACTTTTATGACAGCATGGATGGATCTGGAGTATATTATGCTAAGTGAAATAAGCCAGTCAGAGAAAGACAAGTATCGTATGATTTCACTCATATGTGGAATCTAATGAACAAAATAAAGTAACAAACAAAATAGAACAAGTTCACAGATACAGACAACAGACTGAACAGCTGTCAGAGGAAATGGGGTTTGAAGGGCTGGGTGGAAAAGTTGAAGGGATTTAGCAAAGAAAAAAAACGTATAGACAGACAAGAGTGTGGAGACCGCAGGAAGAAAAGGGGGTGGAAGGAGAGAGGAAGGTAGGTGGTGGAGGAGACCTGACTTATGACGGTGAACACACAAAGCAATACACAGACGACGGATTGTAGAACTGTGCACCTGAACCCTGTATAATTATGTTAACCAATAAATTCAATAATAAAAAAAACCCAGAAGCATGTAAATTCACCCTCCTTCCCCCAACCCTTTGAGAACCAATATAGTGTGGAAACTATTTATTTGAATTTAAGATATATACATTTACAGCTTTGTCTGAGTACAAAAGCTTACTTATAGAGATATTTTATGTAGAGTATAAGTCACACATAATGCTATTATTACCAACAGCCATTGCAACATCTTTTCAAGGCATTTACATGTGTAATACACAAACACATGTATTACTTTAAATCTAGTAGGCTAGGTCAAATTATCCCAGTATAGAACCTTGCAACACTATGTCCTTTTTCTTCATAACTCATATTAGTTTTACCCTTATTTGAAATTGGTAAAAATTCATCTCTTCCAATAGACTGTGTGCTTTGTGATGGAATTACCAGGGTCTGTTTGTGCTCACCGTTCTGTTTCCACAGAATACTTGCTGAATGAATGAAGCAATGAATGAATAAATGAACATAATAGTGCCTAAGTTACTTTTGATCCTTGAGCTACTGATTCATTCATTTATATTTACTGAGAGCCCACTATGTGCAAGGGACCATTCTTCCCATATTGCTTTTTTTTTTTTTACAGAGACAGAGAGAAAGTCAGAGAGAGGGATAGACAGACAGGAATGGAGAGAGATGAGAAGCATCAATCATTAGTTTTTTGTTGCGACACCTTAGTTATTCATTGATTGCTTTCTCATATGTGCCTTGACCGGGGGCCTTCAGCAGACCGAGTAACCCCTTGCTCGAGCCAGCAACCTTGGGTCCAAGCTGGTGAGATTTTGCTCAAATCAGATGAGCCCACGCTCAAGCTGGCGACCTCGGGGTCTTGAACCTGGGTCCTCCGCATCCCAGTCCGATGCTCTATCCACTGCGCCACCACCTGGTCAGGCAAATAAATTGTGGTACATTCATCCAGACAATGGAATATTTATTTTTTAATTACTTTTATTTATTTATTTATTTTAGAGAAGAGAGACAAAGAGAGAGAGATAGAGTGAGAGAGAAGGGGGGGAGAAGCAGGAAGCATCAACTCCCATATGTGCCTTGACCGGGCAAGCCCAGGGTTTCAAACCAGCGACCTCAGTGTTCCAGGTGGACGCTTCATCCACTGTGCCACCACAGGTCAGGAACCATTCTAGGTGTTGAATATTGGACATCTTCCGAGGCTGCTACATATATAACGTGCCACATTTATTTTGCCAGCGTACTCTTTGTGGGTGTTTATTGATATGAACACAATTGGTTTTGAATCTATAAAGCCCTCAGTTGTCACTAGAAAGAATAACAAAACAGAACATTTACAAATAAGTTTTCATAAGGTACGCCCCCCCGACAAACACATAGTAGTCAGGTAGAATAAAAGTCATGCTTAAGTTAGATATTAACCTATTCTGTATCTCATCTTCCTGAGACTGAGTTTCTGACAGGTCTGTTTGCTGTGAGAATTTGGTTTTTAAATGGTGATAACCAAACAGAATGTAATACTTAACCTCAAACACAGGATTACCACAAAGCCTATTTTTCGTGGGTTGTTTGTGTGTGTGTGTGTGTGTGTGTGTGTGTGTGTGTACGAGAGAGAGAGAGAGAGAGAGAGAGAGAGAGGGAGAGAGAGAGAGAGAGAAACAATGTACTCATTGTTTTAGAAAATTGCATTTGTTAGAATATTTGTTTTAAGAAATTGGGCTTATTCATCTAGCTCGTAATAATCACTGATGGACCGGTGTGTATCATTCACCATCTTGCTCTCATTAATTTCATGTTCAGTAAGTGGCATCGATTCACTTGCTTCTCCTAAGGCACCAAAACCCTTTGTGTTTGTCTTCTCTCGACAGGTCTGTTTGGGCAAAATAAATCCTATGATTCTAAAACACACTTCTTTGCAACAATAACATTTATTGAGTACTTCTAAATGCCCGGCACATTGCTGAACAACACCTTCACACACATCACCTTGCTTGATCCTCAGAGCGGCTGTGTGAGGCAGGTACAAGGTCTAGTCCTCTCTTACAGGAAGTCTGAGCAGCTTTCTAACAGAACGTCAGGAGCGACTGTATTAAGAGCTGTTTGGCTTGGGAAATAGAAAGCTCTGGGGAAAAGACCTTCACAATAACAACCTTCAAATGCCCAACTGGTTTCTCTATGGTAGAGTGATTAGCATGCTGGGTCATAGCTCCAAGGAGATAGGGACATGTGGGTACAAGTTACAAGGAGGACATTTAAGATGAAACAGAATTTTCTGGACATAATGCGATGCTATGCTTGAAGAAGGAATTTGAGTAGTCGATGCAAGTTGTAGAGAATGGCCTTTGAGGGCATCTATCAACTCTTGAGTCCACTATTCTCTCTTCCTCTTCTCAGCTCACTACTCTCTCCTTCTACTTAGACTCATATACTGGTGCATTTATTTAACTTAAGTAAAATAAAAAGTTCAGTTCTATGGTTGCAGTAACCACATTCCAAGTGCTTAATAACCGCATGTGGCTAGGGCTACCACATTGGAAAAGTTCTACCGGATGGCACTGTCAGACAGCTGAGGTGGTGATGATGATGCATAAAAAATCTGAGTTCTCGACCTCAGGAGGAAAAAAAAGGGGGTGGGGGACACCTAGCACGACTTCTTACTAGCTACAGTTACGGAACTCCTGCTGTAATTTGGGGGATTTGCTACATGCTTTCTGTGCTGCGGCCCAGTCAGGTGCATCCCGCTCACGCCATAAAAGAGTAAAACGTTACACAACTCGCCCAGCGCACAAGGAGTCTTTCTTTTTTTATCGGGCCTCAGGACAAACGGTATCGTATCGGGCACAAAGGAAGGGGGGCTCGTCTGGTGATCGTACGGGAAGGTCAGAAGTGGAGATGGCTGAAAACCCAAGTCTGTCCAGACGTGGACGCTCCACGTGGGGGGCCACAGATGACCACCATCAGAATCTGCGGCGAGCGCATTCAAAGCGCGGATTCTTGCACCCCCTGAGGGGCTCTGTGGGGCTCTCGGGAGCCGGCGTTCTCAACAATCTCCCATCTCCGCCCCAGCGACGCTTCCCGGTTTACTGGGTGAGGTTTCAGCACCGCTGATCCGCACCCCCTGGTCCGCTTGTACGCCGCTCTCCCCAGCCTGCCCCGTCCATGCCGCCGGCCGCCGGAGGAGGGACCCGCGCGAGTTCCTGGTCCCACGTGGGCAGCTCGGCGGTTCCGCAGCGCGCCCGCCGGGAGGCCTCGCACGTCAGTCACCAGGCGCACAGGAGGCGCCCAATAGACGCGGCGCCGCGGTCCCGCCCCTCGTCGGCCCCGGATCCCCGCCCCTCGCCGGCCGCGCCGCCGGAGTCCCGCCCCGCAGGCCCCGCCCCTCATCAGAGCCCCGCCCCTCGCCGGTCGCGCCGCCGGAGTCCCGCCCCGTAGGCACCGCCCCTCATCAGAGCCCCGCCCCTCGCCGGTCGCGCCGCCGGAGTTCCGCCCCTTGACGGCCCCGCCCTTCATCTGAGCCCCGACCCTCGTCGGCCCCGGAGTCCCGCCCCTCGCCGGCCCCGGAGCCCCGCCCCTCGCCGGCCGCGCCGCCGGAGTCCCGCCCCGTAGGCGCCGCCCCTCATCAGAGCCCCGCCCCTCGCCGGCCGCGCCTCCGGAGTCCCGCCCCCTTGTCAGTCCCGCCCCTCGTCGGAGCCCCGCCCCTCGCCGCCACACCGCCTACCCCTGCATATCTGCTCCCACAGGTTCTTGCTCGGCGGTTCTGCAGCCTTCCCCGGCGACACGGGCCGCTCCCCGGACGCGGAGCCCACGGCGGGCACTGGCGTCCTGGGTGTGAGAGGCGACTCTAAGGAGCCGGTCAGCTCCTCCCGCTGAGCCGTGCGGATGCCCACCCGTCCGTAAGCCGCCATTGTTGCGGTTTCCATGGCAACCGCGCTCCCCTCTCAGCCGTGACCCGGAAGAAGCAAGAACTCGCGGCGGCTGGCCAGGGTCTCGAGGTCGACTTCCGGGTCACGGCGGAGCGGGTTCTCCTGCGGAGGCGAAGTTTCGGCCTGCAGGTGAGGGTGGCGGGGTCTGCAGATGGGGCTCGGGGATGCGGGTGCGCACGGAGGGAAAAGCGGGCGCCCTGCGCCGCCGGGTCTCCGATGTGCGCTCGCCCGGCCTGGGGCCGCCGCCTCCAGGAAGCCCTCCTCCCCTGGGAGCCGAGCCCCCAGCGTGTTCCTCCCAGTGTGTTTGTGCTCCCGTGCGGGGCACCGGCTCCGAGCCCCGCGGCCCGCTGTCCAGCCCCTCGTGTGCCGCTTGCCGGCCTTGGGGACCCAGGGCCTCCCCGTGCACGTCTCGGAGACGGGGCGGCCGCGCCGGGGACACCGGTTCTCGCGAGGCCCCCCGGCGGACTCCGTTCCTCCCCCTTCGGCGTTGGGGTCGCGGGGCGGAGAGGGCGGTCTCCGCTGCGGAGGAGGCTGGACGCTGCCGTGTGCGGGACGGCGGGGACGGGGAGCGAGGGAACGGAGTTGACCAGGATCCCCCCCGCTTCTCTGTGGTCCTCGGCTCCAGTGGCCACTCGTCCGTCGGAGGCGCTTGTGGCTGACCCCTCCCTCTCCTTCGTCCGTCCCTCGTCCTCGTCCTCTGCCCGCCTTTTAGTGTCCCTCTCTCAGGTCCCGTCCCAGGCTCTTTCTGCTGAACGCTTAAGTACCGTACATAAATTCCAAAATCCAGGTCGCCCATGTCGGCCTCGTCCCCTCCGAGCCTCAGACTCGTGCACCTACCTGGCCAGCGAATGTCTCCACTTGGACATCTCAGGTCCTCTGTTCAAACCCGCGTGCCTCCAGCCCCCAGCCCCCCACCGCACGGCCTGCAGGTCCTTTGTGTCCAGGCTTAGTGCCAGGGTCCTGCCGCTGCCCGAGCTGGAAGACTGACCTTCAGAAAGTTCCCGGACAGCCCGTAGTCTAGGTTAGAAGCCCTCCGTGACCCTGACGTGACTGCTGTTCTGCTTTCATCACCTGTGTCATCTGTGTTTTACGTCTCTCCCCCTCCCACACCTGCTTGCCTCGTGATGGCTTCTTGTTCCTCTCTACCTTCACTGTTCATCCCTCATTCAGTGAGGACGTATGTCTGAGCACCTGCTACGTGTGCAGAGTTAGGCTCTGGGAGTTCAGGCAGACTGTTTTATTGCACTTCACGGGTGATGTGTTTTCACAACCGGAAAGCACCACCCCCCCCCCCACCAGCAAAAAAGATTGCTACTGGGCTTTATGATGCTCGTTCTATCTATTACGGCGGTTTGGAACTGGACCCGCAAAAGTCTGTCACCAAGGTCTGCAGAAAACCAGACAGGAGTCCACGTGTCTCTCCAGGTGTCCCTGCAGTGGTTAGGAATGCACCTGTGCTCCACCAGAGGCCTGCCTGGCGCTTTGACGCTGCTGAAAGTGAGGCTGGCCCCATGTGGACCCCCTGGGCTCTGAGGCTGAAGAAAGCTAGGAGGTGGAGAAGCTCTGACCTCTTCCTACCAGGGTAGGCAGGTGGGAAATTTCTGTTGAACGAGTGACGAGGCTTAGAGATTTGAGGAAGGGGTTTAGGAAAATGAGTCAACAACGTAGCAAGCCTACTCTACAGATTGTCTCCTTTATCTCCAGTAGCCCTCTGAGAAGTGGTATTTCTCTCCTTTTCCCAGGTGGGGAAATTAAGGCTTCAGGGAGAACAGGGGAACGACTTAGGGTAAGGAAGCAGTTTGGATTTGAACCTGGAGCTGTCTGAATGTAGCTCCACTCAGTTTCTTTGCTCATGTTTCCCTTTGCTCCACAGGAATCATTCCCTAGTATTTGAGACCATTGACTCTGAGAAATGTGACTCTTGGTAAATCTAGTTGAATTGTGCACAGGGCAACTTGGTGTAGGGATAATATGTCCTATTTCTTTTTTCAGGAATGATCGCCAAGAGCCACAAGGGAGACCTGGGCCTTGGGCTTCTGGAGAAAAACAAGAAGAAGAAGAAAGTGGTGGTCAAAGAGCCAGAGACTCAGTACTCAGTTTTAAACAATAACAGTTATTTCTCAGAGGTCTGTCCTCTAAGAGCCACATCAACCTTGAAGAATGTGACCCAAGGACAGGCGCCCGATACGACTCCAGTGAAGAAGAAGAAGAAGAAGAAAAAGAAGGGCCACAGCCCCCTCTGTGAGGAACACCTAGACCCTGAGACCACGCCCCGTGCCAGGTGGACAGAGAAGCCTCCCAGCCCCAGGACACAGGCTCGTGGTCCATCCGAGTTCCTCGGCGGGGAGAAGAAGAAGAAGAGAAAGTCCTTGTGTCCTCTGGCCACGTCTCCTGGTTTGAGGGTGAAGACCTCCCCGGATCCCAGACACAGTGAGGAAGTGACCCGAGTTAGCAAGAAGCTCAAAAAACACAAGAAGGAGAAGAAGGCCCGGGAGGCCACGGCCTTTTCAGTCAGGGACCCTGGCTTCTGCGAGGCCAGCGATGCTGGGCACACCTGCCCAGTGGGGAAGGGTGACCAGGAACAGGCAGCCTTGGGGCGGAAGAGGAAGCAGGAGAGCCCCAGGGAACGCACCAAGAAGGTGAAGAAGAGAAAGGAACTCGAAGAGGAGGGAGACGCACCCCTCGGTCACCCCAGGCCTTCCAGGGCCGTGGAGGGCAGCCAGCGGAAAGGCAGGAAGAAGAAGCCAGGCAAAGCCGAGGCTTCAGAGTACATCCCAATAGGAGATGGCGCCAAGGCCCCGGCGAAGAAGAAAGTGAAGTCCAGTAAAAAGGAAGAGCGGCCGGACATGGAGGAGCCAGCTCCAAAGAAGAAGAAGAAGAAGAAGAGGAAAGAGAGCAGAGGAGCAGGAGAGCCTTGGGAGGAGGTAGTCTGTCCTTCCAGGCGGACTGGACGGGAGAGCTGGGTGGAGGTGGGCGGGCGTGTGGGCGCACACGGGCAACTCAGTGGTTTAGCTTCCAGGACCGTTTCAATAACTCAAGCCAGAAAAGGGATTTACTGACCTGAAACTGGAGAGTTGAGAGCTGTCGAGCCCCTGGCGAAGGCTGGGTCGGGCCCAGGAAGAGGGGCTCGGGTAGACTGGCTGAGGGACGAGCCCTCAGGCTGGGTCAGCAGGAAGGGGTCTGGGCAGCACTGGCTGAGGGGCGAGCCCTCTGGGGGGCTGGGTCAGCAGGAAGGGGTCTGGGCAGCACTGGCTGAGGGACGAGCCCTCAGGCTGGGTCAGCAGGAAGGGGTCCGGGCAGCACTGGCTGAGGGACGAGCCCTCAGGCTGGGTCAGCAGGAAGGGGTCCGTGCAGCACTGGCTGAGGGACGAGCCCTCAGGCTGGGTCAGCAGGAAGGGGTCCGGGCAGCACTGGCTGAGGGGCGAGCCCTCTGGGGGGCTGGGTCAGCAGGAAGGGGTCCGAATGGCCTGTGCTCAGCTCCCCCAGTGCAGCTGTGGGGGACAGGGGTGCTGGGTCCTAGATTTCTCCCGGGTTGCCCCCGTCCACCATTAGACTTGATTTCAAGTCTCCTCCTCTGTTCCGAAACTCGGGCTCTAGGAGGAACCCCAGAGGTTTGGGAGCCCAACCCCCATCGGAATCTAGAACCCTTTCTGCCAGGAGCCCAGTGACAAGTAGTCAGCTCCTCTGCTCAGTAGGTGACAGGGCCTGTGCCGTGCAGAGCAGCCCCGAGCCAGGAGCGCCCTGTGTCTTCAGGGTCCGCCAGGTGGGGTGAGAGAGCGGAGCTGTTGGGGGACGAGGGGAGTGTGGCCGCTGTGCTGGAGGGTCGGGGAACGTGGGCAGCCTGAGGTCTCTGTGAGAGGACAGCCACGTCCGCAGGCAGGCCGGCCAGTGAGGTTGCCTGTGGGAGCTGAGACCTGGGCGGGGCCTGGGGGCCTGGCCGTCCGTCTGCAGGTGCGAGGCCCTGGGAGGAGCAGGGGCGGGGCTGGGGGGGCTGGGGGGGGGGGCAGAGGCCACAGAAATCTGGAATTTGTGTCAGCACGGTGGGCACTCCCAAAGTGTTTTAGGGAGTGGAATGGCATGATGTGATTGAGAGGTTTTTTGTTTGTTTGTTTTGAGATATAATTGACATAAAGTTTCGTGCATTTAAGGTGACGGCATATTCGGATGAGATTTGTAAAGGTCACCTGAGCTGTATGCGGAGTGGGCCTGGGTCGGGGCTGGGGGGGCAGGGGGGGGTAGAGACTCCTCGTTTTCCAGGCAGAGCAGGTGGTGACCGGGCCCTGGGCGTGGGGTGGGCAGTGTGGAGGGGAGTTGGGCAGGTGTGGGGTGCTGCCCCCCCACTCTCCTGGCCCTGCTGTCCCCTCTGCCCCCCCCTCGCTCCCACTATCAGTGGGGCCCTCGGCCTCTCCTCTTGCTGGTTTGCTGTCACCCTGAGAGGTCAGGTGGCTTCTGGCAGGAAAGGCCAGCCCCCAGCCCGAGTCATGAGACCTGGGTTAGTGTCGGCCCTGTCCCTGAGCTGTGGGGGTGACCCCATGATGGTCAGTGCACCCCTCTGAATCCTAGTTTCATCTGTGAACTAGGTCAGTACCACAGTTTGGGGGGGAGGGTGATGAAAGGTTAGGGTGTCATGTTCTGTAGGTGGTGGGGTGTGGGTTGGTGCTTGGGACGTGGGTGTTCCCTGGACTCATGATCTCACCCTGGACGGCTGCCAGGACAGGCCAGCATCTGCTTGACGCTTGCTCCCTTTGATCTGTGCAGGAGCCCGACACAGACTTAGAGGTGGTTTTGGAAAAGAAAGGCAACATGGACGAGACGCACATAGACCAGGTACGGCCGGCCCTCCTCTCCCTCCCACGCGTCTGCTCACTCTTCCCCTCTCAGGCCACAGGATCCTTGGTCTCAGGAGCACCCGGGGCTGCAAAGGCCACCTGGCCAGCTTCTGGGTACCAGTCCCATGGCGGGGAACCCTGTGGCCTTCACCCACGTTGGGAGACACTTTCACTGCCATGGCGTTGGCGGAGGGAACATCTGGTGATTCGAAACCTCAGCGAGGCTCTCCTGCCTGTAACCCTGCAGGGAAAGAAGGGGTCGTGTCCCTGAGACCTAAAGCCAGGGCAGGAAGCATAGGCTCAGCCAGGCCCACATGTTGCCACCACCCGGCTTCAAGTCCGGAGCGTTTAGAGACATGGTTCTGTTGTGGACCAGCTTTTGTTTTTCTCTCCCAGATCCCCTGGTAAGTGCACCCTGTAAAGGAGCTGGACTTTCTGGCATTGGGGTATTTTCACAACTCAGGACCCCAAAGCCTGGCAGACAGCGTAGTAACCACGTAGGCTTGGCCTTGGACCACTGCTGATGAGAGGACCGAGGGCAATCACCAGTGTCACTGACCCTCAGACAGGTGAAGACCGAATGAGGTGGTGTGGTGAGGCCCTCGGCAGGACCTGCCGCATACCTGTGCGTAACAAGTGGCGGCCTCCCGACAGCCTCCTCACGCTTGGTCAGCGGGTACCTGCTGGAGTGAAGCAGGAGGTTGTGGCATGGAGATGGCCCCGGCCCCAGCCCTCCTCCAGGAGAGAGACCTCGTGTGCACTTATGTCTGAGGAGGGAGGCCTACAAGTGCCTCCGAGGTTCCAAGTGGAAGGATTGCCTTTGGGGCCCTGGAGGGTCGTCTTAGGGCTGAGGCCCAGTGGGGAGACACCATGTCCAGGGCCTGGCATGAGGGACAAGAGCTCCCAGACTCCTGCAGGGCACGGTCGTGCAGCGTGCCAGCCACACAGAAAGGGCCGTGGGGCGGGACCAGCCGAGGCCCAGGCCTTTCCCGGGTGCTCAGCCCTGCAGAGCTCAGCACAGTACCAGGACCCCGAGAGTCGGCACGCCCCCTCACATCTGCATCTATTGAATACCTGACAATTTAAAAAAATGTTTTTAACCGTTTTGGATGACAGAGACTACCTCAGTGTGAGTGGAGTTTTCTGTCTGGGCTCTGTCTTTCCCATTGCTATTAAAAGTTCATTGTATAAAAATCGGAGAAAAGGTAACTTCAAATCTTACCACCTAATAACCACTGTTAACCCTTTGTTGTCAGGTTCATCCAGATTTACCCTTTCTAGTTACATATGTGTAATTTTACTGTTTTTCAGTTACAGTTGACACACACTATTGCATTAGTTTCAGGTGTATAACATAATGACTAGACATGTATATAATTATGGCGTGATCACTGCTAAGCCTGGTGCCCGCCTGGCAGCGTGCGTACCTGCGCGCTCCACTGCTGACTGCTCCCTGCGCTGCACTGGACGTCCCCATGAGTGTCTGCTGCTGCTTCACCCCTTCCACCCACACTGCCCCCAGCCCGTGACCGGACACTCATTTTCTGCATCTAGGGAATTATTTCTGTTTTATTCATTTAGATTCCACAAGTAAGGGAAATAGTGTGGTATTTGTCTTTCTCTGACTTATTTCACTTCGCATAATACCCTGTAGATCCATCCCTGTTTTCACAAATGGTAAGATTTCATTCTTTTCATGGACAAGTAATATTCTGTTGTGTATATGCACCCATTTTGAATTAATTTTTGTGCAGGGGGACAATGTGTAGTCAAGTTTCATTCTTTTGCATGTGGTTTTTCCATTTTCCCAGCACCCTTTATTCAAGAGGCCCCTTTTCTCCAGTGTGTGGTTTTGGTTCCCTTGTTGAAGACTGTGTATATATGTAGTTTTATTTCTGGGCTCTCGAGTCTGTTCCATTGGTCTGTCTGTCTGTTCTTCTGCCCGTACTGTGCTGTTTTGATTATCGTGGCTCTGGAGTATAATGATGCCTCCAGCTTCATTCTTTCTTCTCAGGGTTGCTTTGGCTATTTGAAGTTTCTTATGGTTCCATTCAAACCTGGTGAATTTTTTGTTTTATTTCTTTTAAAAATTACATTGGGGTTTTAATGGGGATTGCATTAAATGATACAAATTTCCCTCTCATTATTCCTTTCGCTGCATCCCAGAAATTTTGATATTGTGTTGTCATCTTCATTTCTCTGTATATATCTTTTGATCTTTGCTTTTATTCTGTGACTGAATCATTTTTTTAAAGTATGTTGTTTAATTTCCACATTTTTGTGGGTTTCTTTACTTCCTTTTTTCAGTTGAATTCTGATTTCAAAGCCTTATGGTATAATTTTAGTCTCTAGTATATTGAAGTCAGTTTTGTAGCCCAATTTTGGTCTATCTTTGAGAATGTTTCATGCACATTGGGGAAAAAAAATGTATATTCTGATGTTCTGGGTGAAATATTCTATAAATGTCTGTTATGTCCATTTGGTTTAATGTATCGTTTAAGGCTGATACTTCTTAATTGATTATCTATTTGGATGAGCTTTCTAAAGCTGTCAGTGGTGTGTTGAGATCTCCAAGTATTACTGTGTCTTTGCCATTTCATGTTTTGTTTTCTGGTAGCTGTGTCTCCTGTGGTTCTTTGTGTTTTTGCTGAGTCCCTCTGTTCCACCCTCGAGCTTGTTGAGCATCCTACCACCATGTCTTTGAATTCTTTATCAGGCAAATTGTTTACCTCTGTTTCATTGAGTTTTTCTCATTCCCTCCTTTGGGGCATATTCTTCTATCTCCCCTTTTGTTTGACTTTCTCTGTTTGTTCCTGTTAGGTAAATGAAGTAGCTGTCTCTCCCAGTCTTGAAAAGGTGGCTTCTCTGTGCCAGATTTTCGCAGGCTGGTTGTATTCAAGTGGGGTGTGCACAGTGCCTGCTGTGCTGCATGGCCAGTGGGTACTGGTTGCTGGTCGGGCATCCTGGCATGGGCCTGCTTTTCTCTCAGACCTGGGCAGGGCTGCCTGGTATGTATATGGTGCTGTCTGTTGCCTGAGCTGGGTGTGAGCAGGGTTGCTCTGGGCAGGCCCAGGGCAGCACCCTACTTGTTCTGCGCTTTCTCTGCACAGGGCACCCCCATGTGCACACCGCAGCCCTCTGCTGGTTCCACGCCGTCTCCAGGCGGGGCAGCTCTCTGTGCAGGGTCTGCAGCTTCCCAGTTCTGCACTCTGGACGGGGGCGGTCTGCACTCTGCACTCTGGACGGGGGCGCGGTCTGCACTCTGCACTCTGGACGGGGGTGGTCTGCACTCTGGACAGGGGCGGTCTCACTCTGGACGGGGGCGGTCTGCACTCTGCACTCTGGACGGGGGCGGTCTGCACTCTGGACGGGGGCGGTCTGCACTCTGGACGGGGCGGTCTGCACTCTGGACGGGGGCGGTCTGCACTCTGGACAGGGGCGGTCTGCACTCTGCACTCTGGACGGGGGCGGTCTGCACTCTGCACTCTGGACGGGGGTGGTCTGCACTCTGGACAGGGGCGGTCTGCACTCTGGACGGGGGCGGTCTGCACTCTGGACGGGGCGGTCTGCACTCTGCACTCTGGACGGGGGCGGTCTGCACTCTGGACGGGGGCGGTCTGCATGTGCCCCACACCGAGTGGGTACAGGAAGCGGCACCCTGATGCACCTGCCAGACTGATTCCAGGCGGGGCCCTTTCTGTCCTGCTGGAGCTTGGCCCAGGCGGGTGGCTGGGTTCTCACCGTGGCTGCCCTGCAGGTGGCCCAGAGAACCCGCTAGAGCTCCCGCCCACTGTCCAAGCTCAGGGAAAAGGCGAACAGTGGCGCTCACCGGCTCCTCCCGTCCCTGGGTGTTGCCCGAGCTCCCAGAGGGCTCCCAGCCTGCAGCGTCCTCTAGGCCTCTCTCCGAGTGGTTGTGCAGAAGCTGCTCAGTCGGCCCTCAGCTGTTTCTCAGGAGGGGTTGCTCTCAGGGCCGGTGGACACTCTGTGTCTGTGGGAGGGCTGTGCTCAGCATTTTCCTGCCCTTGAACGCTCACTCGTAAGGCCCGGCTAAGCAAGGATAAGCGAGGCCTGCCTGCTTTGTAGGCCGCGGGATCGCAGCTGTCAAGATGCTAAGAGGCCACTTTAGGAAAATGCCCCATCTTTTTCTAGGTTTTAAGCTCAAAGGAAAACATGAATCTCGTTTATTTATTTTCTTTTCTCTCCCTTGCTCAGGTGAGGCGAAAGGCCTTGCAAGAAGAGATTGATCGTGAGTCAGGCAAAACGGAAGCTGCCCAAGCCCGGAAGTGGACAGTAAGTTTGATGCCCGAGCTCCGAGGTAGCACTGAGCCTCGTGAGCACTGCCCCGCTCCTGGCCGCAGTGACAGGAGACCAAGGTAGCCTAACACAGCCGCTGCGTCCGCCGCAGAACTTGTCTGGAGTTCGTTCCCTTCGCTGATCCTGGTCTGCATGACTTCAGACGAGATGACTCGTCGTCTGGGGAGCTGGTTTGCCTCTCCACAGACGGGGAGGAAGGAGGTCTTTTAGGCCCTTCTCCGAGGGGCTCCCTGGCACTTCCTTGAACGTGGGTGGTTGGTGCAGGGGTGGCAGTGTGCCCGGGACAGGAACTGGGAAGCCTGAGTGTCTGGTCTAGCTCAGCCTCCGGCTTGGCTGTGACCCCTTCTCTTGGCCTCCACTCCCTTTCTGCTGTAAAATGCAGTGCTTTTGGGAAGAGAAATGCCTTTCAAATTGATACTTGCCCTTCTCCTCTAAATGATTGAAACTGGAGGATGATGGGTGAGTGCCAGCTGGTCAGGCGAGGTGTGTGGGAGGTGAGGTGTGCAGGGGGGTGAGCTGTGTGGGAGGTGAGCTGTGCGTGCTGTTTGCTGTGAATTAGTGGGGAGAAGTAAAGTGCAGCTGGGCGTGTGAATTTGCTCTGGTGTTGGCCAGACCCGACAGGGTCCTAGGGGGTCAGATGTGGCTTGTGTCCTAGTTCAGCTGCAGACCTCCATTTCTTGAGCAGGGGAAGGGGCGGGGTGGTGACAGCACCCTCATCGGGCTCTCGGGAGAGTGAAGAAGCCTGAACGGTTCTGAGCACTGTACCCGCCAGAGCCACACTCACTCACGTGTCCTCCTGCTGCACGGGCTGGGCAAGGACAGAAATAACACCTTCTCCTCTTCACACAGGGAACTCAGTTTGGCCAGTGGGACACTGCTAGTTTTGAAAACGAGGAACAGAAACTGAAATTTCTCAAACTTATGGGTGGCTTTAAAAACCGGCCCCCTTCGCTCAGCTGCGCCCCCGACGCCACTGGAAGGCCCAACATGGCGCTCAGCAGGAGGGCCGCCGACAGGCTGCAGCAGAGCCTGCAGCAGGACTACGACCGGGCCCAGGGCTGGAAGAGCAGCCGGCGCGCTGGCCTTGGCTTCCCCACCGCAAACAAGGTCTTCTATATCGACAGGAACGCCTCCAAGTCGGTCAAGTTTGAAGATTAAATCCTACTCTCGTGTCTCCCCAGTCAGAATTGCTTTTATGACTCAGTTATGCAGACGAAAGCCTGTCGGTGTCTCCTAGAACGACACAGGTGGGGCCCACTCTGGGATGTGCTTGGACGAGCTGTGGGGGCAGCTCCGGTCTCAGAGCCAGGAGAACATGGTCGTGGCTGGCCACCACTGGCTTTGTATTGACCCTTCCAGCCCCATCTGAGGACACCCGTGTGTGAAGAGCAGGCGTGTTGAGTCCCAGGATGTACGTGCCAGACACGTGCTAATGTTTCACTTGCATTAATGTGTTTAATTTTCTTAATGAAATAGGTGCTGTTACATCCCCATCTTGTAGATGAGGAAACAGATTCAGGGATAAAGTAGCCACATTGCCAGGGTCACCCAGACACTAAGTGCCAAGGGCTGTACTTGTGTATGTCCAGCCTTCCATCGCGTCACCCCTCTGAATGTCCCCTCCTGGAATTTCTCCTGGAATACTCACTGGGGCTTAAAAGGTCTTCTGATCGAAGGGACAGAAGTCTAATCTCAGACAGGAAGTGGAATTAGTGAGAACCCAAAGTAACAAGCTTGACTTCCTGTCCTGGAGCTGCTGCCAGCAAGGAAGCAGCCGAGTGGCCACCCCGCGGGTGGGCCTGCGTGTCCTCTGTTGCTAGGAAACGTTTCTAAACCAGTCTGATCATTCACGCCCCCTGCTTTCCAGCCCCAGCGTCAAACCTGGGTTTCCTGTGTTGGCTTTAACTAAGTTCTGAGCAAGGCGTTTTGAGAGTGGTTAGTCCTACACAGGAACCAGTCACAGAGTCCCAGGGTTGTGTTGATTATAGATTCTTTTCCATCTCGAGGAAGGAATCCTGGGTGACTTCTTGGTAGAGGTTAAATGTCAGGAGGAACAGACATGTGGGAATGACAGGAAGTCTTCTCATCAGTTGCCCCATCACCTGGAATCAAGTCAGCCTCACAGTGCTCCAGACACAGGGACCAGAGTGACATGGCCGCCTCTCCGTTCCCCTGGCATTTTGCCCCGTTATGCGGGTTTTCATCGGGCCATTTTCACATCAGTTGGCCTGATGCCTCCTACAGACACCCCGTGTCAGGCAGGCCCCCACAGCCAGGAGACTCAGCTCAGACAGCAGGGAGTCCTGATGGAGGGGAGTCCAGCAGCTCCAAGGAAACATTCTATTTCTCTGTTCCATCGTCAGCAGAGGCTTCATCAGGCTGGAGAGACAGCCGTAGCAATTCCAGGCAGCTTATCCAGACACTAGAACATTCCAGAGGAAGGAGGAGAGCCTGTGGCTCAAGGAAACTTCCAGAAGCCTCTCAAGACCTTTCATCATAACTTTTGCCGTGCCAGAAACAGCCCCCGACATACGGCAGGTTCCCTCGGGCCGATCAGTGAGGAAGGGTGAGGACCGCCGCTGGCCAGACGAACAGGCAGAGGGCAGGCAGGCCGGCCGGCTGGGGCACTGAGCAGGCAGAGGGCAGGTCCAGTCCCACAGATCTGCACTCGCAGTAACTAGGGTGGGCCACTGCCCTCAGGCCATGAACTTGACCTTTCATGGATTCAACCTTGAATCCATCCAAAATGGAAGAATCATCCCAATGCCAGAGTGTGCGGTTCTGCGTTGGAGTCGCTCCTCTGGGCACTTCCTCTGCCGAGGGACTAAACTCTGCTGGCCTTGATCGGCGTCAGGACTTCCTGTTGTGTAAAGGGAGCCATCTGGCTGCTCCTTGTTTCTATCTGGCCAAGAGATCACACTCCTGTGGCCCTACCTCAGCTCAGGAGGAAGGACTGGTCAGCCATCTCTTCGGTGATTCTGAAGGACTGTCCACTCTCGTCCCCAGTGATACCTCTTAGGTGTGGTCAGGCCTTTCACCTCTTGTTCTTTAGTATAAGTAGTCCGACAGGGTTTCACTTCTGTACTCTGACCAGTGTCTGAAGAGGTCAGTCAAGTTTGTTGCAGTCTGTTCCTGAGCCGGGTCCAGCTAGAAAAGTCGGGCAGCCAGGACAGCAAGGTGTCCCAGTGTCCCCAGACTGGACTTAACCTGTGTGTGCAGACTGCCACTGCTCAGAGGTCAGTGTTGTGACAGACTCCAGTCTGGAGTGGACTCACTGTCTGACCCGGTGTTAGCCGGGCTCCTGTCCTTTGTAGATCGAACCATGTTGGCTTCAGCCAGCTGGCCACCTCTTGTCCGGTGTCTGCCGCAAACTGCAGCCTTTCTGGGTGTTTTCCACGATCTTCATGTCTTGACTTTGAGAACACAGCCTGTCTCCATTGGAACGAGGCAGGTTTGGATTTCTGCTCGGAATCAGGATGGGCAGGGGCATCTAGTGTGGCCAAGGTCTGTCTCGCTTGTTGACTTTCTCCCTCAGGAGTGTCTTACTGAAGGGCCCTCCTCTGGCAAGACCCTTCCCTCCCAGTGTCCCCTGCAGGTCCTGATTCTTGGCCACCTTATTCTTTCTGTCTCTGACTCTGTCTACCAGGCCCAGCCCTGAGGCTGCTTCTACAACCAGACGAAAAGTATTTCCCAAATAAACCGCTCATTCAGTTCTATAAACTTAGAACTACTAGTGGGTTTGCAGCTGGCAGAAACCCCCAAGATAATCCACTTCCTAATCATTGGAACTGTGACTACATTAGGGTACAAAAGAGTTCAAGTAGCAAAGAGAATTAAGGTTGTTAATTAGATGACCTTAAAGTAAGATTATTCTGGATTATCCCATAGGCCCAATCCAATCCCAAGGGTTCTTTCATGTACAAGAGGGGGACATGTGTGGAGACTTGTAAGAAGGACTCCACAAGCCGCTGCTGGTTGTGAAGGTGGCGGAAAGAACCCCGTGACAAGGGACGCACGTGGCCTCTTGAAGCTGGAAAAGGCCGAGGGGGTTCTGCCCCGGAGGAACCAGTACCAGCAACACCGTCCTGCAGCGAGACCAGCTGGAATGGACTTCTGACCAGCAGAACTGTAAGGTGATAAAACTGTCTTAAAGAACTGAGTGTATGGTATTTTGTTAAAGAAGTGATAGAAAATGAATACAGGTATCATGCGTAAGTTTTCCTCATTTTTACCTCATTTACTAAAATTCTTAGGGTTTGTTAGTGTTCCATCCTGCTTTGTAATGAGAGTCGAGTTCACCCCATGGAGGCTGTGGTGTTCAGGGACTGCTAAGTGATTTAGTCATGGGCTGGAGAAAACCACGCGAGCATAGAAAATCTCAGCCTCTGCCTTGCCAGGGAACATAACTTAGAAGCTCTCGGAGTCTGTGTCACTGACCTATTGTGGAAGCTCCAAGTCCGAGAGTGGGAGCAGTCAGACCTGCTGGCTCGGGCGTGGGACGCAGGCTGACGTGCACAACCTAAAGTAGAGGAAACGACTTTAAACACAAAATTTGTGAATTTGTCATCTTTTAAAACTTAGTGTATCGTAAAGTGGTCTTGGGAATAATGTTGTGAATAAAGGTTTCTTGGGAACACCTGAGCATATCAGCGTACTCTGCATTTCTGCATGTTTTGTCCAGTGAAGGGCATTCTTCAGCACCTGCTGTCCTTCAGTGGAGACCATTTCTCACCAGAATTCCTTAGCCAGAAAATCTACAGAACATATGTTTCAAGATTTTATTGATTGGTTTAGAGAAAGGAATGGGGGTAAGGAGTGGGAAGTATCAACTCCTACTTGCTTCTTGTAAGTGGCTTGACCGAGCCAGCCAGGCTTTCAAACTGGCCACCTCAGCGATATTTTCTCAATTATCCACTTTTACTGAGATTAGCTGTGTGAATTAATGATCGTGTATCTCACAGGGTATATAGACAAATGTCTGTAATTTGAAAAGTGTATACTTTGAAAAATACAATAGTTTGGGGTACTTTTAATCTAAAACTTGGATGCATTTTCTAGGCTGGGAGTACCCATCAATCACTATTTTAATACTCAACTGATTCAAAATAAAATGCTCATTAGTGGTAATGCAAGAATCAGATTCCACCAAGCTGGTAAGTCGAGTCGTGCTTTTTAGAATTATGGCTACAAAGTTAACCAGGCAATATGTTTAGACACATTCTTTTTCTTCTGGATGAAGAGAATGGTAACAGCCATGAACATAAATCTTCCTTCAGGAGGTTTATTCCATTACAGATTATGTCCTAAGAGTCCAATGAAGGGCTTGTTTATTTATTTACTGTTGAGAGAGAGAAGCAGAAGCATCAACACCTAGCTATGTCACTTCAGTTGTTCACTGACTGCTTCTTAATTGTGCCTTGACTGGGGGCTCCAGCCTAGCCAGTGAGCCCTTGCTCAAGCCAGTGACCTTTGGGCTCGTGTCTATGATCCCACGCTTAAGTGGCAACCTCAGGGTTTCAAACCGGGACCTCAGTGTCCAGGTCAATGCCCTGTCCACTGTGCCACCACCAGTTGGGAGATGAGATTTTTGATAGAAAAAGGAATTAATTGAATCATCTGCCTTTTATAAATCCTCTAAGATGGTTTAGGCAACATTTAATTCGAGATTCAAATTAGGGGAGAGGAAACAGTGGCTATTTTAAAGTTCTTTTTCCGATTAAAGACACCTGGCAGAAAGCTGTTGCTTGTATTCTGCCGCTCAATGAACACAACTGGATTTTAATGCTCTTACAATTCCAGTTCTTCGCTAACAGAATAATCTGGGTAGAGGCCAAAGCTTAAACCAACTGTGTGTGTGTAAAAGTAAAAAGCAGGCCTTTCTGGATTTGGCACCAGCGCCCCTGGGTGGAGGGTCCCAGGGTCAGGTCCTCGTTTGCAAAGGAAGCCTGAGGGCCAGGTCTGTCAGATGAGCCATCCCTGGCTGTCTGCTCCGCTTCTTGATATATTCCAGAGTCTTCACCTGGGAGGAAAAAGGGGGACCCGTCACCCCTTTCCAGCTCACCCTTCTCTGTCCTGGAGCCCAAGGCTGCAAGGGAACAGGTCAAGTCTTTGAAGATAAGGGAGGGGAAAAACAAGCCAAATCTTTAAATAAAACATCTTAGATTACAAATTGCCTTTAAAATCAGATTTGGATATGGTCAGGAATGATTGATCTTTTCATATGTGTACTTTTTATTCAGAGGGAATAAACTTTTAATACTGGTATATTTTGTAGAGCAAGAGTGGCCCTGCGGAACTGGACCTGGCACCTTTCTAAAGGGGGAAGTGAGGGCTGTTTCTGCGCCGACACCAGCCCCTGGGCCTGTGGTGCCCGCCACCCCTGTGCCTCGGGCGTGCGGAGGGGCCCGCTGCAGTGTCTCACCATAGTCCTGGTGTCCGCACAGCCGTGCCGCTGTGCCAGGTGCCACAGGTTGACAGAGAGCTGGTTGAGCCTGTTGTTACGCAGGTCCCCGTGGGCCAAGATACTGTTGAAGAAGGAGAGACCCAACAAGCTCTGGCGCTTCAGGGCCTGAAACAGAACAGAGAGGTCACTGTCTGGCAATGGGCTGGGGCTGGGCCCACGGTGATGCTGGCCTGGGTTCAAATGCTGACCGTGGGTCGTCCAGAAGACAAACTGCTGATGTCCCCGAGTCCCTGCTGCTTCATCCGTAGGAAGACTGTAGGACAAGCTCAGAGGACAAGTGAGGACTGAATGAGATGAGGCACGCCAAGCCCTTCAGCTTTGGAGAAGAAATGAAACTATTATTTGTAGATATGATACTGTATAGAGGGAACCCTAAAGTTTCCACTAAACAAACACTATTAGAGCTGATATATGAATTGAGTAAAGAAGCAAGATACAAAATTTATAGCAAAAAGAATAAAATAGCCTGACCAGGCAGTGACGCAGTGGATAGAGCCTCGGGCTGGGATGCAGAGGACCCAGGTTCAAGGCCCCGAGGTCACCTGCTTGAGCGTGGGCTCATCTGGTTTGAGCAAAAAGCTCACCAGCTTGGACCCAAGGTCGCTGGCTCAAGCAAGGGGTTACTCGGTCTGCTGAAGGCCCACAGTCAAGGCACATATGAGAAAGCAATCAATAAACAACTAAGGTGTCGCAACAAAAGACTGATGATTGATGCTTCTCATCTCTCTCTCTGTTCCTGTCTATCCCTCTCTCTGACTCTCTCTCTGTCCCTGTAAAGAAAAAAAAGAAAGAAAATACCTATGAATAAATTTAATCATGGAGGTGAAAGATGTGCTCGGAAAACTATAAGACATAGAAGAAAGAAATTTAAGAAGACACAAATAAATGGAAGAGTACTATGCTCATGGATAAGAATTAACATTAAACTGTCCATTCTACTGAAAGCAATCTATAGATTCAAAGTAATCCCTATCAAAATATCCACAGCATTTTCCACAATACTAGAACAAATAATCCTATAATTTATATAGTCCATATAGCCACAGCAACTTTGAGAAAGAATAATGTAATTGAAAGTATCACTACTTGATATCAAACTATACTACAAGACTATAGTAATCAAAATAGCATGGTACTGGCGTGAAAACAGGAACATAGATTGGATAAAAACGGAACAGAATAGACCAGAAATAAACCCATGCCTTTATAGTCAAATAATATGACAAAGGTGATAACAATATACAATCTTCAATAAATGGTGTTAGGAAAACTGTACAGAGACATGAAATAAAAAGAGACTACTTATGCCACAGAATAAACTCAAAGTGGATTAAAGACTTAAGTATAAGACATGAAACCATAAAACTCTTAGAAGAAAACAGGCAGTAAACTCAGATGTTGCTCTTAGAATATATTTTTTATGGATATGTCTCCTTGGGCAAGGAAAACAAAAGAAAATATAAATGGGACTACGTCAAACTAAAAAGTTTTTGCACAGCAAAGAAACCATCAACTAAAAAGACAACCTTCTGAATGGAAGAGGATCCTCTCCAATGATATACCCAGAAAGAAGTTCATATCCAAAACTTATAAATAACTCAGATGAACTTAACACCAAAAAACCCCAGCAATCCATTAAAAAAGGGCAGAGGACCAGAACAAAAATGTTTCTAGAAGTCATCCAGTTTGCCAATAGACATGAAAAGACGTTTAACATCACCCACTAATCATCAGAGAAATGCAAATGAAAACCACAATGAGGTATCACCTCATACCTGTCACAATGGCAATCTATTCACCAATAAATCAACAAGCATTGATGAGGGTGTGGAGAAAAGGGAACCCTCTTGCACTACTGGTGGGACTGTAAATTGGTGCAACAGTATGGAGCTTCCTCAGAAATTTAGAGAACTACCGTATGATGCAGCAGTCCCATATTTGGGAATTTATCCAAAGAAATACAAAACACTAATTCGGAAAGATATATACACCCCCATGTTCATTGCAGCACTTTCTACAATAGCCAAATATGGAAGCGACCCAAATGCCCCTCAGTAAACGAGTGAATCAAGAAGAGGTGGTACGTACAGAAAATGGAATATTACTCAGCCATAAAAAAGAATGAATGTTACCACTGTGATAACAAGCGTGGACCTAGAGAATATTATGTTGAGTAAGATAAATCAGAGAAGGATAATACCATATGATTTCACTTATATGTGGAATCTAAAAATTGAACCAACAAAACAGAAAAAGACTCAGATACAAAGAACAAACAGTTGGGGGCCTGGGTGAAAAAAGTCAAGGGACTAAAAAGTACAAAGTCACTGTTGCAGTGTAACCACGGGATTGCAAAGTAGAGAGTCACTGTTGCAGTGTAACCACGGGATTGCAAAGTAGAGAGTCACTGTTGCAGTGTAACCACAGGGTTGCAAAGTACAGAGTCACTGTTGTAGTGTAACCACGGGGTTGCAAAGTACAGAGTCACTGTTGCAATGTAACCACAGGGTTGCAAAGTACAGCACAGGGAATACAGCCAATGTCTCAAGTGTGTGTGGTGTCAGGTGGGTTCCAGACCGAGCATACATTATATAAGTGTGTAATCATTATGCTGTATGCCTGAAACTAATGTTATTTTGTGTTAACTATAATTGGAATATAAATAAAAAATGTAAGTCAGTGAAGAAACCACACAATAAGCAGCTTTGAACACAGCTGGGTGAGGGTGGCCAAGAGACCAAGAAGAGACCCAACCGCCCTCACCCGACAGTGTTCAAAGCTGCTTATCCCTAACCTGAGCAGTGGCCTAGCCCAGGGGACAGTCACAGAAGCAGCTGCGTGACTGAGAGGCGTCACTGGCAGCAATGGGCTCAGGCAGCGCAGGGCCCGAGCTCACAGGCACAGACTCATGAACTGACCAGCAACTGCCGGCTCTGGGGCCTCCGTTTGATCAGACGGAAGCAGAGATCTGGGCAGAGATCACCTTCTACGCTGGCTGTTGTGGCTACCTAGAGACCACGGAGGCCCCGTTTCCCGCTTGGCGCAGTAGGAATGGTCTCAGCACAGCGTCTGAACGAGCAAGCAGCTCTGCCAGACCTGAGACGGCCTCCGGGACCCGCCTGTCCCCCACGTCTGCACACAGACATGAAGAGTAAAAACGGAAGCCGTGGTCAGCATGACGAGGGAAGAGCGCTGGGTGCCGTCATGTGTGCTGTCACGTGTCTCAACCACAGGGATGTCCTGAGAAACGTCCTCAGGCAGTTCTGACCTGCGAACATTGAAGCGCACGTGCACAGACCCGGACGGCCGCTGCACCCAGGCTCTGTGGCTAGCCGGCACTGCCTGCTGCAGGCAGGACAGCACAGTGGTGAGCGCTTACAAATCAACCTATCTGTGTGATGGCTGCGCGACACTGTTACGGCTGAGACGTCACTGTAACAGAACAAATTCCTACCGCCCAGTCTCTGGGGAGCAGGGGTGCACGCCACAGCCACAGACCTGGGAGGCACCCTGCAGGCAGAGGGCAGGAGCTGAGGCTCAGAGCAGGCTGCACGCGGCCTGCACGCGCACACGTCACTCGCGGGAAAGCCTCCTTTCCAGAGTGACCGGTGTCCCCCGCCCTGGACACGGTGCGTGTGGAGAGAGCGAGCAGCGGGGGTGCAGGACGGCAGGGGCACCCACCTCCTCCTTGGCCAGGGTCTTCAGATGCTCCAGGATCTGGGCCATCACCGTCTCACACAGCTTGTTGTTCTCAGCCAGAAACTTGGAGTCTCCCCCGTAGAGGCTGTCGTTGGAGTCGACTGAGGGAACAAGCAGAGCAGAGGCGTCACTGGGCGTCCTGGCCCGGGACGGGCAGCCCCAGGTCTCAGTGTCGGCAGACGGCAGGACGTCTCGGTGGGACAAGCGGCAAGGGCCAAAATTTCCCACTGGTCTTGGGGCCTTCGGAACCATGGAGAAAATACCAGGCCCTCTGAGCCACTAGAGCCAGAGACCAGGAATGGAAGGGAATGTCTCACCCTCTCTCTAAAATTAAAAAAAAAAAAGAAAGGAAAAAATCATGGTGACCATCAGAGCAGCAGCCAATACTGGGTGCTCCTCACGTACCAGGTACTGGGCTGAACACTCAGCATGTTCCTGCACGTCCTCAAAACCAGCATGTGAGAGATGATGTGAACATCTCTCTTTAACAGACAGGGAAACTGAGGCTCAGAGGTAGTCCCACTAGTATCCAAAACTGGGCAGTCCCATCCTGAAGCCTAAAGCTGTTTCCCATTACACCCAGCTGCCTGCCCAAACACACCCTCAAACTCCCGCAGACTGACCCTAAACTTCCGTGTGTCCACTAGTGAACTTGCATCCCTTTGAAAGTGTCTCTTGCCTAAAAAGTTTCACTCTCTCTGCTCAGGCACCTCCTGTGACGACCACTACCTGGACTTCGACCGCTGGCGAGGACAGCCTGGGTGGGGCCTCCTTCTCCCTCCCTCCTTCCTGTCAGGGACCCGTCCACAGAGCCTGGGCTCTGGGTGAGGAAGGAGACCACACGCCATGCTGGTTCTCACTCGGCTCTGTTCACTTGAGCTGCTTCCACGTCAGCACACGCCGACCTGCTGCCCGGTCAGGAATAAACAGCTGACCAGGTGCCCTCGTGCGGGGACCAGAGTGTCTGTAACTGGTCCCTGTTCTGATGCCTCAGGTGTTTCCCTTCTTCTCTGTCTGGGGTGGGGGCTGGCAGGGCTACCATGAAGTTCAGCCACAACCCCGCCCTGCAGACCACGTGCTTCCCCGCCAGGCCTGTGTGAGCTGAATGCCCCATTTCTTGTGACTTGGATGTGGTCAGCACCGTCATTTCAACCTGGAATGAACAGCTCTCAGGAGGCCCTTGCGGGCGGGCCCCCAGGCCGCGTAGAGAAACCCTCGCAGCACCTGCAGCAGGAAGAGGGAAGGGGGGGTAGCTCTGCTGCTCAGACCTGTCAGAGGCCTAAACTTTGGGCCACGGTCTCGGTGTGGTGACCTCTGATGAACCAGAGGCCATCTCGGAAGGGGCTGGCTGTGCACAGGTGGCCACAAGCACACGGCACTAATCCACTCTGCAGTTTAGGGGCGATTCTGAGGAAATGGGCTCAGGTCAGCTCGTCTGCAGGAACATCCTTTGCTGTGCTCCCCTGGCCCACCCTTTGTGTTAAGATTTTATTTACTGATTTTACAGAGAAGAGGGTGGGGGAGCGATAAGTATCAACTATTAGTGGCTTCACTTTAGTTCACTGAATGCTTGTTGTATGAGCCTTGACCAGGCAAACCCAGGGTTTCAACCAGCAACCTCGCGTTCTAGTGATGATCCACCCACTGTGCCACCACAGGCCCACCTTTTTATTTTTTAAAAATAAATGTCAGGCCCTGGCCGGTTGGCTCAGCGGTAGAGCGTCAGCCTGGCATGCGGGGGGCACATAGGAGAAGCGCCCATTTGCTTCTCCACCCCCCCCCCCTCCTTCCTCTCTGTCTCTCTCTTCCCCTCCCGCAGCCAAAGCTCCACTGGAGCAAAGATGGCCCGGGCGCTGGGGATGGCTCCTTGGCCTCTGCCCCAGGCACTAGAGTGGCTCTGGTCACGGCAGAGTGACGCCCCAGAGGGGCAGAGCATCGCCCCCTGGTGGGCAGAGCATCGCCCCTGGTGGGCGTGCTGGGTGGATCCTGGTCGGGCGCATGCGGGAGTCTGTCTGACTGTCTCTCCCCATTTCCAGCTTCAGAAAAAAAAAAAATACAAAAAATAAATAAATAAATAAATGTCAAAGCTAGAGAAAAATAGGAGAAACAGTACATTGGAGACCCATCTCTCCCCTAGAACCACACACACACCCCCCGTCAGCGGGGTGCGTCCCTACTGCCCGAGAGTCCAGAGCACAGTAAATCTCCGTGCTCCCAGCACCTGTCTGCAGGTGATCCAGTTAGGAAGTGTTTGTCTGTGGGGACCCTTCTGGTAAATACTTCCAAGGCTATCTGCTTTGTAATTTTACTCCTCCAACACCAAATTGGTTGGAAAAGGCCCTGGGCCCAGGGGTCTGTCCCCTCTGGTATCTGTCATAACTATCCACCTACTATGTGGAGGATGGCAGTTATTCTTGTAAAAAGCAAAAGACTTTGATTCAGAAATTCAATACCGGATTTTGCAGAGCGACAAAACTGTAGCTAATGAAGGAATTTATCATGTCTCTGCTAAGGACTAGACTAGTTCCAGACATAAATTCCTAGTCTTTCTCCACTTTGAAATCACCTCTCGTTCTGATTAGCCCAGCACTGGAGAAGAGAGAAAGTCTCAGAGCACCCACGGCCCGTCAGCCCCGCTGCAGTTTCTGACCAGAGGGTCCCCAGGTGTGTTAGGGACCCAGTGAGGGACCAGGGCACCCTGGTCCCCATCCTCCCAGGTCTCTCAGTCCAGTTATGAAATGTGAAACATCGCGATGATGGATGTGACTGTCAGGAGGGGGCGGGGTGGGTCACAGGACCCTGAAATCTGTGGAATTAGCAAGGTCCACACTGCGTCCACCAGACAAAGTGAACACCGGGGTCAGGAGCGGGAAGGAAGCGTCTCCACAAACACCTGGTGGTGACAAGAGGGAGGAAGAGGGACTGAGAATCAGGTGGAAGCTGTTCAGGCCAGAATGCAGTGAGCCCGAGTCCCGAAATGATACCCTGACAAACGGCGACTAAAAACTGCCCACGACCTCCTCAGTCTGGCCCTGGGGTCTCAGCCCCAAAGGCTTCAAGGGCCCGCAGGTGGTGTGAGGGGTGCAGGGCCACGCCGGCTTCCCAGCGGCAGCCGGGACCGTGCTCCCCGCCTGACACTCCGCCTGAGGTCAGCGACAAACCCTCTGTGCACAGAGCTGCTGCCCCCCCACACCCCGCACTCCTGCCTGAAAGCAGGCAGTTCTTGCTCCAGCCAATTTCAAAACATCCTCTTCTTCTTAATCTGGAAAAAAGCAGCCAAACCATCCTTCATAAATGCAAAAACTACTTGACCCCAGTTCTCCAGAAGTCCTAACTGGTGTCATCACTGTCTAAAAGATGCCTAAAATAAGACAGGGACGGGGCCCTGGCCAGGTGGCTCTGTTGGTTGGAGCATCGGCCCGAAGCACAGGAGTTGCTGGTTCGATACCCAGCCAGGGCACATACAGGAATAGACTGATGTTTTCTCTCTCTCTCTCTCTCTCTCTCTCTCTCCTTCTCTGGCTAAAATAAATATTTTTTAAAAGGGAGGATGGGAAGATGGAACTCCCAACTCCAGGAAAGCCTCTGCAACCCCAGGGTCCTCTCCCATGAAGACAACTGTCCAGTCACAGCTGCATCCAGAGTAAACATGGTGGAGCCAAAAGGAAAAGAAGACCCACCCTCTCATTTTCATCCCTAGAAGTCAGAGACTCGATTCCTGCCTATCAAACTTAGCCACATCCTAACTCGCTCTCTGGACGCTGTATTCTGCGTGGCTGTGGGGCTCAGACAGAGGACCAACTGCAGAGCAGAGTGCGAGCTCCTGGCGGGGCCTCCGGCTGACAGACCCACCTCCACGTCTGTGTCCGGTCCTCAAAGGTCACTGTTAGGTCCTCACCCTGCTCATCACAAAAGAGGAAACAAAAATGCCAACAAATGCTGCGAAATGTGTCCAGCCTCAATAACCATCAGAGAAATGCAAATTACACCCATTAGAATTACCCAAAATGACAGACTGACCACGGGAACAAATGGGACCCTCCTTTCACGCCCTATGGGAGTGTCAATTGGTGTAACCATTCTAGCAAAGCTGAACATAAATCCTATAAGCCAGCAATTCTGCCCCTAGGAACACACCCATCAGAAATACCCACGAGAATCCCACACTCGGGGATGTTCACAGCAGCACTAACCACAATACCCTAGACCGGAGCAGGACACGCGGACACATGGGCACCGCTGAGGACTGAGTTCTGGCGGTCAGACCACAGGACAGTGCACAGCGTGGGAACCAGGGGCCACAGCTCCGACTTAACAGTCTCACTGGCATACACCATGGGAGAGGCCAGGCAGCCACAGGACACTTGCTCGATGAGTTCATTTACATAAATGTCAAACCAGCGAACTGCTTCGTGGTGACAGGAGTCGGGAAGAGTGTGCCTGCGGAGAGGAAGGGAGGTGCAGGAGCACTGAGGCACCTGCGGAAAAGGTGATACCGTCTCCTGACCTGGGGGCTGGTACCTGATGTGCTCGCTTTGTGAGAATTCACTAAGTTTGATGGTTTATGGCATGTGTGTTATGTCATACTTAATTAAAACACTGTTACTTTGTAATCAAGGGTGTGACTTCCACTTCCGCCACTAACCCGCCCTGACACCACATGGCTGGTAAACCAGCTGTCGTCCTGATGGTGTGAAAGTGGAGACACAATGCCTGTCCTCACCGCAACGCTGAGAGGGTGAAGGAGAAAGCGGCCCCAGAGCCTGCTGTGGTAACGGGCACACAGAGGAGCTCAGGCTGTAGGAGCTGCGGTCACCTGCCCTGACCAGCCTCCCTAAGTTACATCTCTACTGTCAGCCTCCAAATCCCAGCTAGACAAAGCCCCTGGCAGTTACGGCAGAAGGTCATATCCCTCAGCACAGCCAATTTGTTCCCTGGAACTTCCACACACAGCTGATTAAACCCTAAGCAGGGGTCTCCAAACTTTTTACACAGGGGGCCAGTTCACTGTCCCTCAGACCATTGGAGGGCTGCCAAATACAGTGGTCCTTTCACTGACCACCAATGAAAGAGGTGCCCCTTCCAGAAGTGCAGTGGGGGCTGGATAAATGGCCTCAGGGGGCCGCATTGCGGCCCGCGGGCCGTAGTTTGGGGACTCCTGCCCTAAAGTATACATTATTGGCCAAAGCACTTTTAACAATAGGGCCTGTGTTTTGAAAACCAGAAGTTGGAACTGAGGGTGTGACAAGCAGGAGGACGCTGGGCCCAGAGGGCAGAGGAGGCGTTGCGACCCTCCTGCATGGCGACCCTCCTGCATTGCGACCCTCCTGCATGGCGACCCTCCTGCATCACGCCCAGGACGCGGGGACGCCATTGCCAAACTCGCAGCAGCAGGAGCAGACTGGCTGGAGGCACGCGGGCCCAGGGCATCTCCTTCCTCCCGATCTGAGCTGGGGGTTCCTGAGCTCAGCGCCCAGAGCAGGGCCCCCTGAGCCTGGCTAGGAACGGGCCTGGGCACCAGCACACCCGCGTACCCACCACGACGGCACCTCCCAGAGGAGGGAGTCTCTGAGCTCCTGACTGTCAGATCGTGGAGCTTGGGTGTCTGTTAAAGACAGAGACCCTCACGTCTCCTCCTGAGGACTCTAACTCAGATGTGCCAGATGGGGTTCAGGAGTCTGTATTTTTAAGAGTTGCCTCAGGTAATTCTTATACCGGACAAGTTTAGTGAGACCCTGGACGGAAGTTCACTGTAGGTAAGACACAAGGCGGATTAAATAAAAGAAAATGAGAAACATTCTGACTTGACTCTCACGAAGCTCAAGCACCACCCAGACTGGCGGGAGGGGCGCCACCTTTGTCGACGTGGTAGAGGTAGGTCTCCTGGCTCATGGCGGACAGCAGGTGCAGCGCACAGGTGTACACGCGGACTCTGTCGTCACTGTGGTCCTCCCAGGAGTAGTCCTGGATGACGTTGAGGAGCTCTCGAACCAGAAACAGGACCCCGTGCTCAGGGTGATCCTAGTGGAGCCAAAAAAAGATAAACATTCCTAGATGTGAAGCAGGAGAGAAAAAAAAATCAAGACAGAAACCCAGGTCCTTCCCTTGAGCAGCTGTGGAGAAATCAAAGTACCAGCGACGGTTAAACAGCACAGAGAAAAATGACAACATCACGAATCCCACACACCAGCACCCCGCAGTCGGGAGATGAGCTGCTGAGAGCCCCCCTTTTGGGTCCCAGAAATGAGAAAGCGAAGTTACCTGTCAGCTTTATGGCCTGTTTCCAAAATTACAACCCTGTTCCTGCACACGGAGCAGCGAGTCCTGTTCGTCCAGCCACAGAAACGGACGGCCCGTCTCGGAGGGGGTGAGCAGCAGCACAGACTTGGGTGAGCCCCCAGATGACCGCGGTCACCACAAGGCACTGACTTTAAAAATAGCCTCTCTAGGTAGGGCGTTCAACATTAACAGCTAAATTGAGAACTCTCTCGGGAGGAGAAAAACCTGAGGCTACACAGAACTGAAAAGGAGTGTAGGGATGTGAGTCTGCACCCCACTCAGTTCTGTCCACGCTCCAGACCCCTCCCGACACTCCACGTCCAGCTCCTCCGCCCCACTCAGTTCTGTCCACGCTCCAGACCCTCCCGACACTCCACGTCCAGCTCCTCCGCCCCACTCAGTTCTGACCATGCTCCAGACCCTCCCGACACTCCACGTCCAGCTCCTCTGCCCCACTCAGTTCTGTCCCACGCTCCAGACCCTCCCGACACTCCACGTCCAGCTCCTCCGCCCCATTCAGTTCTGTCCACGCTCCAGACCCTCCCGACACTCCACGTCCAGCTCCTCCGCCCCATTCAGTTCTGTCCACGCTCCAGACCCTCCCGACACTCCACGTCCAGCTCCTCCGCCGTGGCCTCGTGGACTCAGCTGGGACACCTGGCCCTCATTTACTGTAGCCACCGCTCGAGGACTCCAGGGACCAGCTGGACCACTCACGGTCCTGCAAGGGAACAGGGCACATTTAAAGAGTTAAATGGGGACTGTTTAGTAAGCGTTACTTACAAAGGGGTGACCAGGATGAAGGGAACTAGGGAGGCACCCAAGCCTGGAACAGCAGGAAGCCATCGCCACCCAGGGCGGAAAGCACACTGGGAGCAGTGTTCCTGGGGACCTGCAGCGGAGGAAGCAGCTTGCAGAGCTGTGGCCTCGGGCAAGAACCAAGCCATCGCCACGCCGTGGCCCTGAGACCGTGCCTACTCTAGCCGCGGTGCCTCCGGCCCTCCAGGCCACGGCCAGTACCACCTTTTGGCAGGGTGAGCCGGAAGCCAGAAGGAAGTGCAGGAGACGGGAGGCCAGCCTCCCAGACGGGTCAGACGGGAGGACACTTTGGGGCAGCTCATGTGCCAAGGATGTTCTGGCCTCTGGTCCTATAGTTCCTTCCTCTGGAATCGTACTTGCCAGACTTGATCGACCAGACTCACTCCATGCTGGCCTCTAGATCTCACTCACAAGTTAGCTCCTCAGTGAGGTTCCCTACTCACCACAGCCCTGCATCCCCCTGTCATCTGTCTTTATCCCAAATCATCCTGTCTTTTTTAAGAAAGAAGTTCTTACCATCTGAAGCCATCTTCTTTATTCCTTCAGTGAAGGAATGACCCAATGACATTTCCTGGTTTATCTGTTTTTCTCTTTCATTCTACCTATTTAACGGCCAGGAGGACAGAGACATTATCTGTCACGTTTGCCAATAGTACACTTCCAGGACTGCCCAGGGAACCACTGTGAATGGCGCCCTAGCCCTGGTTCCTGGGATAGTGTTGGGCACACAGCAGACACTCGGTAAACAATGTTGAATGGATTACATTTTTTGAGTACCTTCTACATGCCAGGAACTGAAGTGGCTGTAAGAACAAGTAATAGCTAACTTTTACGGTAGCTATCACAGCTACCATCGCTTTTCTGTGTCCTAGGAAGGTGCTATTATGACACCAGTCCCTGCCACCCCCCGCCAATTCACAGGTGGGAACGGGCCACAGAGAGGTTTAAGGAGCCCAACGTCACATTGATGGAATGTAGAAAACCAGGGTTTGAAGGCCGGCAGTCAGTCTCCAGAGAGGGCATTCCTAACAAGCAACACTCTATTAACACGGCCTGTCTACCGAGGAGCTGGGCGTGTCTGGCTGAATGGAGCTGGCTCACTGGGGAGGCAGTTATTTGGAACACAGGCCAGAGGTGTGAGCAGTGCTACGAGGTGGGTGTGCAAGTGCGTGTGCACACTCAGCAGGGACACTTCCCATGGGCGAGAATGAGGGGGGAGGGGGTCAGACAGTTTGCTCAGCTCTTCCCATCTACAGGAACTGCTGTTGCAGAATTGGCGAGAAAGAGGACACATGACTTCAAGAGTCCGAAGGCCCGAACTCTGTGTATCAGAACTGCCCGGCCGTGGTCTGCCCTCTCTCTGCTGACAGCGGCCAATGCAGCGTACGGCTGCCTTTCTTTGCTGACAGCTGTTTCCAGCAAGGCTATTTTTTTCTGCTATGTGGATGTTCAAAAATAAATTTTACTTAACGGTCCACCTTGGAAAGAGACAACAGTCCGAATGACCAATTAGTTTCAACACAAACTGCCATAATTATTGAGGGACACCATTCAACACGCCTTTAAAACGGTGGATGAAAAGGAATGAAGACATAAAAAAACCAGGGTCCCTGCACGGCTGCCTCTCGGACAGACGAGCAGACGGTGCTACAAACAGGCTCCCCAGGGGCACCTGGGAGGGACTCAAACCTCCCTCCACGCTGCACAGATGGGGCCTGGCTTCCACTATTAGCAATGCCCCTCGGGTCCCTAGGATGTGGGAATACTTCTATTAAATGTCATTTCTGAGAAGAGATGACGCCCTGGAATTGACAAATTTCCCAGGAGAGCTCAGATGAGAGGCAGAGGAGCCAGTGCTGAGCGGACATCCTGGCTTAGAATTCTGTCTTGACCACTAACAGGCTGGTGACTCTGGGGAGTCAGGTCACCTCTCCATGCCAGGGTCTGCTTATGAGAAACGAGGGTGATGCCAGGCTGGTCTGTGAGCTGCTGGCTGGCCGGTTATACGAGGTATGTAAGTGTTGGTTAAATAAATAATAAAGTCCTTTAGAGAAGGAGCCAGAACAGTGAGGGGGGGCTGTCAGGGAAGGAGCAGAGACACGGGCAGCAGGGGAGTGTCCGAGGGTCTGGGATCAGCTTCCTGTCCATGGAGCGACCTGACCTGTGGAACCGCCCCTCCGCCTCCCAGCTCGAGCCCCGGGGCCCCCCTGGCACCCATCGTCACAGCTCTCTCCTGTCCCTCGGGGACACAGCACCCCTCCCCCCCAGGGCCCTGTACCATGCTCGTCCCTCCTCCCAGAATGCCTCCCCTTCCCTCGGGCTCAGTTCACTGTCAGCCTTCCTGTGGGTCTCAGCTCACTGGCATGTTCTCAGGAAACAGCCCTGACCCACTGCCTTTCAGACTGGAGGCGCTGACAGGTCCAATAGCTCTTCATAGCACTTTCACAATTGCAGCCATTGTGAATTTATTTTGAGTAAAAGGACACGTTTCTCTTACTCATTCCTCAGCTCCCAGATCAACAAGTGTCTGGGACAGATGGAATGAGGGAAGCACAGGACCTGGACGTCATTTTATGCTTGAGGTTGGACCTTCTTACGAGGAGGAGGAGAAAGGACACTTCCCTGCTGTCCCCCAGGTGGTCAGTGCCAGGAAGTGGATGATTAAGAACATCTCCATTTCCTACAAATTTCAACTGAATCAAAATTAGGCCCCTGAAGCAATAACACTGAACTTGTCCAATCATTACTTTCCTTGTCCTACCCAATGTTGTTAAAAGAAATGCATTCGTTCAATCACATAGAGAAGGTTGTTCTAGAGTCCACCAGAGAGGCTAACCGCCCGCTACTAACACCAAGGCCGAATGCTTCGGAATGCTCCGGAAGCGACCCTGCCGGCTGTGGAGAGGGCTGTCCGGGAGGGTGTGCACCTGCACTTGTAAATACAAACAGAGCAGCCAGGGACTCGTTCCATTTCGGCTCAAATGGCTTCAATTTTTTTCTCAACCAATACAATGAGTAAAAGCTTTTTAAACCCCTCCTTCTAAAGCCCTGTACAACAACATAGGGGGGAATGGAAAATGGTGCAGCCACTATGGAAAACAGTGACGGAGCTTCCTCACTAAACTGAAATAGAAGTGCCTCACAACCGAGCAATCTCACCTCTAAGGCTTCAAAATAATTGAAATCAGATCGCAAAAAGATATTACCTCTCCATGTTCATTACTGTACTATTCATAATCGCCAAGATGTGGAAATAAGCTAAATGTCCATTAATAGACAAATGGATAAAGAAATTATGGAGCCTGACCAGGCGGTGGTGCAGTGGAGAGAACGTCAGACTGGGACGCGGAGGACCCAGGTTTGAAACCCCAAGCTCATCAGCTTGAGTGTGGGCTCATCTGGTTTGAGCAAGGCTCATCAGATTGGACCCAACGTCGCTGGCTCGAGCAAGGGGTTACTCGGTCCGCTGAAGGCCCGTGGTCAAGGCACATATGAGAAAGCAATCAATGAACTAAGGTGCCGCAACAAAAAATTGATGCTTCTCATCTCTCTCCCTTCCTGTCTCCCTGTTCCTACCTGTCCCTCTCTCTGTCTCCATCACACAAGAAAAGAAGAAAATGCGTAATATACTGGAACCCTACGCACCCTCACAGGGAGACTGCTGTCACATGCGACAGACGGCACGAAGGAGCCCTGACATCATGCTGTCACATGCGACAGACGGCACGAAGGAGCCCTGACATCAGGTGAGTGGAATAAGCCAAACACAGAAAGACAGAACCCACAGGATCCCACTTACACAAAGCATGTGAAACAGTAACTTCACTAAGTAAAGAGTGTGACTGGTGGCCACGGGCAGGCAGGGAGGAGGAATGGGAGTTTGTTCTTGCTGAGCTGAAGTGAGACCCGCAGTGCGACACTGCACACGGGGCCCAGCTGGGCCTCTGAGCCCACTCGGCACTCGGCCTGCGGCAGGCTGAGCCTCTCCACACCCACAAAGCCTGTCGGCAGTCAGGAGCGCTGCCTCACAGAGGAGAGACTCGGGGTGCGAAGGCCTGAGTAAGTCAAGCACACTGCCGACGCTTCTCAGGTTCTGCAGGACAGGCTCTGGAGCAGCACAGACCTGAGTTTGAATCCCAGCTCTGTGCCTGTCAGCTGTGACCTCGGCAAGCTGCACGCCCACTCCTTTCCCACGAGTGGGAAAGGCTCAATGACTCCCTCCTTGCAGGGCCTGGGGAGGGTTCCTAGAACTGGATATTGACAAAGGGCTTCAGTGAAGCACAGCTGAAAATCTGCATATAACTGACTCCCCTAAAGCAGCCCCTCAGTATCCACAGGGTACTGGTTTCCAGGATCCCCGAGGATGCAAACATCATGGATGCTCAAGTCCCTTATAACAAAGCACGCAGTTGGCCCTCTGCACCCACAACTTCCCAACAGCAGATCAAAACAGTTGTTGATCCACAGGCAGCCGACTCGGTGGATGTAAAACCTAGACATACAGAGGACCAACTCTATGTTTACTGAGGACGATCCATGGATTAGTGCACCCTGGAAGTTCAAATCCCATGTTGTTCAAGAGTCAGCTGTAGTAAGAAGTCACAAAATGTAGCTGTTCTTCTCATAATCTTTAGTAAACCCCACCAAAAGGATACACTGACAGTAGGAGCCAGAAAATCTGCTGAGACCGGGGGGCGTTTCCATGATTGCCAGGTAGGCAACAGAAATGGGTGTCGTGGGTCCGGAGGCGCCCAGGGAACTGGAGAAAGTGTGCAGGCCCCCACCTCCCCCAGCTGGGCCAGCTGCTCACCAGCTGTGGCCAAAAAGCCAGGTCAAGGAATGCAGGCACCCCATGGCAGGAGGAACCAATAATCTGGGTATTTCTGGGACCCGCCAACTTTTAAATATGGGTAATTTGTCCAAATATTTTCCATGGTTATGTGGCCACAGGCTGGATTTTACCCCACTGGTCACCAGTCTGTGACCTGGACAGAACGGGTTCACAAAATGCTTTCGTATCTATCACTGGTCAACCCTGCCCAGTGGGCATTTGAGCAGCCTGCCAGGTGGGCATTTGATGACACTTTAGAAAGGTGACAACTGAGGCTCTGAGGAGCCATAAGGCCTTGAAGTCATGGGTCAGGACCAAATGCAAGTCTCTGACTCTAGCATAAGGCTCTCGCCAGGGGTCAGGATTTTTAACACAAAGAAAACTTTATACGCAGAAGGAAACACCTCACAAAAATGTCAATCAATGAGCAATGACATTCATCAACTTCCTCCTTAGAAACCCTGATTTCTTTTGTCCCCTCACTTGTTAAACAACGAGACTATCCAAAAAGCGAGGAACTGGTTATAAAGTATCAGAGGAGAGCTGAAACATGCAGAGTGGAGCCCAGTTTCCAGGCATCCCTCCAGAAACCCTGGGATCTGAAGGGGGGGGGGGGCGTCCCTCCAGAAACCCTGGGATCTGAAGGGGGGGGGCGTCCCTCCAGAAATCCTGGAATCTGAAGGGGGGGGGGGGGGCGTTGTGTGCGCTGAGTCACCTTCGTCTCAGCTTCACTGACATGTGTTTCATGTACCCAACAATCCACTGAAAATGCAGAAGTCAGTGGTTGTTAGTACATTCACAGAGTTGTGCATATAACTGACTCCCCAAAACAGTCATTTTTAGAACATTTCCATCACCCCGAAAGGTACATGGGAGCGGAGTTACTTTCATGGCCCCAAGTCCAAAGGGGTGTTTCTCAAAGTGTGATCCTAGGACCACCGACACGTCCAGTGATGAGGGCGCTGTCAGAACTGCTGGTCCGGAGACACTGGGAGAGGCCCCGACTCTATGTTTTAACAAGTATCCCTGAGTGCTCCGTACATCTGGCTCCGCCAAGAGCCAACCCACTCTATGCCTGGCCCCTGTCTCGGCCCGTGAGGTTGACGGGCTCCCCAGAATACTATGCAGATAATGAAATACATAGGACTACAAAGAAAACGAGTTACACTAAAGTACAGTTATCAAAACTCTTTTCCAGTGTATCTGTTATACTGTAATCTATGACAACTTGGTGAGTACATTTAAAAAACAGAACTAATACAGGACTAATAACTCCTGTGCTTTTTAGGGAAGGAAGCACATAAACAATCTTCTGAAATGTCTTTCATACCTGGAGTGTGACAGGAATATACTGGTGTTTCTGTTGCTGAGAATCCCAGCGACTACAATGAACACTGGACAGGTGCCTATAATTCATAATGGAGCTATAGATGCCATTTCTTTTACCATCTAAATTTATGGCCACCCTGCCAGACCCCCCAGGCGTAGCTGGACCCTCACTTAAGAGCCCTGGTAGGGTGAGGGACCTTCTGCTTGCCCTGGGGGTGGTCCTGCTTCCTCCCAGCCCAAGCCTGACCGCTCATCTCTCATAATCCACACGGAACTCCAGCACCTTCCAACAATGTCCCCTGGACCTCCACGGGTGTGGTCTGCTGTCTAGTACCTGCCAGGAAAAACACATCTCCCTCTTTCTGTACCGTGTTACTATGCACCAGTCACTCTTGTCTCTGTATGTGTGTTTACTCATTTCATCCTCAGCAACTCTCAGATGTAGAAACTACTATTATTTCTATTCACAGGTGAAGAAACTGCAGCTTGGTAACATAATTACCCAAGACGGCAACGTGGGCAAGAGGGGGACCTGGCAACCCATCCTGAGCATCTTGTTCCGATGCCTGAGGCCCCTACTTCACTAAGTGACACCCCCTTGACTATATAGAGCCATTCAGGACCCAGAATGAATGAAAAATGCATTGAGAAATTCGAGTATCTCACTAAAAACCACACAGACAGAACATGCCTGCACTTTTAAGGCTAAGAATGCTATAAAGAAGGTCAAAGAGATACATCACCTCCAGCCCCTCTGGGGAGACCTACCGGAACTATTAATAAAGTAGAAAAGAAGTTGCACAGGAACTCCAGAAGGAATGATTCTGACGGTCGCATCTTTCCATCGATGTTGATCATCTTTGGGACTTCGGGAATGAGGCTTATGGCGGCTTTGAAAAAGGCATCAGCTGTAAGACAAAAGGAAAATCCAGGCATGAAAACCCTGACACGGCCTGGAGACTAGTCCTCAGAGCCTCACGGAAGTCAGGCCACGCTGAGGGCCCTGTGCCAAAGGAGAAGTGAGGCTCCAGCCATGAAGACTCGAACCCTTGACCCTCTGGGGAGGACACCCCGCACACTCACAGCTCCCGACGCTCTTCCTCGAACCCCTGACCCTCTGGGGAGGACACCCCGCACACGCACAGCTCCCGACGCTCTTCCTCACTCAGCCTCTCCACACTTCAGGATTCAAGGTCTCTGGGCACCTCCCCTTGCATGCATTCTTCTCAAAAGAATTCATTTTAAAAGCTCTCCCCCTGTGCTCATGGGTCTTTTCCAGCCGCTGTAAATAACTCCGGGGCCACAGTCTCCCCCAGCTCGCCCACCTGACGAGCCCCACTGCTGTTTTGTATACGGAGACCTGAACAACAGGGTTCCATGTTCTCAGAGACGAAATGAAACAAAACAGAACACTGAGCTGGACTACTGTCAGAAAGTTGCAAAAATGCTCTGACTTAAGATGAAGGCTATGCATTCTTTATAAGAGCAGAACACTGGAAAGAGTCCAAATCACTTTCAGTATGAATTTGTGGGAAAATGGAGGTGGGATGGGAAAATAATTTACAACACTTCTAATAAGTCACAAAAGAAACAGAACAGCAAACAGCCGTTACAAAGAATGGGGTGGATCTGCAGGGATGGACGTGAGTGACGGGGACGGCTGGGGAGGCAGAAACAGGAACCGTGGAGGACTCAATCCCGTTTCCAGCGGAGGACACGGTGTGTACATGTAAGAATATAGATGGGGAGTGCAAAGAGTCAGAGAGCGTATGAAACCGAATGGATATTTTAGTGGATACATAGAAGGAAAATATCAAGAAAAAGATCTAAGCTGGGAACAGTAGGGGTTTTTGGAGGGGAAGAGAGGAGATTACTAGAGACTTTGGGGGGGGGGGCTTTGTTTTGAAGTTCTACATTACTTTATCAGATTTTTTCAATTGAGTATACACTATTTTTGTAATAAAAATCATTAAAATGTAAAACAACTGTTTATTTTTCAAAAGGATAAGGACAATTGACCCAAATGCCCGCCATACATAATAAAATAAACTCGGATTAAACCGTGACCTGTGGGAGTAAGTTCGTTCTTTCCTGTCCTTGGCACTGTCATTACAGAATATTACATAGTACATGAATCCCAAGAGAGAAATCAGAAGCAATAACCCGCCTTCGTAGACGGCATGTTGTTCCTGCATCAGGTCAGTGCTAACGGCTCTACTACTCGTCAGTCATAAATCCCAGAGTTAAACAGGACCCCCAGAGTAATCCACAGCCCGCCCAGAGAGACCTTCAGCCACCACCCGCCCGCCCGTCCAGGCCACGCAGAGGGGCAGCTCCCAGACCAGAGAGCTAGGAGGGGAACCCAGACCAGGGCTGAGTCCCGGCTCCTTGCCGTGTCCTCCTCGGCTTTCTCACCCGGGCGTGGGGCGCCCACACCAGGCCGGCCTCCGTGGCTGTCAGGGGCACAAATGGTCAAAATGTCCAGAGGGCTCACCACATAACAGATGCTCCATAAATGACTCCAGGATTTCCTTCAGTCGCTGAGTTACGGTGGACCAGTACTGGCTGCTGGCCTACACTGCCCCAGGTGACAAGAACACCTGCTGCCAACGCGGTCACCCTCTGCCAGAGGACATTCTTTTGGCTCAAGTGAGAAGCAGGTCTGAGTGCCAGGAGGCTTATGCCTGGAAGCAGCTCTTGGCCAATGACAGAGGGGAGCACAGGGAACGTAACTGTCTTCCCTGCTCCTCAGGTGGGGACGCTGAAGTCACTAGACACTCCCTCCCAGAAGTCCCCCGGGAAAGGACCCGGCTGCTCCCAGTAACTTGCCCCCCAGCGTGCCCTGTCTGCTCCCTTCCCTCCCACCTCTCACCTCCCACCCTCTCTAACACTGGCAGGGATCACCTCCCAACAAGCCACCCACAGCTGGCACTGAAAGGCGTCTTGAGCAGAATTTTCATTCCTGGCAGCAAGCTGTGTAGACGGTATCGTTTTGTCTGTACTAGATTCTACCCATGTCTTTCTGGGGTTTCAAATAAACAAACACCAACCTGCTGTGATACAGCGGTCCTGAGGTCTGTAATTCGAGGTACACTTAGCCCTGGTGTCTGAGCTGCCTGGACTGGCCTGGCTGAGATAAATGTAAGCTGGTCCTCACTTCATAATCTGTCCTGCTCTGTGTCCGATGTGCTTCTTACTAAAGAAACAGGTTTAAAACTTGTCATTTATTGATAACTTTCTTTCCCACTTAAGAAATCTCTCTTTCTCGACACACACCGCCACGTACCACCTGCGGAGTCAGCTCTCCGAAGCAGCCAGGGGTGCCGGGTGGGCCGAGGGGCTTACCTTGGGAGAGACACTGATTGGCCAGGGCCACCTGCCCGGAGTGCAGGTAGAGGTTGAGGCGTGTGAAGATGCCCCCCAGGGAGGGGATGGTGATGAAGCAGTAGGCAACGCAGGCCTGAGAGAGGGGAGAAACCCAGGTCACCTGGCCATGTCCTCACGGCAGATCAGCGCGCCTGCTTTCATCTGTCTTTTCAAGCAAAAACACTCAAAACAACGTCCCCATCCTGAGCCCCACTTCCCTCCTCCTGCGCCTGTATCTGCCTCTGGGAGGAGAGAGGTGAGGAGAGTGACGGTGCACGAAAAACAGATCCTTACCCGTCACGGAAGGGAGTGAACAGGTACCATCTACTATTGATACACTGAAAGGCAGCTGTTAAGCCAGCACTCTGTAAGTGGAGGCGACCAGGAGCAGCTGCCGTCTGAGGAGACTGGGGGAGCTGAGAGGCGGGTCTCACGTCTCCCCACTGCTGGCTGCTCGGGACTTTACTGTAGAGAACGTGGACTGTTGCTTTGGTACCATTTTGAGCAACACACTCAAGAAGCTAAAATTTTATTTCAAAGTTGGGAAATAAAAATCAATAGGGGGAAAAAAGGTATCAGACCTTCCTGATACTGGTACAACTACAGATAACTGAAATTCATCCCTCAATCACCTCACCAGAATGTGTATCAAAATTCAGGTTCCTCTGATCATTCCTTTCAGAAACACTAAGAAAACTGGTCAGTCCTCAGACATGCAAGGAAACATTTCTCTGGACCATCCATGACCACAGTCTGTGCGTCTTCTCTGGAACATACCCGCACAAAGGCAGCTGTTTTCCTGGAGTGATTCCCCTTCATCACTTTTCTTGTTTCCATGGCCAACCGGTTCACACACTGCATTTGTTAATAAGCAAAACAGAAAGGGCCGTGAAGTGATGGCTGACTCATGTCTTCCACAGAACACTAGCTGCACACAACCCAGTGACAACCAGCTGAGTGGGAGGAAGACCAGTCAGCACTGAACCCTGAAACACTGACGGTCGTCAGGCCTGAGTCAGTCCGGGCTCGAGCAAACAAACCCACAAGGGCAGAAGGAATGGTGCTCACCGAGGAAGGCTGTGCCTACCCCACCGGCATTGTAATTGACCGTATTCTGGTTTACCAGACAGCTAGGATTCACTTACTCTGTTTCTAGAAAGTCCACAATCTAAGCTTGAGATCTTAAAGACCTTAAGAAAATTCCCCAAATCTGAGAGTAAACCACTGAATCCAGCTTTGCAATACTAACAAAAACCGTGAGAAAGGCAGTAACAGCAGCTGCAACATCCCTCACAACACACCGGGGGCTGTGGGAGAAGCTGCACGTCCACCTCATTTAATCCGCTCGACCTACAGGGCTGGTACTGATGCCTCCACCTCCCTCCTCTTAGAGACGAAGTCTACATTCAGGTCTTAAGTTTAGTAACGTTCCTAACCTGATAATCAGCAAACAAATATACATTAAAAAGCTATTCTCCTTGAATTTCCACCAGGCAATTAAAGAGCCTTAGGCAATCTTTCCACAGATATGAAAAGTTTAGATCTATGATTCCCAAACTGTGTTCTGTGAAACTTCAGGGTATAAGGAAAACTCACAGGAAAAAAAAGTTTTTTAAGGAAAAACACAGTAATGCTCAACTGCTGAGGACTGAGCAAAGCCCTGGGGAGGGGGGCAGCCTCAGACTGAGCACTGGACTACACTCACTGCTTGACCCGAGGTCACTGGACTGCACTCACTGCTTGACCCGAGGTCACTGGACTGCACTCACTGCTTGACCCAAGGTCACTGGACTGCCCTCACTGCTTGACCCGAGGTCACTGGACTACACTCACTGCTTAACCCGAGGTCACTGGACTGCCCTCACTGCTTGACCCAAGGTCACTAGACTGCACTCACTCCTTGACCCGAGGTCAGTGGACTACACTCACTGCTTGACCCGAGGTCAGTGGACTGCCCTCACTGCTTGACCCAAGGTCACTAGACTGCACTCACTCCTTGACCCGAGGTCAGTGGACTACACTCACTGCTTGACCCGAGGTCACTGGACTACACTCACTGCTTGACCCGAGGTCACTGGACTGTCCTCACTGCTTGACCCGAGGTCACTGGCTGCCCTCACTCCTTGACCCGAGGTCACTGGACTGCCCTCACTGCTTGACCCGAGGTCACTGGACTGCACTCACTGCTTGACCCGAGGTCACTGGACTGCACTCACTGCTTGACCCGAGGTCACTGGACTGCCCTCACTGCTTGACCCGAGGTCACTGGACTGCACTCACTGCTTGACCTGAGGTCATATCTTTGGTGAACTGGGTTTTTGGCAACCGCTGTGATAAAAAGCAAGTGCTGTGCAAAAATCAATGGGAAAACAAATTAAGGTGTGAGAAGTTGTGCAGTGCCCAATGAGTACTCAACACACTTCACTAGAAAGGAATTATGGTCAGTTAAGAATGAAATAAGTATCTACTATTTTTCTTTCAATTTATGTATACTGTTGTTTTAAAGGGCTATCAAGTTGTTGGGGCATGAATACTGAAGTTGTTTGAGCCTAGCCTCTTAGTAAACAGAGATGGTATTTCTTTTGACCTGGGTCACCATGAAAAGTTCCCGAAGAGAGCCCTGATCTGAGGAAGCTGGGACTCTGGTGGGCAACAAGGCACTCCAGGTTAGGACTTCTGTAACTAAATTATCAGTGCTCCTCACCTAACTCTTTGCTGTTGGCATGCAGGAATGAGAAGAAGCAAATCTCAGAGAAAAAGAAGTCAATTAAAACCATTGAAAGACTTCAGCAAAGGTGCAGATTTTACCAACCTTTGAGAAAACACTTTTCTTACCCAGAACAGGAGCAACATGAAGTGAGAAGAATCCCAGGTTGAAATTGGTACCTGGCAGTAAGTATTCACTGAGAACAAACAAACGAGTGAAAAGCCTTACGTGAATCAACTGCACAAGAACAGGTTCCAGGTTGCAGAACATCGACCTGGCCTCAACGTAAAAACTCAGCTGTTGTTCAAAATCACGACCAAAGGAAACCTGGGATCAAGGAAAGAGATGTGACGATGTTACTTCTAGACAACTGCGAGCACACAATTGAAAAGGGTTTTTTACTTTTTTATTTTACCAATGAGTTGACGTGGAGAAGGCAGGGAGGGGGAGGAAGAGAGAGAGGGGGAGAGAGGGAGAGAGAGAGGAGGAGCGAGAGAGAGGGAGAAAGAGAGAGAGAGAGAGGGAGGGAGAGAGGGAGAGGAAGAAAGAGAGAGAGGGAGGGAGAGAGAGGGAGAGAAAGAGAGAGAGAGAGGGAGGGAGAGAGAGGGAGAGAGAGGGAGGGAGAGAGAGGGAGAGAGAGAGAGGGAGGGAGAGAGAGAGAGGGAGAGAGGGAGAGAGAGGGGGAGAGAGAGAGAGAGAGAGAGAGAGGGAGAGGGAGGGAGGGGGGAAGAGAGAGAGAGAGAGGGAGAGAAGTGTGAACTCCTTATTCCACTTAGTTGTTCCATTTAGTTGTGCATTCACTGGTTGCTTCTCATATGAGCCATGACTGGGAATTGAACCCACGACCTCGGTACATCAGGATGACGCTCTATCCACTGAGCCACCTGAGCTCTGTGGGGGCAGGGAAAGTGCTGTGATGACATGTCACCAAAGACGCCCCAGATATGAACAGCTGAAAAGGATATGAAGCAAACACACACGCTCACCGGAATGTTCTCTAACTGGACTTTACAATATGTCAACCAGCGTATCGCTGAAATATTACTGTTGCCACTTCATCGTTACGACATGGGACTGGAGTAGAACATGAAAAGGCCAAAAGGTATAAAACAGAATCTCAAAATACAAATAGAATTTCCCAGGCTAAAAGAAGACCACTGGGAAGGAAATAATGGAATTTTGTCAGCTGTGGACTCTTCACAGAACATGAACTTGGTTACAAATCAAATCTGTCAGAGGGGTTTCCACAAGGACCACACCTTTCTGCTTCCTGATGGGGTTTCCAATCTCAGCAGCTCACTGGTCGCTGCCAGAGCCACAGATGGAAGTTCCTCCACCATTAAAGCTCCCCTCCTCTCCTATTTCTTCGTATTTGTGAATAGCTGATTAGTGTGACAAACTTACTACCACAGCATCGTTTTTGCCTAGAGGAGGTTTAACGTGGCTACTCCGTTACAGTATCAGGCTTCACATCTTCGTTCCTTCTCATTTTTTCTGCTGTAACGAAGCCATGAAAGGGTAGATCCCACGTGATCGGCACGTAAGTCCAGGGTCCCGGGGAGGCACCTGGTCAAAGCCACGGGCACATTTCCTGACGTGGCCTGAATTTTCATCAAAATTGGTATTTTACCCACAGACCCCTGCTGTTGAATGTGTCACATTTCCTAGCTTTATCTTCAAAGTGATCTAGTCATTTTCATCTCGGTCAGCTTCTGTCTGGACACGCCTGTGAAAACAGGGTGCTGGCAGCAGGTGGTGTTCAGCTTTGCGCAGAGTAGGTGGCAAAGGCTGTCCTGGCCAGCGCTGTGGTGGGCTGTTCCCAGAGGGAGGCAATGGTCCTTCCCACTCTGCTTGTCGTTTCAGAGTCCCTGTGGTTTCTTCCCAGCCGGACGGACAGACGGACGGACGGACATGGGGTTGGCCGTCCCTCCCTTACAGGGGGCCACCCTCTGACTCACTACAGCTTCTGCACCGGAGCCTCAAAAGGCCCGCAGCTTCTGTTTTGTCCACATAGGACAGCTGAGTGATGAGAGAACGGTGAAAGGAAAGAGGATGAGAAATGAGACACCGCAGCCAGCACCAAGGTCCTGGATACAGCCCTAATCCGGACATGCAGAGCAAAAAAGTACTGTGATTTAAAGCCACTGAGACTTGGGGTGAGTTGTGCAGCGATGGGTCACTCAGACGCACAGAGTGGACACTTGGCACTTTGCACTAGCCTCATTTTCAGCACTGTCTGGTCAGCACAGGAGGTGTCTCAGGGTCACCTGCCCCCTCTCCCCGGGGTTGCACATCCTCCTGGCCTGGCAGTCGGTGTGTCTGCTCTCCCTCACAGCAGCCGTTTGTTTAGGGAGGGGCCAGTGACCCAAGTTAATCCCAAGGGACTCAATCCTGGGGCTTCTGTGGGCCCCTCCTGCTGGGCAGCACGGGACCCTGCAGTTCCTGTGGCAGCGAGCCAGCCCGGGAGGGCCGGGCGGCAGTGAACCAGGCAGTGACCAGCCCAGGAGGGCCAGGGGGCAGTGAACCAGGCAGTGACCAGCCCAGGAGGGCCAGGGGGCAGTGAACCAGGCAGTGACCAGCCCGGGAGGGCCAGGGGGCAGTGAACCAGGCAGTGACCAGCCCAGGAGGGCCAGGGGGCAGTGAACCAGGCAGTGACCAGCCCAGGAGGGCCAGGGGGCAGTGAACCAGGCAGTGACCAGCCCGGGAGGGCCAGGGGGCAGTGAACCAGGCAGTGACCAGCCCAGGAGGGCCAGGGGGCAGTGAACCAGGCAGTGACCAGCCCAGGAGGGCCAGGGGGCAGTGAACCAGGCAGTGACCAGCCCGGGAGGGCCAGGGGGCAGTGAACCAGGCAGTGACCAGCCCGGGAGGGCCGGGCGGCAGTGAACCAGGCAGTGACCAGCCCGGGAGGGCCAGGGGGCAGTGAACCAGGCAGTGACCAGCCCGGGAGGGCCGGGCGGCAGTGAACCAGGCAGTGACCAGCCCGGGAGGGCCAGGGGGCAGTGAACCAGGCAGTGACCAGCCCAGGAGGGCCAGGGGGCAGTGAACCAGGCAGTGACCAGCCCGGGAGGGCCGGGCGGCAGTGAACCAGGCAGTGACCAGCCCGGGAGGGCCAGGGGGCAGTGAACCAGGCAGTGACCAGCCCGGGAGGGCCGGGCGGCAGTGAACCAGGCAGTGACCAGCCCAGGAGGGCCAGGGGGCAGTGAACCAGGCAGTGACCAGCCCAGGAGGGCCGGGCGGCAGTGAACCAGGCAGTGACCAGCCCAGGAGGGCCAGGGGGCAGTGAACCAGGCAGTGACCAGCCCAGGAGGGCCAGGGGGCAGTGAACCAGGCAGTGACCAGCCCAGGAGGGCCAGGGGGCAGTGAACCAGGCAGTGACCAGCCCGGGAGGGCCGGGCGGCAGTGAACCAGGCAGTGACCAGCCCAGGAGGGCCAGGGGGCAGTGAACCAGGCAGTGACCAGCCCAGGAGGGCCAGGGGGCAGTGAACCAGGCAGTGAACAGCCCGGGAGGACCGGGCGGCAGTGAACCAGGCAGTGACCAGCCCGGGAGGACCGGGCGGCAGTGAACCAGGCAGTGACCAGTCTGGGAGGGCCGGGCAACAGCCCTGACAACGCCGCGGAGACCGGAGCCCAGCTGCCCCTGTGAAGCCTCCATCCCTGGACGCCGTGTCACGTGAGCCAGTAAGTCGCCCCTCCCCCCTTTTTGATTGTTTTCCTTAAGCCAGTCTGTCTTGGCTCCCTTGGCCCCCGGGGGAGTGCTGGCTAATGCAAGATGTTTTCTAATTTTATCTCATCTCAATAAAAATGAAAAGTCCCAGGGACATATGTTCACTGCTCTCACCAGCATGAAGGTAAACAATTATATCACATTTCCAGTCGCACTGACACTCCTTCCTCAATACTCACCATTTTTATGAACCCATTAATCAAATATGCCAGCATTCTCTTCTCATCCTCAAGAGTGAGTGCACTAAAATCAATAATTGTACATAATTAACACTGGGGAAACAAATGAGCTTTCTGAAGAAAAATAATATATAAGAACTAAGAAATTTGCATTTTCTAGACTTAAAAAGTGTTTTACATCTCTCTCAAAGACACTGTTCTCCAAATATATTTATTAACGGCAAAGAATGCATAATATCCTCCAAAAGGCGAGGTCTCCTTCGCTCTCTGAGACGATATTCCCTCTCCTCCTTGGCAGGCCAGGCACAGCCAGGCAGGTCTAGCCAACGGGACGAGAATGCCTTCCAAGCTTTGTCCTTAAAAGAGAGCTGCTGCCCTCTGAGGCCTGCAGGATGCAACATGGACAGTCAGGGCCAGCCAGCTTCTACCAGGAAGACAAGGACCACATCCTGGAGGAGGGCAGAGCAACAGGACGGACAGAGCCTGGGCCTCTGGACAGCGTCCTGAAGCAGAGCTGCCTCACCTCCACCTCCGCGCCTCACACCTTATCACGAAAGAAAGAACCCTGCTTTATGCAGACCAGGGTCCTGCTAACACAAGTGCTGTTCTGGACACTGTCTGTGCCTTTACTGTTACTTTTTTCCAACAAATCTATTGGTTCCATTTATTATGAACTCTTGATATTTTGATTTTTATGAAGTTGAAAGCACAAGTCATGAAAATAAAGATTCTAAAATTCAGGGGAGAAAATATACTATTCATCCTATTGATGGGTAAGCTCTAAAACAATCTTCTCAATGCTTGTAACAGTTTACAGCGCTTATTTAAAACTTCTCTGGGAGCCCTGGCCAGTTGGCTCAGTGGTAGAGTGTCGGCCTGGTGTGCAGAAGTCTCGGGTCTGATTCCCGGCCAGGGCACACAGGAGAAGCGCCCATCTGCTTCTCCACCCCTCCCCCTCTCCTTCCTCTCTGTCTCTCTCTTCCCCTCCCACAGCGAGGCTCCATTGGAGCAAAGACGGCCCGGGCGCTGGGGATGGCTCCTTGGCCTCTGCCCCAGGTGCTAGAGTGGCTCTGGTCGCAACAGAGCGATGCCCCGGAGGGGCAGAGCATCGCCCCCTGGTGGGCGTGCCGGGTGGATCCCGGTTGGGCGCATGCGGGAGTCTGTCTGTCTCTCCCCATTTCCAGCTTCAGAAAAATACAAAAAAAAAAACTTCTCTGGGACTAGTTTCAGTGACGAGTAAGGAGGAATTACCTTGAACACAGTCAAATGGAAACATGGGGGAGGGGGGGAGGCTAGAGAGCAAAGGAGTGATAATTTGACCTTTGTCCCAAAGGGAAGGCCAGTGGGCAGGTCTGAGTCTCAAATAGACTGAACAAATAAAGTTCTTAATGCAAGAAGTATTATCAACTGCATTTGAATTTTAAATAACTAGTTAATAATGAGAAAAAAATTTAAGGGCTATGTTACTGAATGAGAGAGCTCATTATCATACTATCTACTGCTCTCAGAAATCTCTTTGAGCCTGACTGGCGGTGGTGCAGGGGTCAGAGCATCAACCTGGGACACTGAGGTCCCAGGTTCCAAACCCCGAGGTCGCCGGCTTGAGTTCAGGCTCATCAGCTTGAGCGTAGGGTCATCAGCCTGAGTGTGGGATCACAGACATGACCTCATGGTTGCTGGCTGAGGCCCAAGGTCGCTGGCTCGAGCAAGGGGTCACTGGCTCAGCTGGAGCTCCCTGGTCAAGGCACATATGAGAAGCGACCAATGAACAACTAAAGTGCCACAAATACGAGTTGATGCTCCTCATTTCTCTTGTCTGTCTGTCTCATAAAAAAATAAATCTCTCTGAGATGAGCAGTTTGAGTTCCCTCGGAGGAAACCAGCCTTCTTCTCCCAACTGAAATTCCTTTGTAGAAACATCTGCCTCTCGTCTTCTCAAGAAGGTCGTTCTCAGCCTCACCCCCGCCCGGACTGAAAAGTCCCCGTTAGGGAGAATCTTAACCCATTTATAACAGAGGTTGAAATTTCTGAAATTCAGTTCAAAAATTTTCCGAAAATCCTCATCACTTTTTGACAAGCTTCCAGCACGCCAGCACCTGCAGCAATGACTACCTCTGCGCACCACACGATAGATAACATGCACCCTCAGGAGGCAGACGTGTGAGAATCAGACCTCGGCGTGACCTTGAGCAGTAGGAATATAAATAACTCCCACATCACTACCTTTCCAATAATGGAACATGAAGCATAAATGGGTTAATAGCCCCTGTAAAATAATATTCACTGTCGCAGCTTAAAGACCTTATATACTATTACGTGGTATTAAGACCTAATCCAGGTTACTCTTCAGCCTTAAGTGTTGCTTACTTCACAGAGTCGTGCATGGTCTTGCAAACGTGCAGAAGGGCGTTCAGAATGACGGGATCCTTGGTGGGCTCTTGCTGATGCCTAGGAAACATTTATAGACAGTATAAAAGCTGTGTCTGCTGAGAACAGTAAAAACGTGGGTTTAGTTCTTATCTACGATACATAGTTGAGAAGCCACAAATGATCCGGGCTGCACTGAACATGGCTCAGTTCGCTTTTCTCTTAATTCTTTCCATAACAAGTTTGCTCTTCTCCACATAATGTAACTTCTCATAACTGCAAAATCCTGGTAAAACTGCTATACTTCCTAACCAGGAAAAGGGCAAGCATGTTTGTTTTGTTTTTTAAATCATGTTTCCTGAATTCTCTGAAGTTGTCCACAACCTATCTACAATTGTGTTTGGTACCAGGAACACTTACTCATTGGGTTTTTCAAATAATATAAAAGGACAACTCTTAAAACAAACCTTTATGCAAGCAAAGTAGGTATATCTGTTCCAAGCAAATGGAATTCATCTTTTAAGAAACAACACAAGGAAAGCTTAAACCACGAATTTAAGCAATATCTAGTTCTATTTCCCAAACTGTGGCTGAGTTCCATCTCGAGACCAGATGAGACCGGGCGTGTTCAGGGTGGCATGGCCATAGATTGAGTTCCATCTCAACGTATTTTTTTTACCACATCTACACACTTATCAATATTTAAAGTGACTCCAACTTAATCTAGTCCTAAAAAAAATATACATGAAATCACTGACTATACTAGTTATATATTATCTAACCTGCTCTAAAATAAACATACAACTTATAAAATAAAAATGAAAATCTCTCCATGGACTACCAACAATTATTCCCTATGCCAGAGCAGCCTGCAGTGTCAGGAAACTAATAATGTGAAAGGACCTGACCCTGAAAACGCATCACGAGATGGAGCCCTTTCCAGCTCCGGATCTCGACAACTGTGACTGTATCTTTTAAAATGTCACTCCCTAGGTCGTTCCTCAATGGACTGCTCCTCCCACAGCACACAGGGGGAAATGCAGGCGATGGCCACGCTCCCGCTAACACTATGACTTCGTCTTCTTACGAATAGTTAAGAGCATTTAACGTAACTGTTCCTCCCACGTGGTTTAGGTGTGAAATACATGCACACGACTAGACCCCAGAGTGTGTCACTGGTTTCTTATCAACCGGTTTCCCAAAAGCATAGAGAATCAAAGCTTCCAATTACATGTCACACTTACTTGATAAAAACTTCCATGATGCATTTGCAAACCTCCACTCGCACACTCTCTTTTTGGAACATATCCAGAAATGGCAGAAATTTTTCCTAAAAATAAAAAAAGCACTCTACATGCAATTTATACAAGTTATTGGAAGGAATTCACGGGTCATCTTTTTTCTTTGAAGGTCAAAAGAGTTGTCTGTATCTCTGAGGCAGGTCAGATGAGGACTCACCTGAAAGCGCGGAGGTGACCTTGAGGTTTTTGAGGTTTTAAAACTACTGCTGTTAAAACAACTCTCATGTGCCCGAGGGGTCAGGGCTGGAACCAGGTAACATTCTGGTGAACCATCAGGGCACCATTTAGATGACCATAAGCTTTGTTGTGTAACAAAATGAAAAGCAGGCTTCAGCCTTTTTATGATGGGATTGACAAGCAAAGAAAGAAGAGACAGCCGTTCAGAAAGGACCTCTGCATCTGGCCTCTCCATGTAGCGACTGCGCCCTAAGCAAGGTACTCCACTTCTCCAGCACTGGGGTATCAGGATACTTTCCGTTAACAGGGGGGATATAACTACTCCTACCTCCCAGTGATGCTTGAAAAATAGTATGAGGTAATACATGGAAGGTTCTAGCACAGTGCTTGGAGCATACAAATGTCCAATAAATAAGAGTCTATTTTCAAATAAACAAAAACATCCAGTCCTGTGAGCGTACATAAACGAACACTGAGGAGGGCAGGGTGCCGGGGACGAGGGAGGCACAGGGACCGGGATGTCACTGCTCCCAGAGGCACAGGGACTGGGATGTCACTGCTCCCAGAGGCACAGGGACTGGGATGTCACTGCTCCCAGAGGCACAGGGACTGGGATGTCACTTTTCATAGAGGCACAGGGACTGGAATGTCACTGCTCCCAGAGGCACAGGGACTGGGATGTCACTGCTCCCAGAGGCACAGGGACTGGGATGTCACTGCTCCTAGAGGCACAGGGACTGGGATGTCACTGCTCCCAGAGGCACAGGGACTGGGATGTCACTGCTCCCAGAGGCACAGGGACTGGGATGTCACTTTTCATAGAGGCACAGGGACTGGGATGTCACTGCTCCCAGAGGCACAGGGACTGGGATGTCACTGCTCCCAGAGGCACAGGGACTGGGATGTCACTGCTCCCAGAGGCACAGGGACTAGGATGTCACTTTTCATAGAGGCACAGGGACTGGGATGTCACTGCTCACAGAGGCACAGGGACCGGGATGTCACTGCTCACAGAGGCACAGGGACTGGGATGTCACTGCTCCCAGAGGCACAGGGACTGGAATGTCACTGCTCCCAGAGGCACAGGGACTGGGATGTCACTATTCACAGAGGCACAGGGACCGGGATGTCACTGCTCCCAGAGGCACAGGGACCGGGATGTCACTGCTCCCAGAGGCACAGGGACTGGGATGTCACTGCTCCCAGAGGCACAGGGACTGGGATGTCACTATTCACAGAGGCACAGGGACTGGAATGTCACTGCTCCCAGAGGCACAGGGACTGGGATGTCACTGCTCCCAGAGGCACAGGGACTGGGATGTCACTTTTCATAGAGGCACAGGGACTGGAATGTCACTGCTCCCAGAGGCACAGGGACTGGAATGTCACTGCTCACAGAGGCACAGGGACTGGGATGTCACTATTCACAGAGGCACAGGGACTGGGATGTCACTGCTCCCAGAGGCACAGGGACTGGAATGTCGCTGCTCCCAGAGGCACAAGGACTGGGATGTCGCTGCTCCCAGGGGCACAGGGACTGGGATGTCGCTGCTCCCAGGGGCACAGGGACTGGGATGTCACTGCTCCCAGGGGCACAGGGACTGGGATGTCACTGCTCCCAGGGGCACAGGGACTGGGATGTCACTGCTCACAGGGGCACAGGGACTGGGATGTCACTGCTCACAGGGGCACAGGGACTGGGATGTCACTGCTCCCAGGAGCACAGGGACTGGGATGTCACTGCTCACAGAGGCACAGGGACTGGGATGTCACTGCTCCCAGGGGCACAGGGACTGGGATGTCACTGCTCACAGAGGCACAGGGACTGGGATGTCACTGCTCCCAGAGGCACAGGGACTGGGATGTCACTGCTCACAGAGGCACCTCGATTGGGACTTGCTCAGTGCCCTGCAGCAAACCTGGAAGGGTATTTCAGAATTTTTTAACTTTTTGAGGGAAACATAATAAATCTTACCTGTCAGGCACTGAGACAGCTATTATTTTATAGTTTCAACATTAGACTGTGTGATAGAAAAGCAAGGATCGTGTGAAAATCAATGAGGAAGAGGATGTCCAGTTCGACTCCACAGTTTTGAGAAGCTATGTGGGGCCCAACTGGTGCACAAATTCTATTTGTTAACTAATGAATGAACTAAGGGTGTTTTTCTTTCCATCTATCTGTATTATTTTTTCGAAAGCTGATTAAGTTTCTATGACATAAATACTTGAGTTGTTTAGCCATAACTACTTTATAAAAGAAACAGTTAAGTATTTCTTTTGGTATAGGGCACCATGAAGACACCAAGGTCACTACTGAGACACTAAGAGAACTTCTTACTCAGATGCAAATTTCCAAAGATAATTAAGGAATGTTACTTACCACTGAGAAAAGAACTGAGAAATCATGGAAGTGGGCAATCACTTTCTTAACTATTGACTGAAGCTGCAAAACAAAGCAAAAACACACTAAATAAAACTTGGATTTTTATTTATTTATTTATTTTTTGTATTTTTCCGAAGCTGGAAACGGGAAGAGACAGTCAGACAGACTCCCGCATGCACCTGACCGGGATCCACCTGGCACGTCCACCAGGGGGCGACGCTCTGCCCACCAGAGGGCGATGCTCTGCCCCTCTGGGGCATCGCTCTGTCGCGACCAGAGCCACTCTAGCGCCTGGGGCAGAGGCCAAGGAGCCATCCCCAGTGTCCGGGGCCATCTTTGCTCCAATGGAGCCTTGGCTGCGGGAGGGGAAGAGAGAGACAGAGAGGAAGGGGCGGGGGGTGGAGAAGCAGATGGGCGCTTCTCCTGTGTGCCCTGGCCGGGAATCAAACCCAGGACTTCTGCATGCCAGGCCGACGCTCTACCGCTGAGCCTACCGACCAGGGCCTGGATTTTTTTTTTATAAAGGCAATCACTTCATCACCTGCAATTACAGGCAGGGAACCCTCGTCTGCTCAAGGACTGGGGAGTTCCTGGGCAGATTAGGGAACGTCTCGGGCCAGGCCTGCCCGTTTTATTCTGTGCCATGGGGAAACAGCTTGAGTCTCAGTTCCCTCTTCTACAGAGTGGAGAGCAAAGCAGTCCTGTGCTCACTGTGAGATTAAACGGGATGGTTCGGATACATGCTGCCTTCCCGTCAAAGACCGCCAGGAAAGTCAGCTTAGAATATTCGAGGAGTGAGCACACATTTTCCAGAGGCCACATAGGCACTGCGAGTGTAGCCAGAAAGCCCTCGTGGACAGCATGCAAACACATGGGGGCGCTGGGCCCCAGGGCCGGTGACCTATGTAAGGCCAATGGGCCCTAACTGCAAACTTCTGTTTCAACCCATCATGACTATGTTCCTTGACGACTTCAGGAAAGAGCCACTGGACCAGTCTGCCTGGCAGAGGCCACACCATCACCTGAGGGTGGTGGCCCAGTCTGGGACGTCGGCCCCAGATGCCTAGGTGCTGATGTCCACCACCCCTCCCTCTGAGATGCAGTCCCATTGACAGGGTCTTGGCATGAGAGAACCATGGAGCCAATTTTTCTAAATAAAATATAATCCCCTACCACTGGTTACTAGTAAAAAGAGAAAATTTACTGACAATACTTTGTGTATATTAAAAACACTGCTGTTTCAATTCTTTGCAAAGGAAACTGCTCATGTTCGAAAAACAGGCTATTAGGAGGTGCTGTCCCATCTCATAATTAGTAGCTTTCTACGTCCCTCAAGCAAAAGACTAAGATACTGCAATACTGTCCGGTTAAAAAGTTTCTAAAACGTCATCCATAGCAACTAAACCCTTTAGAGAAAAGGAATGTTGGCCTGACCAGGCGGTGGCGCAGTGGATACAGTACCAACCTGAGAAGCTGAGGACCCAGGTTTGAAACCCTGATGTTACCGGCTTAAGTGTAGCTCATCTGACTTGAGTATAGACTCACCAGCTTAAGCGTGGGATCATAGACATGACACCATTGCTGCTGACTTGAGCCCACGGTTGCCCAGGGGTCACTTGCTCAACTGAACTAATGAATTTCTTCACATGTGCCTGAGACTCTGACAGCCGACAAGGCACTTCTCGTCACTGCACACGACTCAGCAGTGTTTACCACGAGCCTGCTGCACACACCTGCTGTGCACACCACACACACTGTGCAGGGGCTGCTCATGTCACACCTAGGAGAACGCCAGGCAGGCAGTGTCCACTCAATAAATTGTAATGATGAATCATTTCAATTAGCAAATGGTGAAAGAAATCTTAAATTAGCAAAACGTGAGAATTCTAAAATTTTTACAAGAATATATAACTCATTTTCTTACACTAACTGAAGCTGGAAATCGATTATAGGCAGTAGGTGCCAGAATATCACATTATTCAATAAAGAAGAAAACCTTAATTATGTCAAAAGTTACTTTATATAATAGTACGGAGGCCTGAGCTAGACTGTGTCCTGGGGCGGAGGGAGGCTGCTCTCAGGACATCACTGAGCCCAGTGACAAAATGGCACCAGGGACCCAACAGTGATGTGTCCATGCTAAATTCTCTGAGGGAGATGACTACACTGTGGTTACACAGGAAAATGACCTTGTTCTTCAGAAATAACTCTTTGGCAGCAGTGGAATAATGTGTGTAACTTACCCTCAAATGATTCAAAAAGAATTTACATACGTGTGTGTGTGTGTGTGTGTGTGTGTGTGTGTGTACACGCACAAGGAAAATGAGAAAGCAAACAAGGAACATCTTCGTAACCAGTGAATCTGGGTAAAAAAATAAGGGGACTTCTCTGAGCTCTTCTTTCCACTTTTCAATACACTTGAATTTATTCCCAATAAGAAGTTAGTTTCACTGAAAACCGCAGACCCCTCACTTGAGCCCAGCAACTGTGCTTCCACTACCACCTCGCAATCTTCAAACCTCTCTGTGGGGGGCCTGTTGTTATTCCCACGTCACAGAGGAGAACACCGAGGCACAAGATTAAGTAACTGAATAAAGGGTACAGGATAAAGACATAACAGAGCTAGGATTAAACCCAGGCTTATTTGACTTGATGGTTTGACCTATGCAACAATTTAATTCCACCAAATAAAATTATCAGCAGTGTGGAAATGGAAAACGCAAACCTGTTACCTGAGGGTAGGAGTCTTCAAAGGCGCGATCTGGAGTCATGTGCTTGATGACATCAGCCAAAACGGTATTCACCTCCCTTTTCTAACGGGAAAAATGAGTAAAACCTCTATGAGACACTGAAGGGTAGTCACTGACCATTTTTCAGAGGAAAGGGACTCACATTTTCAGAATACAGCATACATTTTCCAGAAAACAATTTCAAATACTCTGATGAAAATATTATAAGGGAAAAAATCCCAACCGTATCGCAGCCCTAACGATGGCTATGTCCACACCAAGGACTGAAAGAACATCCTCAAAGTTTCTTGGGTATTGTATGTCCCTGCTTTTACTGGTAAGGTCAGCCACGCCACTTCCTGCCTGCCTGCCCCGAGCCCTCTCCAGGTGCGGCAGGGAGCAGCACCACTGTGGTGGGAGCACAGACTTGCCCCTAGGAGCCAGGTCACCCGATGCCCACATGCCCACTTCCCTAGTCATCTGCGTCGGGTCGGCCAACCACAGCCCCAATGCAGCCGTGCTTTTATACAGCCAAAGAGCTAGGGATGGTGTTTACATTCAAACCAATAGACGATTACTCTGTGACAGTGTAAACTAGAAGAGATTCCGATTTCAGTGTGCACAAACACAGTCACTGGCACACAACTGTGCTTACTCCGTCTCTTCTGTGGCTTCATGTTGCAATGGCAGAGTTGGAGGTCATGTGTTCCATAAAGCCTCGAGCATTTACTATCTGGCTTGTACAAAAAGTCTATATAATGAGAGCACTGGACCCTCCTGGCAAGATGGCTCTGAGGCCGCAGGGCGTCCAGGTAAGCTGCCTGGCACACAGCACATGTTATTGAATAGTTGCCATTATGTTTACTCTCTTGTTTAATGCTCATTAAATTCACCACCATGGACATCATTATTCCTATTCCACAGATGAAGAAGTGGAGGCTCAGAGAAGTTAAGTGACTAAGCCAGGGCCACACAGCAGAAAAATCTGACACTGGCACTTAAAAGAACCCAAAGTTCCTTGGAGAAAATGCTGATTCCGAATCTGGAGTAAGAAATATACAAAGCAAGTGGAACATCCTAGACAGCAAGGAAGACATCAAAGACAACAGCCAGCATGTCTGAGGACTCGGAACCAACCTGAAAAAGTACCCAGTGGACAGAAGAGGAACAGCTGAGCGTCAGCTTCAGAAAGAATAATATAACTCAAATATGTTTAAATCCATGAGTTCCTAAGACACCAACAGCACCTCATGGGTCAACTTTGGGGATGTTGGAGAATTGAATCCTTAATCTAAAAATTAGTAAGTAACAGACAAAACTCAGCAGAAACAGTACCTCTTCTGTACAAACTGTATATCAAGGTAACCAAATAACTCATGAAAGGAGATTCTCTGTATAGAAGTATCGCAGACAACAAATAAAGAAGAAATGATGAGAGCTCTGACTGCCACGATTTTGCAACCTCTGATAAACTGTGTCATGCTCTGAGCCATCAGTGGCTGCTCACCTCAGAGAGAAACACAAAGGAACCATGAACACCCTGGAGAAGCACCACCACACCATCCACGGTGTCAGAGAAGAAGATCTGAAGCTGATTAAAACTCTAGAACTGGCCCTGGCCTGCTGGCTCAGTGGTAGAGCGTCGGCCTGGCGTGCAGAAGTCCCGGGTTCGATTCCCGGCCAGAGCACACAGGAGAAGCACCCATCTGCTTCTCCACCCCTCCCCCTCTCCTTCCTCTCTGTCTCTCTCTTCCCCTCCCGCAGCCAAGGCTCCATTGGAGCAAAGTTGGTCCGGGCGCTGAGGATGGCTCCATGGCCTCTGCCTCAGGTGCTAGAATGGCTCTGGTTGCAACAGAGCATCGCCTCCTGGTGGGCGTGCTGGGTGGATCCCGGTTGGGCACATGTGGGAGTCTGTCTGACTGCCTCCTGTTTCCAACTTCAGAAAAATACAAAAAAAAAAGACTCTAGAACTAAACACCAATTTATAGGAAATACTCAAGGCAGAGGAACAAGCTGAACGCCACCACAGGATGCAACTGGCCAATCCAGACTGGAAATTCTGCAGGACAAATGACCCAGCCGCTCCAACAAACAAGTTCCAGAGAGAAAACCGGGGAAGGGGGGGGGTAGGCGAGAGACGGGGAGAACATGTAGATGAAGAGAACCCTAAGAAGTCAGTTGCAATGTATGGACCTTATTTTAATCCTGAATGAACAAATAAACTGTAAAAAATTTACATGACAACTAGGGAAATCTGAACACTGACTAATTTTTGATGCCATTAAAGCATTATTATTATTATTTTTTCTTGCTTAGGATAATGTACTGGGATTTTGCTTTAGAAAAGGCAATGCTTCTGTTTTATAAATAAGATATGTGCTGAAATATGATGGATGAAATACAATGTCTGAGATTCGCTCCAAAATCACCCAGGGGTGGGGAGGAGGAGGAAAGACATGAAACAGCACTTGTCCTGAGCTGGTCGTTTCTGGGTCATGAGTATAAAAGACATCCTATGGTTTAAATTTCCATAATAATACATAAGACAAAAACTGGGCAAAAGAAACAAAATCAACAGAACCACCAGGGGATTTATCTAGTGCTGAATACAAGGCAAAACCAATTTCTGGAGTTAGAGGTCAAGAGCCAGTGGTTCCCTTCAACCTCCAAAGGCGGAGACTGTGACCCCGGGGAGGGCAGGGCCTCTGAGGAGCGGGAGGCTATCCGCTATTTCTTACTCTGGACACGATTACATGGGTGAATTCTGTGAAGATTCAATACGCAGTCAACTCTAGATATGTGTGCTTTTCTGCATGCTTGCTACACTTGAATGTTTACAAGCCGATTAAAACAAACGACTCCGGCAACAGGACTTGAACCCAGTGGTTTAACGTCTCTGCCTCTGACCAGCCCCGAGTTTCCCAGGCAGGGGTTCTCGTCTGGGCCTCTGACCAACCCCGAGTTTCCCAGGCAGGGGTTCTCGTCTGGGCCTCTGGGAAGACATGTTTCCAAGGCAGGGGTTCTCGTCTGGGCCTCTGACAAGCCCCGAGTTTCCCAGGCAGGGGTTCTCGTCCAGGCCTCTGGAAAGACATGTCTGCGTGCTCAGAAAAGAACTGTATGCAAGTCAAATGTGTTTGGAAAATGCAAACTAAACACCCAGTGACCGCCACAGGGCACTTTAGGATATAAGCACCTGGTAAGAAAATCACTTACCTTTGCACATGCAACATTTCCCAAATGTACATGATTAACACTTTTGTTATAGTACACACATTAATGCTCTCTCATACTATAAGACAAAAGACAAACTTTTAATAAATTAAGTATAATTACCAAAATGCCTAAGCTAACTTTACTATTTTATGAAAATCATGAAAAAAAGATCATTTTTTCAAAAGTAATGCCACAGCCACACATACCGTGAAATGCTTGCAGGTGTACTCGGCCCACACTTCGGCACAGTTAATATAGTCCTACAAAGAAAGAGTCCAGACGTCTCCAGTAAGAACACCACGGCTGACCTCATGGCAAAGCTCATCGTTGTACAAACCCCTTCAAGGGCTGTGACAAGTGTATGAAAATGCAATGGCACATTGACACAATGGAATATGACTCAGCCATGAAAAGGGAAGAAGTCTTACCTTTTGCGACAGCATGGATGGACCTGGTGAGCATTATGCTAAGTGAAATAAGCAAGTCAGGGAAAGACAAGTACCATACGATTTCACTCACATGTGCACTCTAAGTAACAAAATGACTAACGAGCAAAATTGAGATAGACTCATAGATAGAGAGCAGGCTCACAGCTGTCATGGGGGGGATGCTCAGTGAGGGGGATGGAGGGATTGAACAGAGAAGGCCCCCCAACATAAAGACAACACTGAGGTGACTGCTGTGGGGGGGTGCAGGGGGTTGTGGGGGGTCAACGGTGATGGACAGATACTTGACCCGGGGGTGAATACACAGGGTGCTGTACAGAGATGTGTCGGAGAACTGGGCATCTGAAACCTGTGTAATTGTATTAACCAGTAAATTCAATTAAAAAACAAAGATTAGAGAATACTGTTAATATGGGCTCTTGATGTGAGGTTCCTTTGAAGCACTGACGTACAAGAACCACAGATTAAGAGGTTCTTGACTGAAAGACCCTAAATGAGCAGTTTTGGTTAGCCAGTCAGTTAGGTTAACAAAAGTTGGAGTTTAGTGAGCATTTTGCTAAATCTAACCTAGTTATAGGATTCTGTAATTGTTTCAGATTTTCCTAAATTATATACCACTATTCTCAATATATGATTGTCAATGTGGTGATTAGCAGGGGTTTATAACAGCTCATTTTAACATTTCCCTCTTGATAAATGACTGTGTCAAATGGCACGTACCTACACTCAGCAGTCATCTGCTATGTGGGGACTAAACGTTCGTGGCCACCCAAAGTGCATACACTGAAGTCCTAGCCTTCTATGCAACGGTATTAGGTAGGAAGTGGGGCCTTTGGGTGGTGATTAGGTCACCAAGGTGGCACCCTCAAGAATAGTTAGTGCCCTGAGGACCCCAAAGAGTTCCCTTGGCTCCCTTTCTGCCACTTGAGGGGAGAAACTGGCAATCTGAAATCCAGAAGAGGGTCCTCACCAGAATGCAACGGTGCTGGCACCCTGATCTCAGATTCCACCCTCCAGTGCTGTGAGGAATAAACTTCTGTTGTTTATAAGCCACCGAGGATATTGTGTTGTTACAGCAGCCTGAATAATGCTACTAGCAGGAGAGTAACTGCACGGTGTGGTGCAGTCTTGGCCAGCTCGTCCTGCAGCCACAAAGACAGCCAATGCCATCTCTTCATACTGGAAACCACATAAATTGCTGGCATGCTGCCTTCGAAAATATGAGAGCATGAGACCCAAACCTACAACACAACGGCCACCACTGTGCACATCACAGCACGAACATCAGCTGGTCTGTCTCTCATGAATTCCTGTGCCTGAAGTATGGAGGAAAAGAGGCTTCAGCTGTTTCCATTCAAGATATGGAAATCAGCCCTGGCATGTGGATGTCCCAGGTTCAATTCTGGTCAGGGCACACAGGAGAAGTGACCATATGCCTATCCACCCCTTCTCCCCTTTATCTCTCCCTCCCCACCCCCTCTGGCAGCCATAACTTGACTAATTCAAGTGAGTTGGCCTGGGGCACTGACGACTGCTTGTGGTCTCTGCCTCAGGCACTAAAAATAGCTCAGTTGCTGAGCAACAGAGCAATAGAACAATGCCCAAGATGGGCAGAGCATTGTCCCATAGGGGGCTTGCTGGGTGGATCCTGGTCCTGGTGCATGTAGGAGTCTGTCTCTCTGCCTCCTTTGCTCTTACTTAATTAAAAAAAATAAAAAGATACAGAAATCAGAATTTCCTATTGCTAACTACTGTCTGAACCACTGATCATCAATTTAACAATATTCTACTACATTGGTATATTCAAATTCAAAAACTATAGACTATTGCATTTTGGGTGATGTCTGCAAAGTTTCAGGTCTTTAAAAGTTCCAAATATTTGTTCATTTTTCTCCTTTAGTGAATCTTGAGGCTTCAAGAATGAGACATAACTGGGATTCAAAAATCAGAGATATATATCTTTAAAGCTATCAGTTCTCCATTATAGGTTAACAAATAATACAATTAGAAGTTAATTTCTTGCCTGACCTGTGGTGGCGCAGTGGATAAAGCGTCGACCTGGAAATGCTCAGGTCGCCAGTTCGAAACCCTGGGCTTGCCTGGTCAAGGCACATATGGGAGTTGATGCTTCCAGCTCCTCCCCCCCTTCTCTCTCTTTCTGTCTCTCCTCTCTCTCTCTCTCTCTCTCTCTCTCTCTCTCTCTGTCTCTCCCTCTGCTCTCTAAAAAAAAAAATGGATAAATAAATAAATAAAATAAAAAATAAATTAAAAAAAAAAAAAAGAAGTTAATTTCTTAAGAAAAAAAGAGGGCCTGACCAGGTGGTGGCACAGAGGATAGAGCATTGGACTGGGATGTAGAGGACCCTGGTTTGAAATCCTGAGGTTGCTAGCTTGAATGCGGGCTCGTCTGGCTTGAGCACAGGCTCACCAGCTTGAGCGTGGCGTTGCTGGCTTGAGCGTGAGATCATAGACAGACCCCATGGTCGCTCGCTTGAAGCCCAAGGTCACTGGCTTGAGCCCAAGGTCACTGGCTTGAGAAAGGGGTCACTCGGTCTGCTGTAGCCCCCAGTCAAGGCACATAGGAGAAAACAATCAATGATCAACTAAGGAGCTGCAAAGAATTGAGGCTTCTCATCTCTCTCTTCCTATCTGCCTGTCCCTATCTATACTTCTCTCTGTCTCTGTCACAAAAAAAAAAGAAAAAGAAAAAAACAAGGTACAAGTACCTAAAAGATAATTATTTTATTTTTAATTTTTAAGTTGAATTTATTGGGGTAACACTGATCAACATAATTACACAGGTTTCAGGTATCCAATTCTACAACATACCTCTGCACACTGTATTGACTGTTCTCCACCTCCAAGTCTTTGCTCCACCACCATTTATACCCCTTACACCCTCTTCTAGGCCATCCCCATTGTGGTAAAAGATAATATTTTAAAAGAAAGAGTATACTGTATAACTTGGCCAAAAAGCAGTTAATCCAAAGTCAGAACGGTCACCCACCTGTGGATTCTTCAATTTAGTAATAACTTTCCAAGCTTCATTGAGTATCTGAAGTCGATCACCCTCAAGTGGATCAGCCAAGGCCAAGTTCAACCCCAGTGAGCGAAAAAGAAGATGCTAAGAAAAATACAAAACTATTATGACACTGAAGATTTTAAATCAGAACAATTTCAGGCTTTAAAGGTGGTCACATTGAGCTCAACTCCCAGCTCATCTTCCAACAACCTCTTTTTGAAATTTGACCATAGACCTTCACAAGGTAGAGACAAGGGCAAAATAAAGAGCTAGATCCTTGTATTGATCTGATTTGTGGGCTATAATATCCTGCTGGATGAAACTTTTCATAAATAATGAGTAAAGATATATTTTTAGAGATGTAAGACCAAAGTGTTTTCTAAATACTTCACAGTGAGCTGACTCTACAGATTTAGGACTTGTGGTGGACACCCGCCGTGCGGCAACGACTCCTGTCTAACCATCTCAGTTTCAGACTCATCTTCCATGGCGTTACTCAGACATAGGCCTTCCCGGTTTCCTGTGGGCCCAACGTGCCCGACACCAGACCCTCTACCTCAACAGTCCCAGGTAAACACTGCTGATGTGTCCTCCCACTGGACACTAAGTCAAAGCCTACCTTGGGGAAGCCGGCCTCGTTGCACTCTTTAATCATGCCAATGAAATCTATGGACCTGGTGGCGATGAACTCGGCCCGGAATGCAGACATCACAGAGTTCAACAGCAAGGCACTGAAAAACACAACGTCCCACATCAGCCGATCTCCCCCTTAAGAAAGTCACTTTCATTTCAGGACATATGTTGCTGAGAAGGATGACTGACAGCCTTTTTTCTAAGGTTGAAAAAAAATGAGTAAAAAGGCAATTCTAGAGACTAACAGTGTGTCTTGTATATTTGGAAATTTAATAAATGTTAAATAGACTGGATGGATGGATGGATGAATGGATGGATGGATGGACGGACAGGTAAATAAGCAAGTGGTCAAATCCATTTAAACAGAAATAGACTAAGCCTTCAATAGGCTGATGCACTAATGAAACTAAACATCAAGTAACAATATTGATCCAAGCTTCAAGTATACATCCATCTACATCTCTTATGAAAAGCACTGTTCTGGGACCTAGGGACACAGTGACTTAGATACATCTACCCCCAAAACAAGAGACAGGCAGATGGAGCTCATCCTGACCCTACCAGTGAGCACAGTCCCAGGAGGAGAGGACTATTATTAAACCTGTTTTACAGATAAGGAGACTGGGGCCCAGAGAGGTCAAGGAAGTAACCCAAGTTCACACAGCTAAGTAGAGCCAGGCAGCTAGACTCTAGATTCCCCACCGCCAGGCTGTGCTGCCCTCTGCTGGGCCTCTACCGCGTAAGCATGACAACTCCCTGTCCAACTCACACCGTACAGATTTTTAAAACACTTACTTGTTTCCTAGTTTCTTGCATCGCTCCATCATCTCGGTCAGCAGAGTCTAATCAATTTTAAAAAATAATAAAAATCATCAGGTTGGTGAATCTAAAGCAAGAGATTTCCGAAGTAACACTCTAATATAAATGTAACCTCGTGCCCATTTACATCCTTCTCGCCGTCTGGCAGGGATGAGGAGTGGGGGAGAGAAACTGCACTCTTGTGGCATTTCTGTAATGGCTGAGAGCCGGGGCCTCGGGGTCAGGCACACTGGGGCTCTAACACAACCCCACCAACTACCAACAGAGACCTCGGGTCAGTCACCTGACTGCATTAAGCCTGGGCTTCCTTAGGCAGATATTACAGGTGGTCTCAGACTACTGGCAGGATTACAAGAGAATGATCAGAAGGGAAACCACTCCCCATCTCTTCTCTCCATTTCACAAGGGGCGGGTGGAGTTCTCAGTAAAACAAAGACAAACACTGGGCCAGTGCCGGTGTCGCCTTGTCACAGTGAGGGACACCCATGACCACCCAAGGGGCAAGCTCTGTATTCTACCATTTCACAGACGAAGATCTGAGTGTCAGACGTGATGTGCTCTGACCAAGGTGACAGGGCTAGCTGTGGGCTGGGTGTGACCTCGACACCTGTCCTCAAAGGCCATGCCCCCTTCCCACCTTCCCTTTCCACGAATTCTGAAGCACACTTTTTGCCCCAAAAGAAAGTAAATGTGGTTCTTTTTGTTTTATATTTTTTTTATGACAGAGACAGAGAGAGTAAAAGAGAGGGACAGATTGGGACAGACAGGAAGGGAGAAAGATGAGAAGCATCAATTCTTAGCTGTGGCACCTTAGTTGTTCATTGATTGCTTTCTCATATGTGCCTTGACCGGGAGTTACAGCAGAGCCAGTGACCCCTTGCTCAAGCCAGCAATCTCTGGGCTCATGCCAGCAACTATGGGGTCATGCCTGTGACCCCACTCTCAAGTCAGCGACCCTGTGCTCAAGCTGGTGAGCCAGCGCTCAAGCCAGCAATCTTGGGGTTTTGAACCTGGGCCCTCCACATCCCAGTGTGTTGCTCTATCCACTGCGCCACTGCCTGGTCAGGCAGAAAGTAAATGTTTTACTCATTGGAATACTGTTAAGGGCTTTAGAACTATCTGAAGAAAATTAGGTATATTTAAAAGAGATCCTGTTTTAAAAAATCAACAGAAGTATTCTTTGGGGCAGTGGTTTGGAAAGAGTTTGAATGGCACAGACAAGGCCACCGTGAGGACAATAGAGTAGTATTGACAAGGGGCACTCATCATGTACCAGATGTGGACTGAGTAATCATATCCCTTTCTCATTCATTCCTCCCACCAGCCTTGTGAGGCCCGTGTACATTAGCCCCACCTCTAAGAGGAAGCCAAGGCTCAGATGGGTTAAACCACTTCCTAGGAAGTGGTGAAAATGAGATTTGTATCTAAATCTGGCCCCAAAGCAAAGTAAAAAGAAACAAGTCTTATTTAATGAAATACTAGCCTTTCTGACTTTCTGTGGTGCCTGAACTAAGGTGATAGCTGACTTTGGAGATACTGTTGGTAACAGCACCCCAAAAACCCTGATTTTATTCATATTTCTGTCCCTGCCCAACAAAAATCAAGTTGAGTCCTGTTATAGACTAAATTATGTAACCCCCCCCAATTCTTATGTTGAAGGCCTAACCCCAAACATGACTCAGTCTGGAGACAGTGCTTTAAAGGAAGTTATTAATATCAGAAGGTCATGCCTGACCTGTGGTGGCGCAGTGGGTAAAGGGTCGACCTGGAATGCTGGGGTCACCAGTTCGAAACCCTGGGCTTGCCTGGTCAAGGCACATATGGGAGTTGATGCTTCCACCTCCTCCCCTCTTCTTTATCTGTCTCTCTCTCCAAAATGAATAAAGTCTTAAAACTTTTTTTTTTTTTTTTTGCCTTTTTCTGAAGTTGGAAACGGGGAGGCAGTCAGACAGACTCCCGCATGCGCCCGACCGGGATCCACCCGGCACGCCCACCAGGAGGCCAAGGAGCCATCCCCAGCGCCCAGGCCACCTTTGCTCCAATGGAGCCTTGGCTGCGGGAGGGGAAGAGAGAGACAGAGAGGAAGGAGAGGGGGAGGGGTGGAGAAGCAGATGGGCGCGTCTCCTGTGTGTCCTACCCGGGACTCCTGCAGATTGCCTGCCTCCGTGGAAGGAGTGATTGTTGCTATTGTTTACTGGAGAAGGGTTCTTCCCCTCAGCCTGTTTGGCTGGTGAGTGTAGAGAGAGCGGGAGTGCCGAGGTGTTTGGGAGCCCTGAGATTTCTCTACCCCTGAGCCAACCAGCCAGGGCCGAAAACTTTTTTAAATTAAAAAAATATACTATAGGTCATAGGAGTGGACCCTAACCCGATGAGACTGCTGTCCGGGTAGTAAGGAGACCAGGACGGCACGTGCACAGAGCCCAGCTGAGGACGCAGGGCGACGAGGGCTGCGGCCAAGGAGAGGAGCCTCACCAGCAACCTGCCCTGCTGGCATCTAGATCTTGGACTTTCAGGCTCCAGGGCTGTGAGAAAAGAAGTTTCTGTTGTTCAAGCTACCGAGTCTGATATGGCGGCCAGCTGTGGTCTGAAATGGTCACCTAACCCCCAAGGTGACGGTATGAGGAAGTGAAGACTTAGAGAGGTGGGGAGGCTACAAGAGTGGAACCCTCATCAATAGAATTAGTGCCCTTATCACAGGGACCTAGAAAGCACCTCTGTCCCTTCTGCTGTGTGGGGACACAGTGAAAAGACAGCCGTCTATGAACCAGAACGTGGGCCCTCGTCAGACGCTGACAGCATTGTGATCTTGGACTCCCCAGCCTCCAGAGCTGTGAAAAATAAATGTCTGTGTTTGTGGTATTTTGTTACTGCAGCCCAAACAGACTGTGCAAATAAATGCAGGTACAAACCAATCACAGTGGTATCACTGCCCATCAGTGGTAGGGTTAGACAGGGACATATGACCATTTCTAGCTGCTGAGACAGGGGCTTCGGGAAAGAGTTCCTTGTTCGAACAGAAAGCCAAGGAATTGAAGACTTCCCCTTTCTGCCTCTGCTAGCCGTCACATCTAGAGTCGCCACATCTGGATATGCCCAGAACAGCGGCATTCACTTTGCTGCCATCCAGGGAAAGCCTAGCAGAGAGGGACAGAGCCCGGCTGGCCCAGAGCCGGCACTTGTCACTTTTGCAGGGTCAGTTAGGTGATGTTCCTGCAGCCAGAAGCCCCTCAACTAATGATAAAATTGCTTATGTCACAAATGGCTTTCTGAGGCCATTAATGGAGTATTTTTATCTGAAAAGTCATTCTTGAAGATCAATATCAAAGTGGCTTCTGTGAAAAGCAGAGAGAAATTGTGTACAATTATCACACTGTTATTCCCCAACACACAAATAATCACTTATCAAGCAACCTGAATGAACCAGCCACTATTCCAGGCTCCAGGGGTAGAACAGTGAGGAAACCAGACAGAAACCCATGCCTTCGCGTGTCCTATTCTCTCCTACACACATACACATACGTGTGCACTCGCACAGCATGCATAAATGAGTGAGAGGTCCTGGCCCACCACTTCTGAAGAGGTGAACTAGGACAAATGCCAACATAAAGACAAAATATTCTGGCCATTAAGACAGTACAAATGTTTAAAATATTCTCTTAGTACAAGAGATGAGTACATTAAAAATGAATCCAGGAACATAATTTTTAAAAAACAAAGGCTCTGTTGTCATATAGGAAATTCCTAAGTGTCCCGGGAGCCAAATGCTGTGGATCATTAATTTGTTTTCTGAGAAGTAACAGCATTGATTCTCTCTGGCAAGAACAAGATAAACAGTTGAAACCAGAATGAGATCAAAGCGAGCCAGCTGGCTGAGAGAAGCCATGAGGCACTTACAGCTCAGCAGCCTGGTTTGCAGACACACAGAGCTAGGAGATCCCTCAGTTCCCGCATTTCTTTTGTTCAGTAACCCTTTCACCTAGCCAGCCTGGTGTAGTGTAGGCGGGAGTCAGGTCTGTGCTCTCCATTAAGCTGGCTGACACCCTTCACTCCCCCCTGATAATTCCCTGAGACCCAACCTCATTCATCTAGCCCATCTGGCCAGCTACAGGGGCTAGGACCCTCTCAACAGCTTGTCCACTGTAGCTGTGGCCATCCCTCACAGCCAGTCGACTTGAAGGCCTGCCCCATCCACGGACATGCTATTGGCAACTGAGACCAGGGCCCACAGCACAGCTACTAAAGGAGCCGGCTCGACCAAGACCAGGGGACAGAAGAGCTACCCAATGCACGCAAGCAAGCACGGGAAGGCAGGCAGAGTGAGGAGACAAAGAAATACGTCCCAAAGGAAAGAACAGAGGGAGATGCTGTATCTACCACATACAGAGTTTGATTTTAAACACTGGTTACAAGGGTGCTAATGTACTGAGAGGAAGAATAGATGAACTCAGTGAGAATTTCACAAAGAGACAAAAACCATAAAGAAGGACATAAAAAAAAGCAGTCAAAAATGAAGAATAACTGAAATTAAGACTACACTAGAGAGAATTCATAACAAATTGAACGAAGCAGAGCATCAAATCAGAGACCTGAAAGACAAGACAGCAGAAAAGACCCACTGGAAAGGCAAAAAATTAAAAAAATAAAAACAAAGGGTAGTTTAAGAGACCGCTCAGACAACATCAGGCATACCAACATTCATTTCATAGACAGACCAAGCAAGGGACTGAAAACCTATCTAAGTAATAATGACTAAAAACTTCCCTAAACTTGGCAAGGAAAACACATATACATCTGAGAAGCACAGAGTCCCAACCAAGATGAACCCAGAGAGGACCAGACCACTGCACATCATAATGAAAATGCCAAAGGTCAAAGACAAGAGAAAATCTTACAAACAGGAAAAGAAAAACAATTAGTCACCTGCAAGGGAGCTCCCATAAGACTGTCCACTGATTTCTCAACAGAAACTCTGCAGGCCAGAAAAGATGGGCATAAAATACTCAAAGTGATAAAAAGCAATGACTGACAACAAAGATCATTCTGTCAGGCAAGACTATTATGTAGAATCAAGGAGGGATAAAAGCGTTTCCTACTCAAGAAAAAGCTAAAGGAATTCATTACCACTAATAGAGTGTTACAAGAAACGTTGGCATTTCTTTAAGTAGAAAAGAACAGCTTAAAAGTATGGATAGAAAAATATAAAAAAGAAAAACTTCTCCATTGACAAAGGCAAACAGTGAAAGCCATGGACCAACAGCTACAAAGCTAGTCCCAGGTTAAAAGACTAAAGTAGGAGTATCAGGTGTAAGTACAATAGCAAATTAGGGGACACACACACACTAAGTAAGTAAAAAGTTAACAACAAAAAATTAACATGGAAGGATGAATAACAATGGTAGTAGTTTTTAAATGTGTTTCAAGTTCAGTGACCATCAACTTAAAATAGACTGGCATAAAAATAGCATGGTATCTTTGAAGCACATGGTAATCACCAATCAAAAACAAGAGATATACAAGAAATAAAAAGGAATCCAAACATGACACTACAGAAAGTCATCAACCAAGAGCATAAGAAAGGTACAGAGAACAAAAACAATCAGAAAAAAATAAAATACCTATCAATAATAACTTTAAATGCAAATGGGTAAAAGGCTCCAAAAGAAAGACATAGGGTGAATGAACGGATTAAAAAATCAGACATACGTGCCCTACAAGAGACCCACTTCACACTGAAGGGAAATGACTGAAAGTAAAGGGATGGAAAAGATACTTTACACAAATGAAAATTTTTTAAAAGTTGGGGTAGCAAAACTTTTACCTCACAAATTACACTTAAAGGCTTAACAAGAACAAAGAAGTGCATTTCATAATGATAAAGGGATCAATCCAGTAAGAGGATATAACTCTTGTAAACATCTATACACCCAACACAGGAGCTCCTCCTACACATATAAAGCAAGTATGGATGGACAGAAAGGGAGACATCTACAGTGATAGTCATGGAAGGGGCCTGGAACATTCCAGTAACATCAACAAATAACCCAGACAGAAAGTCAGCCAGGAAAGACTGGCCTTCAGTGAGGTATTAGAGCAGATAAATTTAACTGATATTGACAGAACATTTCACCCCACAGCAGCAACACATACACTCTCTGAAGTGTACAAGAAATGTTTTCCAGGACAGACCACAAGTCAGGCCACAAAACAAGTATAAATTAATTTGTTAAGACTGAAATCTTTTTAAGCACCTTCTTCAGTGCCAATGGTATAAAATTAGAAATCAATTACAAAAAGAAATTTTAAAATACACAAACACATGGAGGCTCATTAAGATGTTACTCAACAATGAAAGAGTTAACAGCTAGGTCAAGGAGGATTCCAAAAGATACCTTGAGATAAAGAAAATGAAAACATAACAGTCTAAAATCTATGAGACACAGAGGAAGCAATTCTAGGAGGAAAATTCATAGTGATATAGGCCTACCTCAAGAAGCAATGCCTGACCAGGCAGTGGCACAGTGGATAGAGCATTGGACTGGGACGCAGAGCACCCAGATTTGAAACCCCGAGGTCACCAACTTGAGCGCAGGCTCACCAACTTGAGCATGGGGTCACTGGCTTGAGTGTGGGATCATAGACCTAATTGCATGGTTGCTGGATTGAGCCCAAAGGTCACTGGCTTGAGCAAGGGGTCACTCGCTCTGCTGTAGCCCCCCAGTCAAGGCAAATATGAGAAAGCAGTCAATGAACAACTTAAGGTGCCGCAACGAAGACTCTCTCCCTTCCTGTCTATCTGCTGTCTGTCCCTCTCTCTGACTCTCTCTCTCTGACACAAAAAAAAAGAAAACAAGAAAAAATCTCAAACAATCGAACCTTACACCTAAAGGAACCAGAAAGAAAAGAACAAACAAAGCCCAAAGTGAGTACAAAGAAGGAAATAATAAAGATCAGAGTGGAAATCAATGATCTGAAGTCTAAAAACAATAAGACAAGATCAATAAAACTAAGTTGGTACTTTGAAAAGATAAATTGACAAACCTTTAGCCTGACTCATCAAGGAAAAAAGAAGGCCCAAATATTGTAATAAAATCAGAAATGAAAGAGGAATGACAATGGTCACCAGGAAATACTATGAACAATTATATGCCAACAAATTGGACAGCCTGGAAGAAATAAATTACTGGAAACATAGAATCTTCCAAGACTGAATCAGGAAGAAACAGAGTATCTGAAGAGACTGATTACTACTAACAAACCTGAATCAGTGATCAAAGCACTCCAACAACGCAAAGTCCTGGACCGGATGGCTTCATAGTGAATGTAACCAAACATTCAAAGAGTTAATACCTATTATTCTCAAACTTCTAAAAATTTTAAGAGGAGGTAACACTCCCAAACTCATTCTGCAATGCCAGCATTACCCTGATACCCAACCAGCTAATGACAGTACAAAGAGAAAAATTATATATGTTAATCCCTGATTAACATATATACAAAAATCCTCAACAAAAAGATAGGAAACTGCATTCTGCAAGTGGGATTTATCCACAAATCATCAAAGGTGATATACCACATAAATAAAATAAAGGATAAAAATCACATTATCATATTGATAGATGCAGAAAAAGCATTTGACAAATTCCAGCACCCCTTTATGAAAAAACACTCAGCAAAGAGGAGGCAGAAAATACCTCCATATAATTAAGGCCACATATGACAAAACCATAGCTAACATGCTCAGTGAGAGCTAAAACCTTTATCTCCAGATCAGGAACAAGACAAGGATGTCCACTTCCAACACTTCTATTCAACATGTGTAGAATGTGCTGAAATAGGGAGCACAGTCCTTTTTTCACTCACCATAACTTTAATTGTATGGAGGGGCTGTAATCAGATGACAGAAAAGCCTTTTTGAATCACTCCCCGATATGTTTTAGGGGGGGGACCTTGGATTTCAATTTTGATTTGAAATTCTGTATGTCAGATCATCGTAGCTGAAAGCCTTTCTCTGCCGTCTCATCTAGACGGTGCTCCTCTCCCCGTTTCCCTCGTCTGTCCTGTATATCACACACCATCAAATACTGCAGCCAAGCTCGACTGTCCCCTATCTGGAGTCATGACCAGTAAAAGACACACACAACTCTGACTCCACAGCTGACACAACAAAGCCACTGTCCACGAGCGTTTAGGCACCACACTGTCTCACACGTATTTTCAAAACCACCCTCCACACTGACATCCATTCTTCTGCATTTTGAAATGATTTTTTTACAAGACACCTCATGTTCTCTATGTAAGTGCCCCATGAATCAGTTCCTATTATTATTCAGGTGACCTAATTTTTTAAACCACTTCTTATAGTTCAGTAATGATTTCCTGGAGTTTTACTCCCCAGCACAGCTCTTCCATCCTTGGAGAGTACTGCTGCTTAAAATAAAAGGAAGAACACCGTATGACTTGAACCTTTTATTTTAAATTTAATTTTGCCTTTCATTAAAATAAGGGGGGGAAATAAGTGTTCTCACTTTCAAACATGTCAGTCTGTTCTTGTGTTTCAGTCCTTTAGCTGAAAAGTAGGTGGCTCCATCTACAATCAAGGTCATCGTGCCTCTTCCCAGGAGCCTGGGCCAGCATGCAGTTCCTGAGACTACACTCAAGCCCATAGGGAATGGCCAGCAAATTTCAAACAATCTTCTTTTTGTTTGAATAAAAACAGCCTGAATAAAAATCAATTTACTTAATGGTAAAAATTCACTGGATATAGAAGATGTCCCTATTCTCTCCTCACACTTTAGAATTTGGAAAAACATATATATAAGAAATGCCTTATTCTTGCCTGACCAGGCGGTGGCACAATAGATAGAGCATCAGACTGGGACGCAGAAGACCCAGGTTCTAAAACTCAAGGTCGCCAGCTTGAACACGGGCTCATCTGGTTCGAGCACAGGATCATGAACATGACCCCATGGTCACTGGCTTGAGCCTAAGGTTGCTGGCTTGAGCAAGGGGTCACTCGCTCTGCTGGAGCCCCCCTTCTCCCCCCATCAAGGCACATATGAGAAAGCAATCAATGAACTAAGGTGTCACAACGAAGAATTGATGCTTCTCATCTCTCTCCCTTCCTGTCTGTCCCTATCTGTTCTCTGTCAAAAAAAAAAAAAAAAGAAAAGCTATTATATATCGGAGTTTCACTTTCCTTCTGTAAAATGGGTAAAATATTACCTGCTCCACCCACTTTCTGCATGAACATTAGTGAAGATGCAATGAAGCCTGCTGGCACTGGAATGAGACTCATGTGTTTGTATGTCCTGTCACTCCACTTTTTAGCTGTGAGACTGATTGATAGCTGTCGGTAGTTAGATATTAACAAAGGAACAGAGCAAAGAGAATCAGACAATAAGAAGCCTAATTTACTAGGAAGCTGAATCAGACAATAAGCCTGATTAAGTCTGGAAGTTAGAGCTTCAGAGACCCAGAGGATTCAAGCATTGCTCCACCAAGGAGATCACCACCCTTCCCTCCCCCCACACAGGCAGGAAGGGTCTCCCCAGCAAAGAGCCCGCCCTCCCTACTTAGGGGGAGGAAGGGGAAGGTCCCTCTGCTGGGCACGCGAGCAGTAAAAGCCAGGTGATGCAGAACTTTTGGACACACCCCGGAGAAGTCAAGATGGCGCAGGGGAGGTGCCTCCATTCTGAGGCAAGCGCAGAGGACCCAATATGGCGACCACAGGGGCAGAGCCCAGTCTGGGGAAAGGATTGGACTGGATAAGGAACACAGAACCCAGCAGACCTAGGAAATGGGCCGGTCTGAAAGAGTGCCTGGTGCTTCCCAAGCCCAAGATAATATAATCAGAGCACCGCCAAGGGCCCCAGCACCCCCTTGGGGTCCAGCAGCACGTGGACCCCAGGTGCACGCCTGGGCACAGAGCCACAGGCAGCCAGATGGAAACAGAGACAGAACTGGCCTAAGCTTTGACACAGACTGACCCAGTGGCACAGACCCCGTGTGCCCTGGCCACTGCTCTGGGCCGGGGAAGAGGATGGCACAGACCCCGTGTGCCCTGGCCACTGCTCTGGGCCGGGGAAGAGGATGGCACAGACCCCGTGTGCCCTGGCCACTGCTCTGGGCCGGGGAAGAGGATGGCACAGACCCCGTGTGCCCTGGCCACTGCTCTGGGCCGGGGAAGAGGAGGCTGGACTCTGTCCACAGCCGGACAGATGGAGGTGACATGCTGGGAAGCCGGGCAGTCCTTCGATTTTGCTTCTATTGTAGATCTTACCACGAAACCTCAACCTCCCGTACCCGGGTCTCCCAAAACGTTCTTCTCACACTATTTCCAGCGGCAACACAACCAAGTAAGTATTAGGCCTCTCTGAGTTTCCACAGCCCCCCCCAGAGCTGTCTGAGCGGACAGGCAGGACAAGGGCTGGGCACGGCACCAGCCACCGTGGGGGCCTCCGTAGTGGCTGCGACCTGGGCTGGGACAGCTGCTGTGGAAGGGCGGCTCACCGCACAGGGCACCTGGCCCCGAGGTCACCATCCCACCGCACAGAGGAGAGCAGGCCCGCCCTCCTCCTGCAGGGGGGACGTCACAGGGACGCGCAGGGCAGTCACCTCGGGGGCGTGGTAGGAGATGCACTGGAAGATCCAGTCCATGGCCGGGGAGTACAGGGGGAGGTAGGACGAGAGCTCCACGCCCTGGATCACCAGGTGGTTCTGGACTGTGTCCCCATGGATCTGCGGAACAAAAACCACTCAGACAAGGAGGGAAAGTCACATTACAAACAAAGAGCGTGTAACTTACAGACTGTGCCTACTGGTAAGCGTTTGGGTGGCCCTGACAGAAATAGCCTGGTTTCTGAGGTTTTTTAAACTAGAACAAGCAGAGTTTTTCATGTCAGCTGAGCTGTTCTGGGAATGTGCCCTGTGAAAAGAAGTAACCGAATAAAAATGGAGCCAGCAGATGTTAAAAAGAAAGTCTGATCAACTGAGGTGTTTTCTGTCAACAAATCGTATTAATTCTCTCTGCCTGATCAGCACACTCCGGACATTTTGTCTGTAACAGATGCTCGTGCAATTTTCTAGGGTTTCCACATTTAAAGAACTTTAAGGCAACCTCAACTTGGAAAAGCAATTCAGTTTTGAGAATGTGTGATCGATCATGTAACTGTTTTACCAGTTAGCTGTTCTGACAGTGTTCTCCTACCTGTTTGAATGTAAGGAGGAAGTCAAAAAAGTTCTTATTCAGGCTTTCTTTCAGATGCGGAGCCACCTCCATCCCCACCTGCAGCCAAAGAGACTGAAATTACCGTGGTGACAGAAAAACAGGTTGCAAGTCATCTACAGTATGATGCCACTTTCTAAGTTAAAAATATACACACTGATAGGTCCAGGCATAAAGAAATCTAGAAAGTTCATTTTTATTCTTTTCTGTTTATGTATTTTCTTATTCAATAAGCGTGTATTGTTTTCATAAAAAAAACACCCAGAAACTACTTCTAATAAAAAAGGGGCAACATTTGCAGTAATCATCTTTGCAGTTTCCCACAGGTAATGAAGGCACTATGACCACAAGAACAAGTCAATACTTCACTAGGAAGGAATGTACTCTCAAGGTTGTGCACGAGATTTTCTCTTCCTCTCTGAAAAATGATGAACACACGTGTGGCTGTACCTTAAATTCCAAGGGCAGCTCTATGGCTACTGGGAATGTTTCCAAGGACAAGACACAGAGTAAAAAACAGACAAAAAAATACAGCCTAACAAGATGTGTCAGCTCCGGTTCAACTGTTCTGATTCTACCATCTTTCCTTCCACTTAATTTAGAAATGATTATCTGCCAGGGGACAGCAGAAAAGGCCCAGTGGACAGACAGTGGGGAGGGCTGAAGGTGCCACCATGCCCTAGAAGAGGAGTGAATCCAACTCCCCTCTGCTCCCCTCACGCCCGCCCACCTGCGACTTCTCTGCTTTGTTCCCTCGTTCCCTTCGAGCCACAGCGGCAGCTTGGAAACCGGCTTCAGTCTGAAGATTTCCACCCAGAGGAACAAGGCTCCTTGCTCAGGACTTCCATCCGCTGTTTGTCTGCCTACCATTCTTCTCACTGTTTTCTGTCTGTACGGAATCAAACTTTCTTCTCAAATCAAATGTTTGTGGCAAAGCTGGACCCAGCCCACCATGAGCTCCAGGAATGGACACATGACCCAGGCTGGGCCTGTGAGCAAATTCCATCCATGGCCACAGTGACTGGCCTGTAAATGGACAAGTGACCCCAGATAGTCACTGCAAGTCAGCCAGGAGACTCCGACTGGAGCTACTGGGGAAAACACTCTCATGCGGGCCACCACATGGAAAGAGCAAGCCTCAGGATGAAGTCCATCCAGAGGAGAGCAGAGCTGAGTGGAGAGAGGATGGTTCTCGACGGTGCTCTAAGGCCTGGAGCTGGCCATGCATCCGCTACCCGGAGACTCCTCAAAGCCAAATCCCCCTTTTGGTCTAAAGCAGCATGACTTGTATAAAGTAGTAAGAATTCTTACTAATCAGACTGTCTCTTAATCTTTTTGTCAAAAATCTTTAGCAAAGCTGCAGCTGCCAATCAAAGGCACTTTATATGCAACGAGCATTATTTTCCCTAATTCGCATACCTGAGTTCAAACTTCAAAGCTGAATGGGTTTGCAAGGGATGAGTATTTCTCCCCTCTTTGTGATTTTCTTTAAAAAGATATGCGATAATTCTAAGTCATTATTGCTGTATCAAGATAAGTTCAAAGCCCTTGTTACGTTCCACAAGAGGACGGCAGCGATGTGCAAATATGCAGATGATGATGGTACCCTGGCATCTCCCCGAGGCTCCAGAAGCGTTCTGTGCAGTCGGCCGGCAAACACTGCTCCCAGAGGAGTTTGGAAGCTTCAATATATTCCTAAGCTGTAGCGGCAGGAAACACTCCCAATTTTCCTCTACAAAAATCCACCTCAAGTTTCAAGGAGATGGCAATGCATACACTTCGGCCTGTTACAAAGGGGGAGCAGGGTGCCCCGAAACAGAAGGCTTTTTCTTTCATTCTCAGTATCAAGAAGCAGACCTATGAAAGTGCCCCTCATAAGGATGTCTAGTGTCTACTCTGAAGGCAATGACTGATTTCTTTATGATACTTGAGACGACCAACATGATACATGTCAGAAGAAAGAAGTTAATCAAAAGCTACTGTTTCTCACCTCCTGAGTTAAAAATGTAACTAATCGCTAGCAGGGGTTGGGGGAGTGCAGGTAGCTCTGCCCTCGGGAAGTTCCGACCCTACAAAATGGGAAGTAAGTCCTTTTTAAAGGTGAGGGATGCTGAGGGGACAGGCAAGGAGGGGTCCCAGTAAACACTGACGGAGGCAGAGTTCCCACATGAGTTGAAGAAAAATAACTGTTTAAGGTCTCCATGGGTTGCATCTTCCATAAATGAAAAAAGAATTTTTTTAAGCTGAAGCTTCATGGTGCATTAAAGGAGAAAAAGGCTGTGTGATTTAGCATCTGGACCACCTTGTCCATTTAGAACAGTGCCGTATACGGGCCTGCAGCCCTTCTCGGCCAGGCTGTCTACACCCTGACACCTGTCAGCACAGGGAACACCTCTCCCTGCCAAACAGCCCTCACCACCTTGAACTCTGAGCCAGCTCGAGTCCGAGGACAGAAACACTAACATAGCAATCTAATTCAGTGCAATGGGAAAGCACGCGTCAAGGTCATGAAAAGCAACCCAAAAGCTGAGGCCGTGGGAGGCTTCTTCCCCAGCATGAACAGAGAAACAATTAATTCTGAACACCAGCTCATTTGCAAGAAGATGACCTTAAATGTCTCCTAATTAGAGTTACAGAAGTGAGTTTAAAATTAATTTTTAAGAGAAACCCTCCAGCTCTGCTCTCTGTGGAAGAGCAGTGCTCTAAAATGAGCAGCTAATAAAGTCCTCCTCTCGGTGACTCGGGAGGGCGTGGAGAGCCGATGTGGACCCTCAGGGAGACGGGGCGCTGCCACCGGTGCGGGTGCAGGACCTGCGCAGCCTACCCGGCACAGATAGGCCCTGGCGTACACGGACACCAGCGGGTCTCCGATCCCTCGGATCATGCACGTCAGGCGGGGCAGACACTCCGAGATCCCCCTGTTAGAAAGAAGAGAGGGCAAGGTCACAACCCCGCAAGAGCTCCACGGGCTTTCATTTAAAATAAAGCAAAGCCAAACTTCCTAAGTTCTGGGGTGGGAGGGACAGAATCACGTTTCAGGAGCAAACCAGGGTCCAAGTTGCAGCAGTTAACAGTGTTTCTCTTTTTCACAATTCACTAATTGAACGGTTTCCTTCGTCTTTGCCATTTGCCAGTGCTACAGTGTAACCTTCCCTTTTTCCTGATGAGATCACATTTTACTAAGTTAGTAGTTTTTGACCCCCAGTTATTTTCTGTGAATGGGCACCCCTTGATCTTCTCAATATTCTGATATCTACAGGGGTGAGCAAAGGAGGTTTACAGTTGTGATAATAAATAAAAATACAAGAATAAACTGTTTTGTGCCCTCACACTGTAAAGCTGCTTTTGCCCACCGCTGTGTGTTCCTTTGGTACTGACGTACTGTCCTGTGCCCTGCCCTTCCCAGCGCACAGCACCCACTGCCCCGGCTGGCATCAGCACCCCCATAAATGAGAGCTGAGCTATACTGATTTCTCCTGGGATGTGGGATGGACCCTCTGCCTGGGACATTCTTTTTCCCACCTTTAAGGCAAAATAACTATTCTTTTCTGCACCCCCGTGTCTCCCCAAACAACCCTAGGTCCCAATCAAACAGGCTGAGTACACTGGATCCTAAACCCAATCAAACCACTCTATGACGCACCCTGAGTCAGCCGTGGCACTGAGGAGTGTTATCTACAGGCTGCCCAATAGGACTCGGGTCTCCTGGCTCTGCAGAAAGGTCTGGTTTCTCCAGGCTTTGCAAACTACTCTCAAAGCAGTATCTGTGGTGACTCAGAGCAAAGGCTCTGGCTTCTGACACTGTCACCTTCATCACCACCTTAGACAGCAGCATGCAGAGTGCAGGCCGCTGCCTGCCAGGTGCTGCTCTTAGTGTGGTGTGTGCAGCTCAGCGGACCTCACAGACATCTTCTCAGGATCTCATTCAGAGGACGAGGCTGAGGGTCAGAGACACTAAACAACGTGCTCAAGACCACACGGATAATAACAGCAGATCCAGAGTCCAAGTCCAGCTGTTCTCCTATGAGCTACTCAACTAACCACTCCAAGCTTTAGTTTATTTAACAGTAAAATGAGGATTGAAATGGTATCTCTATTCATTAAGTTTTCATTTGGATTAAATAAGAAAAAAATCATGGAAGATCTGCTACACACTAAGTACCCAAATGATAACAGCTAGCACACTGCCACCAGTGTACATGAGGGAGAGCTGGTTTTTGGAAACGTTATGGTTCTAGACATTTAAGAAGAACTTACGTTTTGGAAAGGAACTTGTTACACTTCAAGATGGAAGCTTCTACATAACTACAAAAACATTCCGTTAAGAAAGACTTTTGCAATTATTTTTTTTATTAAAGATTTGTCTGCGAGCCCTGGCCGGTTGGCTCAGTGGTAGAGCGTCGGCCTGGCGTACAGAGGTCCCGGGTTTGATTCCCGGCCAAGGCACACAGGAGAAGCGCCCATCTGCTTCTCCACCCCTCCCCCTCTCCTTCCTCTCTGTCTCTCTCTTCCCCTCCCGCAGCCGAGGCTCCATTGGAGCAAAAGATGGCCCGGGTGCTGGGGATGGCTCCTTGACCTCTGCCCCAGGCGCTAGAGTGGCTCTGGTCGCAACAGAGCAACCCCCTGGAGGGGCAGAGCATCGCCCCCTGGTGGGCAGAGCGTCGCCCCCTGGTGGGCATGCTGGGTGGATCCCGGTCGGGCACATGCGGGAGTCTTTCTGTCTCTCCCCGTTTCCAGCTTCAGAAAAATCAAAAAAAAAAAAAAAAAAGATTTGTCTGAGAGCCAAATGCAGCCATCAAAAGAGCCACATCTGGCTTGCGAGCCACAGGTTCCCGACCCCTGGTCTAGAAGAACACATGTTGTTAATAGGAGAGAAATCACTCCCAAGGGGGACAAAAATTTGTTCTGAGGGGTAAAAACAGTATCTTACTCTTTTCATGCATAAAGCATAGATAGATGTTAAAAAAAAAAAAGAAAGAAAGACATTTGCATTCTGACCAGTTGGCTCAGTGGACAGAGTGGCAGCCGGCGTGCAGACGTCCCAGGTTTGATCCCCAGTCAGGTCACACAGAAGAAAGAACCAATCTTCTTCCTTTCCCCTCTCCCTCCCCCTTCTCTCTCTCTTCCAATCTCATAGCCAATGGCTCAACTGGTTCAAGCATCAGCCCCAGGTGCTAAGAATAGCTTGGATGATTCAAGCATTGGCCCCAGATGGAGGTTACCAGGTGGATCCCAGTCAGGGCACATGTGATAGTCTGTCTATCTCCACTCCTCTCACTTAAAAAAAAAAATGGAAGGAAGAAAGAAAGAAAAAGACATGTGCCAGATGGCTTGTTTCCTACAGGAAAAGACTAAACCAGGGGTAGTCAATCTTTTGATACCTACCGCCCACGTTTGTATCTCTGTTAGTAGTAAAATTTTCTAACCGCCTACCAGTTCCACAGTAATAGTGATTTATAAAGTAAGAAAGTAACTTTACTTTATAAAATTTATAAAGCAGAGTTACAGCAAGTTAAAGCATATAATAATAATTACTTACCAAGTACTTTATGTCAGATTTTCGCTAAGTTTGGCAGAATAAATCTTTATAAAACAACTGACTATAGTGAAATCTATCTTTTTATTTATACTTTGGTTGCTCCACTACCACCCACCATGAAAGCTGGAACGCCCACTAGTGGGCGGGAGGGACCAGGTTGACCACCACTGGACTAAACTATTCACGAACAGAAGTAGGTATGTCTTCAGAAGAGAGAGCCACAACGGCTCTCAACATCCACAGAATTAAGTTAGCTAGTGGTCTGCGGTTTCTATTTTTGGATTCCAAGATTTTATACCTATTTAAAATAAAAATTAGAAAATGTTACATGCTGAAACTCCAACTGGGTTTGAGCATCCAATCAAGACTTTATGGGGGAAAACGGAACTTCAGATAACTAAGATTCAATTTGTGTGTAAGTGGACTCTCTCTTCTTCAATATTGGCATTTGCACAGAGAAGCTTGACCCTGTTCCCTTCAACTTCCTGGAACCAGAGAAAATACACAGAGGTGAAGCATTTAAATGGAATGAATCAATGTGGGAATGTTCTTCATTGGGAACAAAACCTGGTACATGGCACTGTATTCAAAGTAAAAACAAACAAATACAAAACCCCAAAAAACTTAGAAGAAGCCAAGAGTCCAAGGGCTTTTCCAGAACGTGGCTGACCCTGTATTTGCAGGTGGGCAACCGTGAGGGGACAAAGGTTTCAACAGCAATTTCAAGGCCTCCTGTCATGCCTTCTATTCACAGCGTAACTCCACCTCTTTAAAATCATCAGACAAGAAAAAGGATACAATCTTGGAATGAGTTCCCTGATGGAAGCAATCTTGAAAAACCAATTTAAGCATGTTTCTTTGGCGGTGTCATTTACATTCTCTGGAGATAAGTGATCTGTAATACAAAAAGAATATCCATTAGCCTTCCTAATTCTCAGGATCTGTTACAGCTTCTATGATCCTGGGACAGAAAAATGCTACAGGGGAACAGAAGAAGGGGTGGGGCGCATGGTTCTCCAGTCCCCTTCCTTCCACCTGTTGTCATCAGGAAGCAAAGCTGACAAAGAGAGCTACACACAGGGGCTAAGTGCCAGGTGCTACTCAGAGTGCTTTGTCAGCTCACTTAACCCCACAAGAACTCTCCGAGGTCTGTCTTCATTATCATCTCCCATACCTCATTATCATCTTCTCCGAGGTGACAGAAAAATTCTGCAACTTGTCAAAGGCATAGAGCAAGCAAATTTAAGAGCTGGGATTTTACTCAGGCAGTCTGCCTCCACAGCCACTGCTCCAATGTAACTCCTGGTATTACCCACCAGGAACTGTGAGAATTTCACAGGACTCAGGAACCTGCGACTGTCACATGAAATGCGACTGTCACCTCTGCTCTAAATCGCAGCACCCGGGCCAGATGTGAAGGTAAACCAGGACGCTCAGGTGAGAAGGCTGCTGAGGGTTAGGGTTTGGGTTAGGCTGTGAGCTCAATACTACCTCACAACCTCTCGGATTCAGTCACCTCGTGCCAGTTCCTCCCATTATCTGTTCTCTTCCTTTTTAATTAATAGAACTCTCGCTTTTCTGCTAAGCAAAAGGCTATCCTAGCAAGTAGGTGTGGCCATGTGACCAAGGTCTGGTCCCAGAACATCAACAGAGCACAACTTCTAGGAATTAGCTTTATAAGAAGGGACTAGGCCAGGCATGGCCAACGTACGGCCCACGTAATGAGTTTATGCAGCCCGCCAATTAAATTTTTAATATTCTCCGCTATTTTAAATCTCAGCTACTCAGAAGAGGAAGCATCTTTGATTATTGGAAATCGAGATATTTAAGAAGATAGTGATACGCGGAAAAGAATTCTGCGTGTGACTAATCTAGGGTTAACTTCCAATAATTGGTTGAATGGATTCACAATACTTTTTTTTTTTTTTAATTTCATTATAAAGATTTACAACTTTTGTACTCGTCTATACTCGATATGAACTCTTTGACGTTTAGTGGCGGTGTGAAACCCACATTCTTTTAGGTAGAGTTTGCCAGTGCGCACCCAAGGTCAAACAATTTGTTATTTTTGTGGTCAAGTGTGCTGAACCAAGTGGCATTGTAGCATAGACAATAGCTGCAGTTGATAACTGAAAATGTGTCCAGGCTGTTTGTAAAACAAAATAATTGTTTCATTTGCGATATAACCCCTTCAAACTCATTCTATTAATTAAATATTGTTTTGATTGATTGTGATAGTTTGGATATTTATACAGTATGTAATTATATTTTTATTAAAATATATTCTTATTAAAATAATATTGTATATTAAAATCTTTTTCACTCATGTTTATTCATAAACAAATTACATAATAAAATTTTGTTTACTTAAATGAATCATTTTGATATTTAACATTTTTTAATTTTAATATTTTGTCCAGCCCGTGAAAAGTTTTCTTTCTAATCTGGCCCAGGGGCAAAAACTATTGGCGTGCCTGGACTAGGCCCTGGCCAGTTGGCTCAGCGGTAGAGTGTCGGCCTGGCGTGCCAAAGTCCCGGGTTCGAATTCCAGTCAGGGCACACAGAGGAGAAGCGACCATCTGCTTCTCCACCCCTCCCCCTCTCCTGTCTCTCTCTCTCTCTCTCTCTCTTCCCCTCCTGCAGCCAAGGCTCCATTGGAGCAAAGTTGGCCCAGGTGCTGAGGACGGCTCCATGGCCTCCACCTCAGGTGCTAGAATGGCTCCGGTTACAATGGAGCAATGCCCCAGATGGGCAGAGCATCACCCCCTGGTGGGCATGCTGGGTGGATCCTGGTGAGGCATATGCAGGAGTCTGCCTATCTGCTGCACCCCACCACTTTTCACTTCGGGGGGGGTGGTGAAAGAAGGGACTAGACCTTCTTCACTCCTTCTTCCCTCCTGCTGGCTCGAACGCTGGTACGATGGCTGGAACTCCATAACCATCTTGAACCAGGAGAGCAACAAGAGAGACACCATGGGCTAGCTGCCCCACCAGCCCTGACTTTGTTGTTATTTTAAGCTTTTGGGCACTGGAACCAAGCCTAATGTTGACATACATCTTAATAAGAAATAGAAGTAAGTACAGAAAACTGGGGGAAAAAGTACCAACAACAAGAACAACTCATTGACACCACGGTGGTTTTGTTGCTCTCTGGCAGGGAATGACTTCTCCTAAGTGACTTCTGTACAGATTAGGGCCGGTCTCCCCACTGGATGTGCTTCACACCATTAGGATTCGATCAAAAAAGAAGGTAATTACTTTAGAATATTGCAAATGAATGCTGGCTTCTTGGTTTTCATCTTGTGCAGTAAGTCAGTTCCTGCCCCGGATTCTGCTTGCTGCTACAATTAAAGTAACCAAAATTCCTAGGGAGTCAGCAAAAAGATAAACCTCTAGGTGCTTTACTAGCAGAGAACAGTCACTGACACAACTGCTGACATTTTAGAACAGCAATTTTAAGTATTAACCTATTTTTGGATATTCTCACATGCTTCATTCATTCCCAAATTATTTTTCCATGTTCAAAGGGAAGGGAAATTACCATTATCCCTATCATGGCCCAAACCTGTGTACTAAATATTTTTCCAAGTTCCAAGAGACCCAGACAAGAAAATACAGGGATTATTCCGAAATTCATTTGTCAGTGTTGCCTTGTAACAACTGGAGAGGTGGGGTTAACTTCCTTTCATAGAATTGAATTATGTGACTTGAAACCCCACTCATGAGAACGAAGGTTCAGCCAAGGGTGTACATATTGATGACAAGCGAGGTAATAGTTTGCATTACCAGCTCAAGAAAAAATTTAGGAAAAGTTTTATGTTATGCAAGACTTTAAAATATTAGAGCAAATTAAATATTACAGCCCTTTACTTTTATTGCTCACGGCAAATGTTTTAAGAACCAACTAAAGGCAGCGCTCTAAGCTCTGGAGAGGCAACAGCACGTAGACAGACCCTGTCCTCATGCAGCTTCGGTTCCAGTGGGGAAGACACGTAGCAAACAGGGAGAAGAATAAGCAAGCAAACAAAGAAGAGACACCCAATGGGAATCAACATGACGAAAGACATAAAACTAGGTATTAGGTTAGGGAGACCTGAATTAGGGGGTGGGACGTCATAAGATTGAGTGGTCAAAGAAGGCTCACGCAGAAGTGGCATTTCAGCCGAGCTCCGGATGATAAAAAGGAGGCAGCTATGCTTAGATGTGGAGGAACTGCATTTGCAGAAAGAAGAACCACCACGTGCAAAGGCCCTGAGGTGACTATGACTTCTGACACGATCAAAGAACAGGAAAGGAAGCCACACAGGAAAGGAAGCCAATGTGGCGAGGAAGAGGAGGGAAGCCGCATCCCAGGCTGGGTCACGCAGGGCTGCAGCCTTGGTGGGTGCAGAGTTCGAGTTTCTCTAAGTCCCCTGAGGAGCTCTGAGTGGAGGGGTGACCTGACATGCTTTACACTGTGGCACTTGGGCTACTAGACGGCAAATAAATTCAGAATATGAAATTTAACTCAGAAGAGACTTCGATGTAACAAAGAGCAGATTTTTTTTCCTTTGAGTTATTTTTCTTACAGTGCTTCTTTTTCTAACCCTGACCTTCTGTGGCTATTTCAGGAGGAGGGAGGAGACCAATGGGTCTAGTTCTCTATCACTTGCCAAGTTTCTACAGTAGTAGTAAAAGGTCTTTTCACATCATAGTGTTGATGGGAATGTAACATCATCTTAACAGGTGCCTGGAAGGCCGGGTCAGCTAAGGGCCCTGCTTACCCAGATGCCGCCCACATCAGCCACAGGAAAAACTGAAGATGGGCATGCCCACAGCTGATGACAAGGGCCACACCCAATAAACCTAAATTATTTTTCCCAGATGAAAATAAAATTTTATCACAGAATAGGGCAGTCTCTTCACATATATGCTAGATTAACAGACATTCCTTTCCATGAACCCCTAGGGCATAAGAGCTGTGCTGTAATTGAAGCTCCTGGAGGTCAGGGCTCAGGAGGAAGCTCCCCAGTCAGAACTCACACGAGAAAAACAAGCACACACCCCTAGGTTTCTCTCTACACTTCATTTCTTTAGGCAGAATTCTGCACAGATTCCCAAAGTTCTCTTCGTAAGTACTGTTAAGGGTCGTATCCCAGAGATCACTAACATGTGCGAGAAAGGTCTGCCCTTTCCCTGCCAAGTTCTTGGAACCAGAGAATACACGCAGATGAAGATTTTAATTGAGAAGGAAAAAAAATGAATTTATTGTCAAGAAAATAAAAGCCTAAGCTGCACTGGTTAAGGTAAAAACAAACACACACAGGTCTTTCAGGAAGAAAGAGTTTTAGTGATAAAAACGCTGATTAATAACTTTAGACAAGGACTAGAAGTGAATATGAAAATTCCCGTGTATCTTGAACATTTATAATGCAGGTAGGGAGTAAGTTATTAGTAGATTTTTTTTACTTGGCTCTAAAATGTTATTCGTATGGTTATAAAAATTGGGAGGAAAGAAAATTATTACAGTAGGTGCAAACTCGAAGGCCTCTGGGGCCAAGCAGGTAATAAAATGTATATGTTCAGTACAACAAGAGGAAGTCCTGTTACTGCGGGCAGTCAGGGGCCCAGCAGGTAATAACACATATATATTCAGTACAACAAGAGGAAGTCCTGTTACTGCGGGCAGTCAGGGACCGAGCAGGTAATAACACGTACATATTCGGTACAACAAGAGGAAGTCCTGTTACTGCGGGCAGTCAGGGGCCCAGCAGGTAATAACACGTATATATTCAGTACAACAAGAGGAAGTCCTGTTACTGCAGGCAGTCAGGGGCCTAGCAGGTAATAACACGTATATATTCAGTACAACAAGAGGAAGTCCTGTTACTGCGGGCAGTCAGGAGCCGAGCAGGTAATAACACGTATATATTCAGTACAACAAGAGGAAGTCCTGTTACTGCGGGCAGTCAGGGGCCCAGCAGGTAATAACACGTATATATTCAGTACAACAAGAGGAAGTCCTGTTATGCGCGCAGTCAGGGGCCCAGCAGGTAATAACACGTATATATTCAGTACAAGAGGAAGTCCTGTTACTGTGGGCAGTCAGGGGCCCAGCAGGTAATAACACATATATATTCAGTACAACAAGAGGAAGTCCTGTTACTGCAGGCAGTCAGGGGCCTAGCAGGTAATAACACGTATATATTCAGTACAAGAGGAAGTCCTGTTACTGCAGGCAGTCAGGGGCCCAGCAGGTAATAACACGTATATATTCAGTACAACAAGAGGAAGTCCTGTTACTGTGGGCAGTCAGGGGCCCAGCAGGTAATAACACGTATATATTCAGTACAACAAGAGGAAGTCCTGTTACTGCGGGCAGTCAGGGACCGAGCAGGTAATAACACGTACATATTCAGTACAACAAGAGGAAGTCCTGTTACTGCAGGCAGTCAGGGGCCCAGCAGGTAATAACACGTATATATTCAGTACAACAAGAGGAAGTCCTGTTACTGCGGGCAGTCAGGGGCCCAGCAGGTAATAACACGTACATATTCAGTACACAACAAGAGGAAGTCTTGTTACTGCGGGCAGTCAGGGGCCGAGCAGGTAATAACACGTATATATTCAGTACAACAAGAGGAAGTCTTGTTACTGCAGGCAGTCAGGGGCCGAGCAGGTAATAACACGTACATATTCAGTACAACAAGAGGAAGTCTTGTTACTGCAGGCAGTCAGGGGCCCAGCAGGTAATAACACGTATATATTCAGTACAACAAGAGGAAGTCCTGTTACTGCGGGCAGTCAGGGGCCCAGCAGGTAATAACACGTATATATTCAGTACAACAAGAGGAAGTCCTGTTACTGCAGGCAGTCAGGGGCCGAGCAGGTAATAACACGTATATATTCGGTACAACAAGAGGAAGTCCTGTTACTGCGGGCAGTCAGGGGGCGCCAGGGAGTCTCCCCGACTGACCAAGACGGCGCAGGGGAGTTCTTACACCAAGCACACCAAAAGCTACAAACAAAGATGGACAGGACCTGAGCATGCCAAAAGCTAGCAAGACAACTGGACAGAGAAAGATCCTCCGCTCACTAACCCTACAGGAACCGCAGGCTGGAGGAGAAAGGGGAGATGATCTTGGAGTCGGAAGTCCCCCAGACTCTAGGTCACAGCACCTACATAATCCTGTCCTCCTGCACCAGCACCTGCCTCACAATCTTGACTCTTGCTGTGGCAGCAGCTGACCCTGAGCTTGCGTCTGCAGTGACAGCAGCGGGTCAAGAAAACATTTCAAAACCACTGTTGTAGCCGGGAAAACTTCTATTTGCGTTTAATTCCGCCTGCAGGCTTGGAGTCTACCGCTGCCGCTGCCGGTACCGTGCGTGGAGGACAAGTCGGCAAGGTAAAACAGAAGTACCTGGATTCCCCAAATCTTTGAGCTGACGGAGAAGGCCTTTCCATTCCGGTGGCCCCTGCCTACCTTCCCAGGCTCGCAGCCTCCCGATCCTGAGACTTCTCGGACGCAGAGACACTGTCAGAACCACACGGGTGTGCTGTGGTGGGAGAATCTGACAGTGCTATCGAAATACCCAAAATGTCTACTTCACTAACCCAACTCATTCAACACCATTTCAACATATAAGCAATTTTTTTTAAAAAGTGAGTCTTTTATTTGTATTCAGTCCCTGAAATCCACTGTATTTTTTAATATTCAGAGCACATCTCAGTGTGGGCTGACCAGCTCTCAAGTGCTCAGGAGCCCCGTGACTGGTGGCTGCCGTATCAGACGGGGTGGTCTAGCAGCTCAGGAGCCCCGTGACTGGTGGCTGCCGTATCAGACGGGGTGGGTCTAGCAGCTCAGGAGCCCCGTGACTGGTGGCTGCTGTATCAGATGGGGTGGGTCTAGCAGCTCAGCGAGGGGGCAGCCAGACCTCCAGACGCCTTCACACTGGGTCTGCTCATCTACAGTCAGAGCTCTGCTGGCTCTGAAGGTCTGCAGGGTTCTGTCTCCTTCTGAGAACCCAACTTATTAGACAGTTTTAAAAATACAGATAGCCTGACCAGGCGGTGGCGCAGTGGATAGAGCGTCGGACTGGGATGTGGAAGACCCAGGTTAGAGACCCCGAGGTCGCCAGCTTGAGCGAGGGCTCATCTCGTTGAGTCCAACATCGCTGGCTCAAGCAAGGGGTTACTTGGTTTGCTGAAGGCCCACAGTCAAGGCACATAAAAAAAATAAATAAATAAATAAATAAATAAAAATACAGATAAATACATAGATGGGTAAAAGAATGAATGAAGCGGTCAGAGTGTGGGTTACTGCTGCTGATGCCAGCATTTGGTTAGAAGGAGGTCAAGAGAAGCGGAAGCAGCCCTGTTCTAACTTGTCTGAACAAGAACGCTTACTCACAGTAGTACCAGGAACTTGAAAAGAGGGAGAAACGGAAGAGGAAGCTGCTGGTGTGAGCACCATGTTGCCAGACACACATCGTCACCACTTATATGACAAAAGAAATTTATAATCTACTCCCATTGTAACCTCCTGAGAATTTTAAATTGCTTGGCAATAAATTTAATGCAAACATCACTTGGGCAAAGACTGAAGAGGCAAAACATTTGTTATTGATTTATTTGACATTATTCTTTAATGTGTATGTAAAGTTTTTTTTAAGCGATTTGGTTCTTAGGAAAGACATGTAGGAAAAATATGAAAATGTCAAGCAGCAGAGGAATTTAGGTTGACGTGAAATTTCAGCTGAATATAAATGCAACACCTTTTCATTCTTCCATTCTAATAATCATGCCCAAATTCCTAGCCAGGCTGCTGGAAAACCATCTGATGTTATTAGAAGCTAGATGATAAAAAATCTGTAAAGATATTTATTTTAACACACCAAAAAAAATAAAAACAACTTTATATCAGGTCTCAATAAATTCTGACCTCATATAAACCTAGTCCTGACTTCAGGGCAGAATAACAGCCACATTACCTGGTAAGACGCCGTGGTCACCTGTGCACATAGAGAAGATGCGGTCGTACACCAGGTTCCCTGGGGGGGAAAGACAGCGTCAGGCTCACCGTAAGTAAACAGAACAAACCTTTGCTCGTTGAGGACACACACATCGCACAAACTTTAATTTGTGGTAGTATACTGCCCCCTAGGGGACAAGTTGTAAGCCATGTTTTTTAGGTTTTGTTTTTAATAAAAGAGGATGGCCCTGGCCGGTTGGCTCAGCGGTAGAGCGTCGGCCTGGTGTGCAGGGGACCCGGGTTCGATTCCCGGCCAGGGCACATAGGAGAAGCGCCCATTTGCTTCTACACACCCCCCCTCCTTCCTCTCTGTCTCTCTCTTCCCCTCCCGCAGCCAAGGCTCCATTGGAGCAAAGATGGCCCAGGCGCTGGGGATGGCTCCTTGGCCTCTGCCCCAGGCACTAGAGTGGCTCTGGTCTCGGCAGAGCAACGCCCCAGAGGGGCAGAGCATCGCCCCCTGGTGGGCAGAGCGTCACCCCTGGTGGGCGTGCCGGGTGGATCCCGGTCTGGCGCATGCGGGAGTCTGTCTGTCTCTCCCCGTTTCCAGCTTCAGAAAAATACAAAAAAAAAAAGAGGAGACTTTTACTTTCTGGGAGAGGCACCTAGCCAGTGGCCGGCAAACTCATTAGCCAACAGAGCCAGATAGTAACAGTACAAGGATTGAAATTTCTTTTGAGAGCCAGTTTTTTTAAACTTAAACTACATAGGTAGATACATTCCTTATCGAGGTAGCGCCCGCACGTGGTATTTTGTGGGAGAGCCACACTCCAGGGCCAGAGAGCCGCGTGTGGCTCGGGAGCCGCGGTTGGCCGACCGCTGACCTAAGAGCACACTCTCCTCTTGGAGTCTTAGCTGGAACACAGGGTCAAAGCGGCCTGGGCTACCTCCATCCACTCCGCAGAGCCTGGTCTACACCCCACTCTGGACGAGACTGCAAACAGGCAGCCCACAGACTGAGTCCAGCAGGGATCCACTTTGTTCAGCCCACCGGATAATGGCCCACAAAGTGTTTTAACATTTTTAAAATTAGTTGCCCACATGTAATAATTGGGAGAATTCACCTGAAAACCCAAATTTTCTGCTTCTTCACATACATACAATGTGCCAAAAACAGGCCCCTACCCCTATAGAATAAAAGTCAGCTAGAATCGATTAGCAGCTGCTCTAGAACGGCATGACCACCCAGGGTGCCCGTCTCCACCACTCCCTACTATCTCTCATTACCAGCTGGCTTCACTCATACCTGTGATCTGCCTGGTGCCCAGAGCATCGGAATTTGAGACTCAACTCCGAGTTCTACAAGGACGGAGACTCGTGTCTGTTTTGTACACTGACAGGTCCCCCGTACCCAGACTGGTCCCCGGCATACAACTGCAAAGACTCAGCTCTGCGGTTGTAGCTCAAAACAGCCACAGAGAGTATGTGAACAACGGATGTGCTTGCATTCCAATAAAACTTCATTTGCAAAAACAGGTGGGCGATCTGACTTCGTCTACAGGCCGACCCCTAACCCAGCACAAAACGGTCTGCTTATTCCCTGTGCTCGTGTGTCCCCTCCACCCTCTGGCTCCATCATCCATGGCAGTGAAGAAACAGAGACCAGCATCGACCTGGACACTGAGGTCGCTGGTTCGAAACCCAAACCCCGGGCTTGTCTGGTCAAGGCACATATGGGAGTTGATGCTTCCTGCTCCTCCCCCTTCTCTTTTTCTCTCTTTCTCCCCCACCCCTCTAAAATGAATAAACAAATAAAGAGAATTCTTAAAGCTCCTCCCCCCCTTCTCACTCTCTCTTTCCCCCACCCTCCTAAAATGAACAAAAAGAATTCTTTAAAAAAAAAATAAAAGATACACATACCTTGTCCATACATAGAAAAAGAGTCAGGAAAGTTATAAAGACCGTTTCTGGTCAAAGAACATGACATTAAATGTCACCATCAAGCAATGACACAATGCTAGCATTACAGCAACAAGCCAGCAAACCAAGAGGAGCCATCCAGATGTCCCTTCCAGTGTGGAGTACTTTACACTAGTCACCGAAAGACACCCGCTGAAAATGCACATTCCCGGGGCCCAGCACAGGGCATGTGCTCCGGTTGGGGCACAAGCAGGAGTTTGTGTCTATCTCCCCTCCTCTCACTTAGAAAAAAAAAGCATCCTTGTTAATAAGCGAGAGAGTGTGTGTGTGGGTGGGGGGTGATCTCCCTCATGATTTGCCTAATTAATTAAACCACAATAGAACCTAATTTGAAGCAACTCCACTACCCAACTTCTAAAAAATAAAAAGTACTTCCCAGTTCAAAGATGAATATGACTAGTACTTACCAAATGTATCAAGTATGTCAGTGATAAGGACAAATTTGCTTGGGTAGAACTGAATAACACTTGTGTCCGAAAGAAGCTTTGAACACTAAGAAAGATAAGAGAAAAATAATTCACTCTGTCATGTCCATGGTTGGAACAATACAAGCGTGGAAAATTAACGGTTCCTACAGACAAGTGCAGGTGCTGACCACGTGCCAAGCCCTTGCTAACCGCTGAAAATATATATCATGATAAGCAAAACTGCTGTGCTTTAGACAATGGGAGCGAGACTCCGCTCACAACAGTGCCAGTTAGGGAAAGACACCACCACATTCCCCAGGCAATCCACAGGACCACGGAGTCTGCTCACACACTGAACTACGGTCAGCGCTCAAGGTCACCAAGGGAAGTCAATGACACGGCTCCCGCAGTGACACAGTGTCCTCACAGGTAACTCCCATTTTGGTTGAAACTGCTTTTCAGCACAGCCAACTCTGGTTTATTTCAGGATGGTCTCAATTCTTAAACATTCTTCTTTTGTGTGTGTGTGTGTGTGTGTGTGTGTGTGTGTGTGTGTGTGTGTGTGTGACAGAGACAGAGAGAAACAGAGAGAGGGACAGACAGGAAGGGAGAGAAGCATCAATTCTTCGGTGTGGCTCCTTACTCTCCTTTGTTGCTCATTGATTGCTTTCTCATATGTGCCTTGACTGGGGGGCTGTCGTCTTTACTGTGAAATGACCCCGCAAGTAAATCTCCAGTTTCTTAAAACTAGCATCTGCCACTTATACTCAGTCCCAAATTTCCCTCTAAAGAAAACAGGACAAGTTTCAAAGAGTACATGTTTCTCTGGAACTATGATCTTCAACGTTGGAACAGTCTTGGTCCTGCAAGGACTTGCTCGATGTCCACGCTATCACTCCAGCCAGGGGCCTTGGACATGTTCTGTACTCTTCACAGAACTGCAGCCACCTTGGCCTTAAATAACCCAGATTATGTCATTGTTTATAATCAGAAACAAAAAAATTGATTTCTATTTTGAAGAATTATTTAATGTCCCAGATTCTTTAAAAATTCAAGTCAGCATAAGAAACTAAAAAAACCATGCCCTATTTTATCATTCTACTGGTTGGCTCTCAGACAGAAAAATATCATTTAAAAAATATTTGGGCATTTAATATGCCTTTCCAACCTGTAGAGAAGGGTTATAAATTCCTCCTATCAAGAAGGTTACATTGCCTGACTGGTGGTGGTATAGTGGATAAAAGTGTTGAGCTGGGATGCTAAGGTCCCAGGTTTAAGCCCTGAGGTTGCCAGCTTGAGCACGGGGTCACTAGCTTGAAACCCAAGGTCACTGGCTTGAGCAAGGGGTCACCGGCTTGGCTGGAGCCCCCAGTCAAGGCACATATGAGGAGCAATCAATGAACAACTAAATAGATGCAACTATGAACTGATGCTTCTCATCTCTCTCCCTTCCCCACGCTCGCTCGCTCCCTCCCTCCCTCCCTCCCTCCCTCCCTCCCTCCTCCGTCCCTCTCCCTCTCACACACACTAAAAAAATAAAATAAAGTAAAGTAGGTCACAAAGGGACAGGGGAGAAGGCAGGACAGGGTCAGGGCTGATACATGGTGATGAAGGAGCGTGACTGGAGCTGGTGAACACAACACCCCATACAGAGGATGGAGTATAGAACTGTACACCTGGAACCTGTGTAATTTCATTAACCAAGATCACCTCAGTAAATACAACAGAAAATATCTTTAAGTAGGTTATCATCTGTTCTCACTTTGCTACCCAATATCTAAATTGTTAGACTCATCAAGTTTCTCCTTAGCATCACCACATGCCTAACAGTAAACAACGTGTGTAATTTGTAAAACATCCCCTTATTCCACCCAAATGTTCCTGGAGGGGGCAGGGAAAGGGAGGGACATGCGAGCTGTTGAAACAATGGTGTTGACACCAGACGCAGCATTTGGACGTACTCAGAACTGTTTCCTCAGCCTTGCTTTGTGTTTTTCATACGCCCTTTATGAGTGTTCCAACTTAAACAAACCATTATCCCATGAGATTTCAGGGCTCGAAAAAGCAAACAACTCTGAACCTTCGAGACTGTTTACAATACACAGTTCTTGGTTCCTAGGATGTCACATCTCCCAGGCTCCTACACAGAGCCCCTCACAGATGAACTGCTGCCCACTGGGGAGGTGAGAGAGAATTCAGACGACTTCAAATTAAACACAGCGGGGCTTCCCAACAACTCTGCACTGATTCTTCTCCTAAGCTGGTGTCAAAGAATATATATTTTATAAAGAACAGGAAGCAGTTTTTTAATCCAAAGGTAAAGTTATAATAACGTTATGAATTGAAGTTACTTTTTAAATCACAAATTTGAAGACTCCACAGGTTTTCAAAGCGTTGGTGCAGTTTCATAATCAGGCACCCCAGGGTATATATTAAAAATACAGATGCCCTGCTCCGTGCCAAGCCTACTCTGAAAATCCTCCAGGGAGGCACCAGGAGACCAGCCCGTTAACAAGGGCTGCAGGTGACAGCTTCACTGAATCTAGCTTCACTGAGCCACCAGAATGTGCAGCGGACTCTGAACAGACTGAGAGCCCTACAGTCCAGTGTTCGGATCATCTGGGGAAGCTTTCAGAAACAGTGGTGCCTGGTCCCACTCCCAGAAACCCTGACAAAGCCACTCGGGGATGCAGCGTGGACTCGGGATCTCGTAAAGCTCCCACATTGTTCTAACATCCAGCTGAGGTTGAGAACACCGTCATAAACATTTTCTGAGGGACCCACCGATAAATTACTGTGCCTGAAATACTTGCTATCAAATTATTAACGTTGCTAGAAAAATATTAAAAGGGTGTTTTCATTTCCAATTACAATATTCTAGAGGAACACTAGCAGCTTCTAATTAACTCGGGGTTTTTAAAAAATGGAATAACTAAAACGAATGGATCAACTGCAAGACAACCCCCTGGGGCTGAGCACTTACGAAGGGGGAATGCATGGAAGGACACAGACTAACTCCCCAGAGGACAGCTACTCCCCAGAGTATGTGACAAAAGATTCAATAAGAAAGATACAAGTAACATAAAAAATGAGCAAAAGGACCTAACAAGGTGGTGGCACAGTGGATAGAGTGTTGGACTGGGATGCGGAGGACCCTGGTTCGAAACCCCGAGGTTGCCAGCTTGAGCCCGGGCTCATCTGGCTTCAGCCAGGGCTCACCAGCTTTGTGGGGTCTCTGGCTTGAGTGTGGGACCATAGACATGACCCCATGGTCGCTGGCTTGAAGCCCAAGGTCGCTGACTTGAGCAAGGGGTCACTCGCTCTGCTGGAGCCCCTGTCAAAGCACATATGAAAAAGTGATCAATGAACAACTAAGGTGCCACAACAAAGAACTGATCCTTCTCATCCCTCTCCCTTACTGTCTATCTGTTCCTCCTTCCCTCCCTCTAGGGAGTGTTTCCTGGAATTGTACAGTGTACGACCTGTGTACCTGCACATGGCGGCTCTGGGATGAGCATTCTCATCAAAACACCGCTTTACAGGAAGTATGTAGAATAGAACAGACAAAAAAAGTAGGGTAAGACCCTGAAGGCAGACCTCTGAAACCCCTAACTATCCACAGGGAGTTTGACGTAGTCAATTCTGCAATAAAAGAAAAATTCACTGGACCTGACCTGGATGACTATTTTTAGAGCCTTCACTTTCTGGTCTGAGGCCCAGGCGTCCTTCAGCGACTGGTCAAGCTCCTCTATGCGGTTCACATAGTCCTGCTGAGTCAAATTCAGCAGCTCCTTCTGGGATCCCTGTGGGTAGGAAGCAGGAAAGTATAAGCACAACAGGTAAACACTCTTTGACTTTTAATCCCATAAACAGTCTTGATTAAGCGTTGCTCTCTAAGTTTTCCTCATGTGCCCACCAGGGTTGGTAACTGTCTTGTGAACAAAGAGGCTGAATTTTCTGCAAAGATGGGCAGAGCACAGTGACTGAGAGACTAGCCTTGGAGGCAGGCCTGACCTAGGCCAGCTCCCAGCCCAGCCACTAACTGCCACACGACTCAGGGTGAGCTCTTTCCTCCCAGCCTCGTCTGTGAACAGAGACAACAAGGATGACAAATAGTTCTCGGGGCCTACTGTGCGCTAGGCACGGTACACCAGATGCTCAAGACACAAAGGTCAGCAAAAAGACGTTATTTCTTTTATTCCTTAATTTTTATTTATTGATTTGGGGGAAGGGGAGAGGTTGCTCCACCCATCCTTGCATTCCCTGGTTGATTGCTGCACGCACCCCAATGGGAGAGCAAACCGAAGCCTCAGTGCGTCAGCACAACGGTCTAACCAACCGAGTGACCAGCGGGGGAGAAAAGACACTATTTCTGCACTAAGGGATTTTAAGGTACAGAGGACAAGACAGTCGTTAACGCACTGAGATAGATCCCTGAAAGGAAATAGCAGCTCACGAACGCCTGGTGCCCATTCTGAGAACCACGACTATTTCACGCATTACTAAGGGGAAAAAAACTGCTGATCACTGACACGTAGCAAATGAAAGACATGGCCCAGTTTCATGGCCCAAATGTTGGAGAAAAGATTTATCTAAGAATGGAAGAAACAAGGTAACAAAGAATGGACTCCAGATTGGTGGTCATGAATGGTGTCTGGAGGGAGTGATGCTTGAGACGCACCCTCGGTGGCATTGAGGATCTAAGCAGACTGCGGGGGGGTGTTCACTGGACCCCACACCTGAGAGAGGGCATTAAGGACAGAAAACAGACCACAGCAAACGCCTGTGGCAGAAGAGAGCAAGATCACCACAGGGACGAAATCAGGACACAGGAGGACAGCACAGTCCCCGACACACAGGACACGCCCACTCATCCCGCCTGGTGTGGAGCCAGCTGCTCCACGCTCACAGGATTGACCCACGCGAGCAGACCACAGACCACAGGTTTTTATACGAATGTCCCCTTGAAATCAAAGGGAAGAACTCTATTCAAGAATACAGCTAGACCCCTGCTGGACAGCTTGGTTGGTTAGAACATCGTCCTGAAGGACAGAGGTTGCTGGTTCATCCCCGGTCAAGGCACATACAGGAAGCAAGCAAAGAATGCAACAAATGATGCTTCTCTTCCCCCTCCCCGCCCTCTCCCTTCTTCTTTCTTTTTCTCTAAAAATCAATGAAAATTGAGCCCTGGCTGGATAGGCCGGTTGGAGTGTCATCCCTACCTCCCTCACAAAAAAACAGAAAACCCTCAGCAGTTCCCTTCCGAGCAGCCAAGGTTGCCTGATGATGTATAGACTAAGGCTCTGGGGCATCCTAACGCAAAGTGTGTCCCGCCTGAATTGGGATATAATGGACTATTAGATTCTGCTGACAACCCCAAACTCTGGTGTCACGGCTGCAAGTACCCTGAGCCAAGGGGCAGGGCACAGAGCAGAGCAATGCAACTGCCATACGGCCCGTGGTGGGTTTCAAGGCACCCCGACTCCACTCACACAGCAGGTTCTTCATTCTCATTCTAACAGACGGGAGGATGGGTCCAGAAAAAGTGAATGGCCTGTTAATAAGCAGCAGAGCTCAGAAAAAGTGAATGGCCTGTTAATAAGCAGCAGAGCTAAGGCCTCTAGACTCAGGATAATGACGGTGACAGCAGCTAATGTGTGCTGGTCTAAGCACTTCCTATACATGAACTCATCTGATACCTGTAACAACTCTAAAAGGCAGGTGCTATGTAGCACCCCCATTTCACAGATAAGTAAACTGAGGCACAGAGCTGTTAAGCAACTTGCCTAAAATCACAGAATTACCAACAGTGATATTCCAGAGTATGCCAACTCACCTGTCTCTAGAGGCCAGGGCTCACAAGTGCACTGAGACAGGAAGGACTGTCTGGGCACACCCTGCTTGAGCGCGAGAATATGGCCCACAGTAAGTAAGCAGAACCCAAGAGAAACAGAAATCTGGATTTACGTTAAATCTGCAAATTTTTAAATGTTTTCTTAAATATTTTTATTTATTGATTTTAGAGAGAGAGTGAGGAAGGGGGAAAGAGGGGTAGAGAAGGAGAAGGAGAGGGAGAGAGGGACAGAGAGGGAGGGAAAGAGACACATCAGTTTGTTGTTACACTCGTCCACGCATTCACTAGCTGATTCTTTTTTTTTTTTTTTTTCATTTTTCTGAAGCTGGAAACAGGGAGAGACAGTCAGACAGACTCCCGCATGCGCCCGACTGGGATCCACCCGGCACGCCCACCAGGGGGCGACGCTCTGCCCAACAGGGGGCGATGCTCTGCCCCTCCTGGGCGTCGCCATATTGCGACCAGAGCCACTCTAGCGCCTGGGGCAGAGGCCACAGAGCCATCCCCCACTAGCTGATTCTTGTCTGTGCCCTGACCAGGGATGAACCTGCACCCTTGGTGTATTGGTATGATGCCCCAACCGAGACACCAGGCCAGGGCTATCCATTTTTAAGATCTGGCAAATGAGTCATGGTTTTTGAAAGCAACGCAGACCAGTTACGAGTCCTGTGGGCCATAATCAGCTAGCAGAGCAGCCATCTGCATCCTCTGTACAAGGCAGGACCTTTACCCTACGTTTCCCAGGGAGATGGCTCCAGCTGGCGTGCACAGGGAGTGAGATCCTGTCCCCAGACGGCCCGGGTTCGCTCAGGCATCCCAGTGAAAAAAGACACCATCAGAAAACCAGCCTGGGCCTGAGGAGGCTCCGCAAGCTTGGTCAACACTCCACTGGCTTCGCTACTGGTCAGTCGGTGCCTCCCGAGGACCACACACCACGCACAGTTCAAGAGGTAACCAAAGCGCAGCCCCGAGGGGGAGCTCACCGCAGGGGGGGACAAAGGCACCACCGGCCTTGCACTCAGCCAGCGACCTGCTCACCTCCTCGAAGTCGTCCAGCTCCTCCAGCCTGGTCCGGACCTTCTCCGACATTGCAGACGCGGCAGGCCCGGCTCTGCCTAGACAGACAGGTTCACGTCACACAGGAGGCCTCCCTCTGCCACCAGAACCCCAGAGGAGGGCTCTGACTTTATACTTCATCATTAATAAAGAAGCCAGGAAAAAACTTCAGTCTAACATTTGAAAAGCAACATTCTTCCGTAACCACAGTTCCACCACAAACATTCCTGGTAAGAAGTTGCTCCCAGATCTCGCAGAGCCGAACTCAGAAAGGTTCTACTGTATTTGATGTTTATACACTTGCACTGTATCATTTTCTTATTCCTAAAGAAAGGCAGTCCAGATAGGGATGCCAAAAATCCATCATGTGATTGTTCTCCATGAACAAGAGAACCTCTCAGGCTTGACTCAGTGTGGAAGCGTTCTACCCTTCCACTAACAAGTGAGCTCAGTCTGCCCGGAGGAGGAAACACGAGCTCAAAGCCCTCAGGAGGACGCTCTGTGCCTCGGTCCATCATGTCAACACAGTTCTCCCACCAGCAGGGACAGGCGGAGAGAGACAAAGGACAGACATTCGGCCCTGAGCCAGCTCCAGGACAAGGCGACCAGTCCAGATGGCTGTGGCTCTCCAGGGTCTCTAGTTTATTCTTTTAAGTCACCAGCTTCTAACCTCTGGTGTTAACTCAGATCTGTCTGCAATCAGCCGAGAACATGGTACTATTAGCTAATCACTAACAACTAGTAAAGTTAAGAAGTTTCCAAATAATTAGCTTTCTCTTATTACCTGTTTCTACTTTTCCTTCATTCTAAAATATACACAGAATATGCATAGATTGTAACAGACATTAACCCTTTGTGACCACTGAGTTCACTCACTTTCACACTGTGGTGTGAGTACAACACAATTTTTTCTTGCTCTACATTGATGAATGTCTGTTTCCCGCATGGGGCCACTCTGAACCATGCATCATGGTCATCTCTGTGCGTGCCTCCTGGTCATCTAGGCATGCATTTCTTCAGGGCAGTGCTTCCTGAACTTTACAGGAATCACTAAAGATGTGTGATCACGCAGATTCTGACTTTCAGTAGGACTGGCAAGGCCTGAGACTCTGCACTTCCAGTGAGCTCCCAGCCACCTGCTGATCCCTGTACCACACTTTAAGAAACACAGATGTGGCCTGACCAGGCGGTGGCACAGTGGATAGAGCATCGGACTGGGATGTGGAGAACCCAGGTTCAAGACCCTGAGGTCACCAGCTTGAGCGTGGGCTCATCTGGTTTGAGCAAGGCTCACCAGCTTGAGTCCAAGGTCGCTGGCTCGAGCAGGGAGTCACTCGGTCTGCTGTAGCCCCCACGGTCAAGGCACATATGAGAAATCAATCAATGACCAACTAAGGAACCACAAGGAAGAACTGATGTTTCTCATCTCCCTCCCTTCCTGTCTGTCTGTCCCTCTCTCTGACTCTCTGTCTCTGCCACAAAAAAAAAAAAAAAAGAAAAGAAAGAAAAGAAAAGAAAAAAGAAACACAGAAGTGGGCAGAGTTAGAAAAATACTTTCTATAAAAAGCCAGATATAAAATTTTGTAAGTCAGTCTCTGTCACAATTACTCAACTCTGCCATTGTAGCACAAAAGCAGCCATAGACAAGATGTAAACAAATTGGAATGGCTGTGTTCCCATAAAACTTTATTAACAAAATCAAACAGTGGGCAGCTTTGGCCTGCAGGACATAGTGTGCTGATTTATGATCCAGGGTACATCCTAGTAATAGAACTTGTGGGTCAAGGAATTGGCCACCCTCAATTTGAATAGATACAGTGGAAGCCCCCCACACAGTGGGTATTATTTGAATAGATACAGTGGAAGCCCCCCACACAGTGGGTATTATTTTACACTCCCACCAACAACGTACGAGAGCTCCCACTGCTCTACATTTGCTCAAGAGATACTGTCAATCCTTTTATTTTTCCAAACTGGTGGATATGCAATGCTATGATTCACTTCTTTTTTATCAGAGTTATGCCCCCTAACAAAGGTGCTTCCACTCTCTTGATTTCCAGTGTATCCTCTCAAACTGCAAAGAATGGGGGAGAGTTACAGCTGCCACACCAGCAACTTAGACAAAAACCATGGCCGCCCTCATCTGCACCCCAGCGGTACATGATTTATCAGTCATTTCAGAATCACCCGAGAGCTTCAAGAAATACATCTCTCCCTCATTCTTCAGGATTAGTGCAACAGGGCCAATAGGGCTAGTGGTCGGAACTTGTATAGAACAGTGGCTTTCAAACTTTTTACACCTGGGGACTGGTGAAAATATAAAAATTATTTTGGGGACTGCTATGGCAGGAATCACCCTGAGCGTGAGCTTAATTCAACTAAACTCACCGGGGCTATGCTATGATCTTCATACAACATCAGAGTGATTAACTCTTCTTGCGAACCAGCGCACAATTTCTGGTGGACCAGTCTGGGGACTCGCAATTGGAAAACAGTGGTCTAGAAGGTTCTCAGGTAACCCTGCTGCACAGCCAGTTTGAGAAGCCCTCGTCCAGAGCTTCTGATCTTGTGCCTCAGCAGAGGAAACTGAGAGGAGCTGTGTTCAGGGACCAGCAGCCAGGCAGTCTGAGTGTGGGACTCCCCTCCCCAGCGCATGTGCCTTCTTACAAGGGAGAGGCTCTCGCTCTAGAACCCTGAAATCAAGCAGTGAGCTTCCATTTTAGTCTCCTATGTGCCCTGGCCGGGAATCGAACCCGGGTCCCCCATACGCCAGGCCGACGCTCTACCGCTGAGCCAACCAGCCAGGGCCCCATTTTAGTCTCTGTAACTCTTTGGTCTTTTATTTTCCTTTCATCCTCTAAATATGTATTTCAAGTCTACTAATTCTATATATAATCTAGGAAATAATAGCCTCAACTGAATTAATCATCAGAATTAAACAATAAAAACTTTTATTTCTGAAATTATGTTAAAGGTAATGAGAGAATTCTCCATCAAAATAGTAACTATAACAAAAACTCACCTTTTTCAGATCCCACAAACAGATTCTACAGAGACAAAAAAAACTTAGTGAAAAATTTTAAAACTTACTGGATTTTATGACAAAAAACAACTTGTAAGATACTTAAATTAGTATTCAAGAAGCACTAAGACACTGTGACTCATCATTTTCCAACAAAGCCCTTTACTTATCAAAATGAAAAATAGAAATATTTATTCAAAGGAGGAAAACACAGCTAAGTAAACACTACCAGAGATTCAAATTTTTACTCAATTCAGAACTCTCAAAGTAAGACAAGTAGAGAATTCTGAAGGCACTGGAGCCTCGTGGCAGCATCTAGCTTACTCTAAATCAGAGACGCACAGCCTCAGCACTGTTGACATGATGGGCTGGAAAACTCTGTTGTGGGGCTGTCTTGTGCACTGTAGGGTGTTTAGCGGCATCGCTGGTCACCACCTACAAGATGCCAGTAGCACCGTCATGGTTGTGACAATCAATGTCTCCAGACATTGCAGCATACACGAGGAGTAAAATTACTCCTGGTTGTGAATCAGTGCTCTAAATTAACTGAATGCATTCAGACAATAAGGAAAATAATTTAATAGTCCAACATTTCTACCTGCCATTCTGCTCAGTAAGAACCTACCCTGAGAGAAAGGGGAGAGGACAGGTGCTGTGGCAGGGCCTCCCCGGTCCTCTCTTTCCTCCCTGTTCATAGCCCAGATTTCTGATGGACACACTGTCTCATTTCCCAGCCTCCCTTGCATCTGATACAATTTGTGGCTACATTGCAGACAAATGTAACTGGATGTGTTCAGGGGTCTGCAGGAAGTCTCTAAATGGAAGAGGTACATCCTACTTTTCACTTTCCTCCTAACAATTTGGACATGAGATGACACTGCGCCCCTAACATGAGGGATCTGATGCAATCTCTGGGTCGACACTGTCAGAACTGAGTTGAATGGCAGGACCCCAGCTGGGGTGACAGAATTGCTTGGTGTGGGGGAGGAGCTCACACACTGAAACTGGGTGAAGATAATAACAAAAGGAAATTATGACTAAATTTGAGGCAGACTCCGGGAGAAAAGTCTGCTGGCACTCACGATAGAAAGCTTTTCTGTGGTCGTGTACCGGGCAAGGATTTCTCCCCGTTTGCTGGCCCAAGACTCAAAGTCTGATCCTACAGTGGAGGTATCATCTCTGTCACGTTTCCTTCTGGAACTGTCCTAAGGAAAAGCAAGACAATCTGTTGAGCAGCATTACCATTTTAATCTTTGAAATATATATATATATATATGTAAACACAACTATATAGTCTATCTTTTATTACGGGGGAGAGTACAAATGCAGTTCCCCACTACCATAAGTTATGCAGTCGAGTTTCCTGCATGTGGAGAAATCACAGGGGTCAGCACATCTGGAGTGCAATGGGTAAGTCTCACCCTGGGACAACCACCTTCGTGATCATCGTGTCTCCCCTGCCAGGTAATCTTCTCCACGGGGGCCTCTTTAAGTAAGGATTACAATACCTCTGTCACAAGGTGGTATGAGAACTAAACTTAGAATGCACTTAGTAAAGGCTGGCCACGCAGCAAGGTGAGACTATTATTGTTGTTGTTTATGTATGAGTACGATGTATGCAAATGGTCAGAAATTACTGTCATAAATAGCTATTGAAATACAAAGAAAAGTTATAGAAGAAGACACATGACACAGTGTCATGGATGACCTCCAGGGTGGTAAACAGAATGGGGACAGTTGGTCAACTTTATCTGTAGTATTTGACTTTTTCTATAAAAAAATTAATTGAATTATCCAAAAATAATTATAAAAAGAGTATAATGAAAAAAAATACATTTTTTAAATGCTTTATAAAGGAAAAGACAGATCTTCCAGGATGCACCGCCCTTCACCAGCAGTGTCACCACAGACGTACCTCGTGGACACCTTGATTATGTGAACTGTTAGGACCAGAATGCACCCATGTCGTTTAAAAACAAAAAGATGAAAAGCCCATCCCAGCACCCAGAACCAACCCCCAGCCGGACAGTGCCAGCAGGATGTGCTACCGTGACAGCGGCCGTGGCCACAGGGTCAGCAGTGGCGGAGAACATCGAGAGGGGGTCGGTCCCGTCCAGCACACTGCTCAGCGGGTCCACCACGGAGCTGGAGGACGAGGAGGACGTGGAAGAGGTGCTTCCTTTCCGGCTCACTTTCTTCGTCTTTGACTCCATGACCTGTGGGAACATTCACGGAGGTAAATGGAAGTCTCCTCTGACTCTCTCCAGTGAGACACTTGAAGAGGTTTTCTCTTGTTCTGTGAGTTGACTATTTCTTTGAGACAGGGGCTCTTATTTTGTGAAAAATTGACATGACTTAGAATCCCAGGGGTCAAGGAAGGAAAGGGGGAAGTTAGGGTCAAGAAGGAAGAGACAAGGCCATTATGGTTAGAAGGGGTGATGTAATTAATACACTCTTGTGGGGCCTTCTTAGTCAGAGTGCTGTCTCTGAACAAGCAGCAGCCACCTCACCGGGAAGCTTATAAAAGGTGCAGAACCTCAGGCCCACCAGACCGTCTACATCAGAATTTGCACCTCACAGCAATGGTCTCGGTAGGTAATGAACCAGGACACATACGCTCCCGGGGTCATCGTACTCTGAGGACAGTGTCAGCAGCTCAGCACAGCCACCTCACCACTGCAGAGCAGTGAATGCCATGTCCTTCCTTTTAGGAGAACGTCTCCCAGTGCTGCAGCCTGGAGTAAGGACAGAGGACAGAGGACAGTTTTGGGGTATGAAGCCATGTTTTTGTTCCTACTGGCCCCTGGACCAGGTGTAACCCTCTGAGCTAAAAGGATCCAACCAGTCTCTCTGCTGAGAACAGGGAGTGACATCCAGAAGGGCCAGTGAGGCTCTGCTCTTCTTCAAATGAGGAAGCTGTGAGGACCCAGGGGCCAGCGGCTAAGGGCCAGTGATGAGCACTTTGGACACATATCCACAGGGAAGCAGAGAAAACCAGCCTTCAAGAGAGTGAGAGAGATGGCAGGTAACAGAACAGAGGCAGTTGTGTAGGACGAAAGAGACTCTGACTGACCTTTGTCCCTGGTTCCTGGAAAAGAGACTCTTAAGTCCTTGGAGGGTCTGTCATTCGTGAGCCCCCCCACCCCGATCACACCTGAGTTCATGCTGATAAGATGATAGGGGGCCTGGCCAGTTAGCTCAGTCAGTTAAGACTGTTGTTCTGAAACAAACAAGGTTACAGGTTTGATCTGGGTCAGGGCACACTAGGAAACAACCAGTGAGTATATGACTGAGTGGAACCAAAAATGATGCTTCCCTTCCTCTTCCCTTCTCTCTTTCTTTCCTTGCCTCTCTCTCTCCCTTCCTGTCTCAGTCTTTAAAAAGAAAATCCCTGGCCAGATAGTCTGGTTTGCTGGTTGGATGGAGTGTCCTCCCAGAGTGTGGAGGTTGCTGGTTCAATTCCCTGGTCAGGGCACAAACAGACGTAGCTCCACGTTCCTGCCTCTCTTTCTCTCTCAAAAAAAATGATACAGTGTGGGGGTTGGTCACAAGAAAAAACAACCACTGTATTTAGAGGGTTGGGGCCTTGAGCCAGGTGACATCAGCCCGACCTCAAAGTGTGGGTAGGTGGGGGTAGACAGAGATAATGTTCAATCACCTGGCCAAGGAATCAGTGAATTATGTCTACATAGTGAAACTCCAGTAAATATTTTGGTCACCAAAACTCAGTGGAGCTTCCTAGTTGGTGAACACATGACGTGTTGGGAGGTGATGAACTGATTCCACCAGCAGAGGGCAGAGCAGCTCTGCGTTTAGGAAACCCCCCAACCTTACCCTGTGTCTCTTAATTTGGCTCATCCTCATTTGTATCTTTCAAATGTAAGTGTAGCATATTTCTGAGTTCTGTGAGTTGTTCTAGCAAATTATCAAAGGGGGGGGGGGGGGCGAGTCTCAGAGAAACCTTGGGTTTGTAGCCAGTTGGTCAGAAGTACAGATGACTTAGGGGTCCCCCAGGTTTGTGGCTAGTGTCTGATGTGAGAGCAGCCTCATTAAAGACCTTCCTCCTAACCAGTGGGACCGACACTAACCTGGGTAATGGGGCCAAGTGCTTGTCACTGGTGCACATTTGTTATCTTGTCTGCTGGGCATCTAGTCCTTCCTCTCCGAGCCTCAATAGTCCGAATTTTCTTTGTGAAAGCAGCCCTCCCCCACCAGCTCTCAGCTCCCACAGGCCTGGTGGGGTGGACTCTGCTCCCTGGTTGCCAGGGTAGGCATTAGTCCCGACCCCATCAATTAGCATATTTCATCCCCTGCTCAGGAGGGTTGGTTCAGGAAGGACAGATAACCCAACAGGGTAAACAAAACCTCCCCACCCCCGCTGCTGCATTGTTAAGCCAGATGTAAGCTTGGGGCTGACGCAGCGACTCTGTCACCACGTGGGGTGAGTTCCTGAGAACAGAACCCACTCTCTGGTGGGTCAGCCGCCCAAGCCCGTGTGGATTTGAGGGGCTGTAGGAGGCCAAAGGTCATCTTGTGACATTCTGCTTAATGTGACCATCTCTGTGTTCTCAGGTCCTCCACTGTAAGAAACTGTATGTCCTTGGTGTCCACTGGCGTCTGTTTCTCATCATCATCCTCACCCACAATGACGACTGCATAGCTTCAATCACTTGCCAATAAAAGTGCTAACCCAGAAGAGAGGCGTCACTTACATCTCTTGCCTACTTTTTGTTTTGTTTTAAAACAAATTCACGGATAGACTACGATGTTATTCAGGACAACACCCTATACTGGTAAGTAGAGTGACCTTTTTTTTTGTGACAGAGACAGAGAGAGATGGAGAGAGGGACAGACAGACCAGAAGGGAAAGAGATGAGAAGCATCAATTCTTCATTGTGGCACCTTAGTTTCTCATTTGATTGCTTTCTCATATGTACCTTGACCGGGGGGCTACAGCAGACCAAATGGCCCCTTGCTCAAGCCAGTGACCCTGGGCTCAAGCTGGTGAGCCTTGCTCAAACCAGATGAGCCCACACTCAAGCTGGCAACCTTGGGGTTTTGAACCTGGGTCCTCCACGTCCCAGTCTGACGCTCTATGCACAGCACCACTGCCTGGTCAGGCAGAGTGATCTTAATATTCCAAACAGGCAATTAAAAAGCAAGATATATTCTGCTTATGCCTCCATCTCAGGAACAAAGTATCCCATACTCACGACAACCTCACTGATGAGAAAGGAAAGAATTAAAATGATGGTGAGGCAAATACCATAAAAAGAAAAAATGGGGCAGGGAACAAACTGATTGGTTTAAATATGCAAAAGAAGCTACTGCTGGCAAAATGGAAAAGACCAAGAAATACTTCCTGTAATTTTATGAACCAGGGATATCATTTAGAGAGGCCTTTGACCAAACTTACGGTTATGGGTTTCAGTGGGTGGTAGTCTCCAAATTCCAGTGGCACAGCCTCCAGCCGGCATGTTGCAAATTCAGCCTTGTAGTTCCTATTCATGGAGTGCCTGGTAAACAGTAAAACCCAAAACCCAGTTAGGATATAGAAATACCTAACATTCTGAAACCTCGTTGTTGAGACTTCCTCAACGATGGAGTTTGCAAAGGAACAGTAATTCTACTAAGACTAGCCAGAAATGCTGAATAACAAAAATTTTTTATAAATTAATTTGAAGGTATAAGGAGCTGCTCAAGACATACAAGACCTGTGAGGCCAGATACCAGAACCAAGGGAAGTTCACTGATGTGAAATCAGCTTCCCCCCACAGGGCACTTGTGTATTCTTGACATGGATGAGAGGCTGGAGCCAGGCAGAGGGCAGCTGCTAGGATGCAGAGCAGCCACAAGGGAAGTGCTTGAAGGAATCTTACAGGACTGGAGAGAGAAACGAGGGCTCAGAGCTATCAAGACTCTAGCCAGGGCTTGAAGGAAGAGCTTTCAAAAAGAAGAAAGTGCAGAGAAGGGAGAAATCAGACCTGGTTTCCCCACAAAGTGTTTGTCAGTTAAGCTATGCAGCAAGATAAAGAAGCCAGCCAGAAAGAAGATGAAGAGCAGACTTTTCATCAGTCTTGTGAGGGTTGAACAAGTGAGGACATTAGTGAGATAAACAATAAAGGGGAGACTGTCTCCACATTGAAGCAGAAAGAGAACAAAAACGGGAAGATGGAAGAGTGTAGAACACAGGCATGAAGTGAAGGTCTACATCATACAGTTGGAACGCAACAGAGAAAGCGAGTGGGCACAGCAGCTTTTAAAGAGGCGGCTGAAGTTTCTCTCAGACTTAAGAAAGACATTCAGCTACAGATTCAAGAAACACCTGTGCCCCAAGTGAGCCTCAAAAACAAAACAGTACAACCATACCTAGAGTCTTCAGAGTAAAATAGCTAAAAACTAAAGAAACAAGGTTTCTTAAAAGAAAAAAAAATACATTCTTTTCAAAGGACAACAAGATTGGTATATCAGCACATCAATGGGAGCCAAGTGACAAATGAACTGATACCTTTAAAAAGAAAGTAACTGCCAGGATTGATACTTCTCATCCCTCTCTCTTTCTGTCTGTCTTCTGTCTTTCCCTGTCTGCCTCTCTCTCTCTCTCTTTAAAAAAAATAAAGTATTTGATAAGATACAACATCCATTTATGATTAGAACACTCAATAAAATAAGCAGAGTCTGACCAGGGGGTGGTGCAGTAGATTGAGCGTCGGACTGGGACGCAGAGGACCCAGGATGAAATCCTCAAGGTCGCTAGCTTGAGCGTGGGCTCATCGGCTTGAGCATGGGGTCACCAAGTTGAGCGTGTGGTCGCTGGCTTGAGCATGAGATCATAGACATGACCCCATGGTTGCTGGCTTGAGCCCAAAGGTTACTGGCTTGAAGCCTAAAGGTCGCTGGCTTGAGCAAAGGGTCACTTGCTCTGCTAGAACCCTTAGCCCCGTCAAGCACATGAGAAAGCAGTCAATGAACAACTATATAAGATGCTGCAATGAAGAATTGATGCTTCTCATCTCTCTCCCTTCCAGCCTGTTTGTCCCTCTCTCTCTTTAAAAAAAATGTTCACCCTTCCTGAAGTCATGTCAAACCATTATATTTTGATTTTTTTTCTATCACTTTTTTTCATTATCTTCTCAAATTTACTTTCTGCTCCTTGGTGTTTCCTGCAGTCCGAGATACTACAGCATTTTTTTCAGTGCCTGCATATTTGGTGAGGTGAACAGAGACCTCTAGTCTCAGTTTCACAAAAATCCTTTTCTTTTTCCTGCTAACAGAACCGGTCAACAAACCCCGACCCCATAATCTCAGTCCCCAGAGACTCTTCTCTGGTTCCTTGGCTGTTGCCACAGAAAAAAGGCCCACATCTCACACCTCCACTCCTGGCTGTGTCTAGTCCCAGGCTACTCCAAGTACGGTTCCTTAATCTCTAGCAAAGGGAGTGTTGTAGTATCCCAGACTTACAGAATGAGAATCTGCATTTTAGCAAAATCCCAGGTTATTTATATGCACTAAATGTTGACAAGTCCCTATTTTTAAATTATTTATATGAGAATATGGATATGTAGAAATTCTACTACATATCCATATTTAACTCCTCATACTGGAAAGCCAAAATCCACTAAATGCTTTTTGTCAGCTGTTTTAACTCGTCCGTGACTTTTTAAGTTATTAGTGACAATCAGGCCACATAGTTTTGATCTCCCATAATCCTAAACTTCCCCTGGCCCTGGCCGGTTGGCTCAGCGGTAGAGCGTCGGCCTGGCGTGCGGGGGACCCGGGTTCGATTCCCGGCCAGGGCACATAGGAGAAGCACCCATTTGCTTCTCCACCCCCCCCCCCCCTCCGTCCTTCCTCTCTGTCTCTCTCTTCCCCTCCCGCAGCCAAGGCTCCATTGGAGCAAAGATGGCCCAGGCGCTGGGGATGGCTCCTTGGTCTCTGCCCCAGGCGCCAGAGTGGCTCTGGTCGCGGCAGAGCGACGCCCCCAGGTGGGCAGAGCATCGCCCCTGGTGGGCGTGCCGGGTGGATCCTAGTCGGGCGCATGCGGGAGTCTGTCTGACTGTCTCTCCCCATTTCCAGCTTCAGAAAAATACAAAAAAAAAAAAAAAAAAAAATCCCAAACTTCCCCTGCCACCAGTAAAATTTTTAAATGTAGAAATTCTGATTCCAAAGGGTGGCAGTTTTGGGGGTGCTGTTACATGAGAGTAACAGGAACTATGATGCACACTGTACTGTACATTTCACACACTAGGCTAGGCCACAGTATATCAGAGAGAACAAAAAAGTTGTGAAAGGAGGGAGTCTGGGGAGACCCATGACAACACAGTGAGACTCGAGGAGCCCACACCCCAGAAACCTCAATCCAGGATTGGAGGTCCAGCAGACAACAACTGAGTAAGGTCCCAACCATTGGGCTGAAAACCTCAGCACTCCTTGCGGGCTCTATGACTAAGTGGACTGCCTCATCCTTATGCTTTTATGTCCTCATCTGAAAAGCAGGGTTGTTATATGAGAGTTAAATGAGATGCTACATGTTAAGCACTTAGCATAGTGCCTGGCACAAAATAAAGGCTTGACATGTGTCAAAAACCATGGCAGAAATATGTGTTTTCTGTGGGCCTCAGTTTCCTCATTCATTCTATAAATATTATAAGCACCTACTATCTGCTAAGCTCTGTGCTAGGCACTGGGGATCCAGTGATGGTTAAAACTCAGTCCCTTTTGCTTAAAAGCAACAAGTCAGGTGGGGAAGCCAAATAACGACTAGGTGCTACAACAGAGAAAAACGTCTAGAGCAGCACGGTGAGATGAGGAACTCTGGAAACCCCACATGCTAAAAGGCTAATATTAATACCACCTGTTCATAATTTATTTATTATTATTTTTCCCCCAAAGTTAGAAGCAGGAAGGCAGTGAGACTCCCCACATGCACCCGCCTGGGATCCACCCGGCATGCCCACCAGGGGGCGATGCTCTGTTGCAACCAGAGCCATTCTAGTGCCTGAGGCGGAAGCCATGGAGCCATCCTCAGCACCCAGGCCAACTTTGCTCCAATGGAGCCTTGGCTGCAGGAAGGGAAGGGAGAGATAGAGAGAAAGGAGAGAGGGAAGGGTGGAGAAGCAGATGGGTGCTTCTCCTGTGTGCCCTGACCGGGAATCGAACCCGGGACTTCCACACACCGGGCTGATGCTCTACCGCTGAGCCAACCAGCCATGGCCACCACCTGTTTGTAATTTAAAGTGAAAACAGCAATGGTAAAAACAGTAGGAGACAGAGATGAAAATAGCATCTTCCTGAATTTTCTGATGACAACATTCTAGATAATTGAGGCCGTTTCTCCTGGTTTTTGTGTTTAAGCCTTAATGATTCCATAAAAGCTGGTTCACATGACCAAGACAAAGAAAACTCGGGTCTAGAAGAGCTTATCGGCATCCACTTTTGCTTCAGTATGTCCAAGCTTTGGAAGGAAGACAGAAATAAAAGGAATACAGGGAAGACAGCTGTGAAGCAGAAAACCAGAAGGTTGTATAGGCAGACCTCATTCTATTGTGTGTAGCTTCATTGTGCTTCATAGATGTTGCCTTATTTCTTTTTTCTTTCTTTAAAAAAAAAAAAGCAAAACCCTCCACTAGTAAATTTTGATTACGGCTCACTCTATTGCAGTGGTTCTCAACCTGTGGGTTGCGACCCCGGAGAGGTCGCCTAAAGCCATCGGAAAATACATAATGCATATCAGGTATTTACATTCCGAATCATAACTGTAGCAAAATTACAGTTATGAAGTAGCCACCAAAATTATTTTTTGGTTTGGGGTCACCGCAACATGAGGAACTGTATTGCAGGGTCACAGCTTTAGAAAGGTTGAGAACCACTGCTCTATTGCATGGTTGGTCTGGAACCAAACCAGCAAACTATCCAAGGTTTGCCTCTGATTATTTCTAAGGTCTGGGGCTATATATCCTTACACTTGTTCATTCACTCATTCAATGTAACCACATCACATCATTTGGAAAGAAAGATCAGAAAGTTATCTTCCTTTCTGAGGCATAAGGGAGAGCTCAACCCCCAAATAATTCCACTATCACCATCACAACTCGCCTTTTTGTGCACTCAGCACCCGCTAGGGCCTGAAGTTCCAATCACTACACCACAAAAACTTGGCAACCTTCGCAGGAGCCCTTCCCTCCTACTTGATGAACTCCTATGCATCCCTCAAAGCCTTTTAGGCTCTGCCTGTCTGAAGTCTTCCCTGTGCCCGTAGGAGGGGCTGTACCCCATCAAAATGCCTTCTTTAGATATTCTTCTATTCTGTGAATGTTCCCCATTTAAACTGTCAGTTCCCTTAGGAGTCTGCGGGTTCTGCATCCCCAGCACTCAGCGCGGGGTCCTGCACAGGGTAGGCCGAACGGCAGCGTTTTCACAGATGACAAAAAGCAAGCCCCCTCCAGATGGACTGAGGAGCTCAGGAACAAACAGTTCTCCCCGGTTGTGCGGACCCGGAGCTGGGTCCGTCGTTCTTTGCATCCAGCGCCCCTGGAACCCGCACCAACTCGGCTGGGAAAGCGGAGAGCGGAGGCTGAGTTTTCCCTAAGGTTCGAGAAACGATGGCGGGAACCCACATTCCGCCGGCGCGGCCTCAGGGGCGCCTCTGGGCCAAGACAGCCTGGAGGTGGGCGGATAGACCGACCGGCAGCGCCCAACAGAGGAGCAGTGCCCGCGCGCAAACACGCAAACACACACACACACACACACGCACACGCACACACACACACACACGCACACGCACACACACACACGCACACGCAAACACACACACGCACGCACGCACGCACTCGCACTCGCAGAAACGCACACGGAGGCGGCGACAAGACAGGCAGCGACAGACCCTCCCCAAGCTCCAGAGCAGCGCGCGGCTCACCAAGGAAAACCGGCCATCTTCGCAGTCACATGACCGCTGAGGCGCTGGGTCCTTTCCGCCCATTAGACCCCGCCCCGGCCGCCCGCACTGGGAGGGCCGAGGAGCGCCCGCAGAGCCCGGGCGGCAGCTTCCGCAGCCGCCATGATGGCTACCGGGCGGGGGCGGGGGCGGGGCGGGCACAGGGCGGGGGCACGAAGAGGCGCGGGCGGGGCGGAGGGAATGACGCGAGACGGGGCGGACCGGACGGAGCGAATGACGCGGGGCGGGGCCGGCGAAGGGCGGGAACGGCGTGGGGCGGGGCGAATGACGTGGGGCGGGGCGGGGACGGCACGGAGCGGAGCGAATGACGCGGGGCGGGGACGGAAAGGGGCGGGGCGAATGACGCGGGGCGGGGACGGCAAGGGGCAACGACAGCGAGGGGCGGGGCCAGCGAAGGGCGGGGACGGGGCGGAGCGGAAGGAGCGGGGCGGGGCCGGCACGAGGACGGGGCGGGGCGGGCGGGGTGATTACGGCGCGGGGAGGGACAGCGAGGCGCGGGGAGGAGCGGGGATGGCGTGGGGCGGGGCAGGGGCAGGGCGGGGCCAGCGAGGCGCGCGGACACAAGGTAAAGGAGAGGGAATAGGGATTGCTGACGGAGCCGAGGGTTTCTTACCGCAGACTTTCTGCGATGTGCAGCGGAGCGCGGGGAGGGGCAGGGACAGCGAGGGGCGGGGACAGGGCGGGGCACAAAGAGGCGCGGAAGGGGACGGCGAGGGGATGGGACAGCGCAGGGCGGAGCGGATGGCGCGGGGCAGGGTATTTCAAACTCATCTCCAAAATCAGGCATCCACGCCCCCTATGCAACCCCTCCACGGTTGGGCAAAGTCCACCTGCCATTGTTCCAAGCCAAAGTATCCAGGTGCTGTCACCAGGAACACGGGCAGCACCCCCTTTATAGTAAATGTGTCCAAATCTGGAATCCCCGATGCCCTTAGGCCACCGTCCTCTCCTAGCCGGGCTGTCTTGGTCTCCCACTGCCCTGAAGCCCTCGGTCCCTTGGCCTCACAGCAGCCCCTGACACCCTGCCCTGGTGTACTAACACCTGGGGTGCACCCCCCCACTCACAAGCCTCAGTCTCCTTGTATGCAACACTGCGCGCCCCCCACGACCAACCTGCCACCCCGAGGCTCAGAAACAGGCACCCAGTGCCAACTCATACAGAGGGGACTCTTCAACCATGACCAAGAGGTGGTCTACAGGCCTGGTCTCTCATCTGCCCGAGAAGCAAGTGCCTCAGACCTGAGGACGGCGGGGCCTGTCAGCAGAGAAGCAGGTCCCGGACCCCAGCCACCCCCATGAGCCTGGAATCTGGTCTCACCTGTGTCTTCTGCCTTGTCCTCCCCATCTTTGTCCTCTCCCAAGGACAGGGTATCTGCAGGGCTGGAAAGAGGGGACATGGAGGAGAGCCCCCTCCTGGCACCCACAAAGGGGGTGTATGGAAGAGGGGCCATGCTCAGCACCCATACAAGTGGGAACGTGGAGGAGGACCCATGTCCAGCACCCACGTCCAAGCACAGTCAGCTCCTCCTTTCCTGTTTGTCTCTGGCCTGCCTAGGAGGCCCAGTGTGGGGGGAATTGTCCCACACACAGTGTCACTGGGAGGTGCCCTCCTCTCCACTTAGACTTAAGTGACCACTCAGATGCTCTGCCCTAGCCCCAGCCCCCCAGGATGCAGGCGGCCACCTGTCATGCACATGGTGAAGTGGCACAGAGTATGCTGCGTGAGCCTCTGCCGGCAGCTGTAGGCCCCGGAGTCCTCGTGGGAGGCGTTAAGCACCTGCAGTCACTGCGGCCCCACCAGGACTCGGTCCAAGGGTGCCAGCCCTGCCCCGTCCTTAACCCAGACAGTGGGTCCTGTGGGACCACCTGCAGGTGAGTGGCAGCTCAGCTCCACGGTGTCCCCACTGCCAAAGACAAGCTGCTCCTGCTGGCTGGGCTCAGGTCCCGGGACAGCTGTGGGCAAGACAGACGACCATGAGGCCAGTGCCCCCAAACCGAGAACACTGGGTGTTTTAAAACGGCAGGAAACACGACAGCACCTGGAGGTTCACAGACACGCCCACGCGGCACCCCATGGTTCACAGACACGCCATGCGGGCTATGGGGAGGGGACCTGGAGCAGGGGGCTGGGCAGGGGTCCAGGGTGAGTCTGGCTGATGGAAGGATTTGTACCCAGAGTCTGGGGTCCTGCAAACAGCCCTGTAAAGGGCTGGGGCAGCGTTTTCCACCTTGCCCCAGGGACAACTCTGTCGTTGTAGCGCTTACAAACCTAATACATACGACCAGGTGTGGCTTTGCCCCAAAACTTGACTGATAGATACTAAAAATTCAATCTCTGAATATCTTAAGTCTTCATGCTTGGGGTTCAGATACATAAAACCATTTAGATACATAAAACCCATTCTTCACTTGGGGTGAAGTGACCTGGGAACCCCATTTCACAATGACAGCACAGGCTGGGGTGGGGGTGGATATGTCCGAGGAGAGGCCCCCAGAGTCAGACCTCAGAGCCCACCCCATCACACCAGTGGCAGCCCAGTTCCCAGGAGGCCAAGAAGGCCTGAGACCCAGGGATACACCACTGGACAGGCTGACCACCATTCCCTGTCCACTCTGCCAGGGACAGACAATGCCCAACACAGGCAGGCAGCCCGGGCTTAGGGCCAGGACAGGGCTGGGTGGTCCCACTGCACAGGTCTCCTTTCCCACCCAGCTGGGTCGGCAGCTCTGTTACTTGTCATTCTGCTGATGCATGGCCTAGATTCGAAGGCCCAGCTGCCTCTCCGGCCATACTGATCCCTGGCTCCCCAGACAGGCCCAATTCTACCCACCCACCTCAGGTGTCCTCAGAAGCCCTGTGCCCACTAGAAGGTTGTCCGAAGTGTCCAGAGTCTGTGTGTCTCAGAATCCCACAGTCTGAGGGTACCTGGCTTGACCTCCAGCCCCCCAGTCCTGGCCACTGTGTCCTGTGGGGACCACCCAGGGCCAGGAGCTGACGGAGGCCGTCCACCAGAAGGTTGAAAGCAGGCTGGTGCGGCAGCCTCAGCCCCAGGCCCCAGCCCAAGGGCAATACCAGTTGGTTCTGGTTTGGTCTGGGCAGCCAGGCAGGTCAAGCCACCAACACAAGTATTCGCTTCGATCTGGTCCAGCAAAGACCTAAGCCTCCCAACAACCCTTCCATTATCAGTCTTCTTGAACAGGTAAGGAAATCAAGGCTCCAGGAAGGCACCCACAGCAGGTGGGCAGCTGGCAGCCTAGACCTCAGGCAGGGCCTGGGGCCAGGAGCCCCCTCCCTTCCCAGCCAGAAGAGCCTCCATTTACAGCTCATCTACTTGTAAATCACTCAGTCCTGTGTGGTCTGATAGGAGACACCTCCCCAAACCCATGTCCAGGCAGACTGGTCGCACCTCCACAAGGAGGTCCCTCTTTCTTCTCTAGGTTCAATTGTAAAATGGGATACATAGACGAAAAAAAAAAAAGCCACATACTAAACCTCACAAGCTCCAGGTGTTATATTTGGACAGCGAGGAAACAAACATTTTGCCACACAATTTAGCCAAATCGAGGAGTCTTTAATTTAATGCCGGCGACCATGAGAGAATTCACATCCTAAAGAACTCGTGGCCCTGAATGAACTCAAGGGTTTGCTTTTAAAGGTAAAAAGAAGTGAAGGGAGGGGGGTGAGCACCTAGCCAAAGCAGTTTTACAGAAGCAAAACAGGCTTTCGGTTATTGTTGGAACAATCTAGGGAGAGAGTGCTCAGCGAAACATTTTACAAAACGCAAAAGAATGTGCTCGGTTATCTTGGCCTTTTACCGAGGTGGTTAAGGCAGCATCCTGAGGGCTTTCTGGAATCTAGGCATTAGAGAACATTTCTGGCCTTTACAGAACTCTTTTCATTTACTCATCTGCAAATCTTGCAAAACTCGCTCTCTGGTCAGGGATATGGTGTTTCTACATTTAACGGGGAGGACAGGCTCAGTCAGGGACAAAAGGAACCACACAGGGTGGTGGTCTGAACGTAATAATTCCTAACAAAAAACAGGTGTCCTACGCCTGTAGCTTCCTTGACAAAGCTCAGCCTTAACCTCTGTGCATCTAAGATAATATACCTTTGAAATATCACAGTGATATTCTTTTCCAGGCCCCTCGAAGGCACATCCGGGGGACCACCCGGTTATGTTGTTGCCGCATGCCATCTCTATGTGCTGTAAATGTTAACTAAGCCCTGGTCGGCAAACTGTGCAGGCGCTACCTTGATAAGGTATGTACCTACCTATATAGTTAAGTTTAAAAAAATTGGCTCTCAAAAAAAATTCCAATCGTTGTACTGTTGATATTTGACTGTGTTGACTAATGAGTTTGCCAATCACTTAGCTCAGTCGGTGAGAGCATCGTCCCAAACCACCAAGGTTCTGTCTCTGGTCAGGGCACATATGGGAAGCAACTAACGTATGTACAACTAGAATGGAACAAGAAACGGATGCTTCCTCTGTCTCCCTAAAAATCAATTACAAAAAAAGACCTTTCAAAGTACAATTCTCTTGCCCGTGGAGAGAATATCGACCTGGGACGCTGAGGTCCTGGGTTTGAAACCCTGAGGTCACCAGATTGGGCCCAAAAGTTGCTGGCTTAAGCAAGAGATCACTGGCTCAGCTGAAGCCCTCCCCCCCACCTCCACAAGGCACATATGAGAAGCAATCTGCCAGTTCCTGGGAGGGAGGAAATGAAGGAGGCCACTACCCACCCGCGTGCCGCAGGGGGTCCGGGAGAGGGTCCAGAGCCCCCCCCTCCGGGGCAGGTTGACATTCCCAGGGCCGGGCTGTTGGGACTGATATCTTTATCTGAATGCCAATACAAATGCTAATGCGGGGCTCCCCCGCTGCCGCTTATTCGGCGCCCCTGGAAAAGGGGGCTGCCCGAGCAGGCGCTGAAAGCCGCGCTGACCTCCCGACGGCCTCTGTCACGCCGCTGAATGACACGCACATTCAAGCGCCGGGTCCACTTTCATTCATAAGAAAAATGACACTTTTCAGGGAGGCTGCAGCCGCCTCCAGAGAAAGGGGCGCGGGGCCGCAGGGAGGGGAGAGCCGCCATCCGCCTGCGTCCTGCACGCGGCCGCCGCCTCGCTGGCACTGCGCGCCCAGAGCCGCTGCGCTCACACCTCCCCGCCAGCCATGTGCGTCTGTGACAGCGCCGAGTGACAAAGGAGAGGCTGTTCGGTCCTCCCGGGTGGGGCGTGAGCTCAGTGGGCGAAGGCCTCCCTCCGCGCGCGCGGCCGCCGGGCTGGGGGCAGGGTGCACGCAGCCCCCTCGCTCGCGCCCCGGAGTTGGCTGTCCCCAAGGGGTGGGTTCCCCGTGACCTCCCGCCGGCCACGCGTCCCTGCCCTGCCGCCCGGAGCCTGGCAGCGCGCGTGCAGGGCGGCGGCACCCTGAGCGCCGAGCCGCGAGCTGTACTTCCAGACCCTCGACATTCTGTCGGACCTTGACCACCAGCCAGAGTACGCGGCTCCACGTCCCTCGGATATCCGCCCTTTCACCTCCGCGCGTCCCGGCCTGGTGTTCGGAGCGTACTCCTCGGGGACAGACACCTTGTCCACAGGGCATAAAAGCAAGGTGGGCGGACGGAGGCACCAGAAGATACTGCCGCGTCATACAGACCACTGAGGGGCAAGGCTGACGCGCCCTGACACCCTCCCTCCAAAGTCCGGTCCCTCGCTTTGGCCGAAGCTGGCCATGAACCCGAAGGGGGGTTGTGAGAGCAGCACCAACAGTAGAAACTTTCCGTCAGTACAGAACAACAGGGATGGTGGAAACGCAGCTCCCGCGCCCTCCCGACTGCGTCAGGGACGGACTGAACCCCCCTGGGGAAGCGCAGGGGCGGGGGCTGCGGACGCCACAACAGTGCCCAGCTCCCGCGGCAGCCTCGCACTTAAGTGGTAGCCCTGCGCCTCCAGATGTCCCACAAACTGCCGTGCCAGCTCTGGCCACGATCCCTGGGGAAGGTGGGTGACAGAAACCCAAACACTGTCCCCGCCAGTCCACGGCGCGCCTTCGGACCCACGTACATCGTCGTCCCCCACCCACCCAGGCGCCCATTCCCGGGCCGCGATGCTTCTGCCTCCTGGGGCCCCACGCCCCTCCCCTGTATTCATCGGGTCATTCCTTACCTGTCATTCTCCGCACGACTCGCTGCTCTGAGCCCGGGGGCCGGACGCGGCGCGGGTGTCACAACCGCCAAGGCCACGCAGAAAGCGAGAGCCCAAGCAGGGGCGCCCATCGTGGAGGTGGGGGCTACGGCGCCCTCAGGCGGTGCGCGCCGGCATGCTGCCCCCAACGGTCCGGCTCTGGCACCTGCGGGCGGAGGGCGCCGCTCGGGAGTCTGCGGGAGGTGGGCAGCTCATTACCAGACGGGCCGGGCGCGCAGGGATGGAATCCACAGTGGCCAGGTCCTGCGCCCCAGCCCCTCCAACCCCCTCCCGTGCCCACCTCCCGTGCCCGCCCAGCCCCTGCGCACCGACCTGGAGACCGCTGGTGCCCTACTACTTGCGCGCTGCCCTTTCTTCCCTTCGCTGCCCACCGGCCCTGCCCCGGCGCTCCGTCCCTCCAGCCTTAGGCTAGCAAGTGCATAGGTGCGCGGGCCGAATAGGACCACGCGGCGCCAGCTGCCCGCGCCGCTGCCGCCTCCGCCACCACGCACTGAGTCCTGGCGGTCCCGAGGCCCGGCCTTTGCTAGGCTATTCCCACCCTGCCCAGGGCATTAGAGGGGACGGGGAGGGGGCGCCCCGCGGTCTCGGAGTGCGTGGGAGCCAAAGGTGCCCAGGTGAGGTGTGGGAGACTGCAGGTGGCAAAGCCCTTTGCATTTCCAGGCTTAGCTAAGGGCTAAGTTCTCCCTCTCCCCTCCATCACCTCCACATTAGCTATAAAGCTGAGTATTTGCACTCATCCCATCCCACTTCACTTGTTTGCTTAAGTTGCTAGAAGCAATTCACACGCCCTTCCTCTTACCCCTCGTTTGTTCTAATGTTGGTTGATTTCAGTTATGCAGGGTGGAGGATTTCTGCACCTGGGAGAATTCTTGGGTTGCCTTGGAGATGTGTGACTTTGTATCTGTTGTATTGGAACAGCGAAAAATAGATGTCCTGCTATACAATCAAGAAGCTGTTGTATCAGAACAGCAAAAAACAAATTCTTGCCACACAAGCAATTAGACAAATTAGGGAGTCTTTAATTAAAGGGCTGCAGGGTCCCCATGGAGACCTAAGTCGTTCAAATCAATGCAGCAGAAACACTGTTCAAGTCTAGCTTTTAAAGGGAGAATTACATACTGACTGAGGATGGGGAGGAGAGGAAGCATAGCAGTAAAACAAAGCAGTGAAACAAGCTTTCTTACAATGTTTATCTATAGGGGTAATTCAGGGAGAAACATTCTGAGATCACCTGCAACCTTGCAAAGCTAGCCCAAGGCCACAGTCTGGGAAACCAGCCTCAAGGCCAGGAATAGTGAGTCTTTTCAGGAAAAGTAAGTTCTGCTAAAAGTCTCTTTGTTTTAGAGAAAGTAAGTTTGCCAAAAATTATTCATGTTAAGAGCCTTTCTTTTCTACACTTCATTCCCTACAGGTTTTAATTAGATTTTAATCAAGTCATTGTTTTATTTTCATTGCTATCCTCTTGTATTGTGTATTGATTTCTGATTACTATTAATTTAATAGAGTTTATCCTCTCCCAAACAAACTTTGTTATTTAAACATAGTCCTACTATCAGACAAGTTAAAATTAAAGTAAGAGGACCAATTGTTGCAGACAAAAGGGTAGTGAGCTATGGTGACTAATTAAACATTCTTTGGAGCTAATTCTATGATTGTTCCAATTCTTTTTTTCTCTTTTCTATGTTTTCCCTGACTAAAGATAGGCTTTATTTAATTACACTAGAATTATTAGCATAGAAACAACAAATTTCCCTTAATTCTGTACATAAGCTACCTTGTTGAAGGAAAAGTAAATCTAAGCCTCTTCTATTTTGTAAAACTATTTCCTTTATACAAATAAACTTGCATAACATTTGCTAGAATATATAATAGAGGCTTTTTCTGTTCCCTAAACCTGTTTTTTTTCTTCTTTGTACAAACTGCTTACAACAGGGGTCGGGAAGCTTTTTGGCTGAGAGAGACATGAACGCCACATATTTTAAAATGCAATTCCATGAGAGCCATACAACGACCCGTGTACATTACGCATTATCCAATAAAAATTTGGTGTTGTCCCGGAGGACAGCTGTGATTGGCTCTAGCCACTCCAAACCATAAACATGAGCGGTAGGAAATGAATGGATTGTAATACATGATAATGTTTTATATTTTTAACATTTTTTTTTATTAAAGATTTGTCTGCGAGCCAGATGCAGCCATGAAAAGAGCCACATGGCCCTGGCCGGTTGGCTCAGTGGTAGAGCGTCGGCCTGGCGTGCAGAAGTCCCGGGTTCGATTCCCGGCCAGGACACACAGGAGAAGCGCCCATCTGCTTCTCCACCCCTCCCCCTCTCCTTCCTCTCTGTCTCTCTCTTCCCCTCCCACAGCCAAGGCTCCATTGGAGCAAAGATGGCCCGGGCGCTGGGGATGGCTCCTTGGCTTGTGCCCCAGGCACTAGAGTGGCTCTGGTAGCAAAAGAGCGACGCCCCGGAGGGGCAGAGCATCGCCCCCTGGTGGGCAGAGCGTAGCCCCTGGTGGGCGTGCCAGGTGGATCCCGGTTGGGCGCATGCGGGAGTCTGTCTGACTGTCTCTCCCCGTTTCCAGCTTCAGAAAAAAAAAAATACAAAAAAGAAAAAGAAAAAAAAAAAAAAAGAGCCACATCTGGCTCGCGAGCCATAGGTTCCCAACCCCTGGCTTACAACCTGTACAAACCTTCTGTAACTTATATAAACCCTTAGCTTTCATGAACTTTCTTATCTATTCAGAAATGACTAGCTTTCATAACACCTTATTTTTTCCTTTTTTTTTCTTAAAAGTACATTTATACCTTACACCTTCTGTTATTACAACTATACAATCCCCTTTTTAATCAGAACTCTTAATTTTTAAAGATCTTAAACCTTTAGTAACAAGTTAGCAATATGCAATTTTCTTTTAAAATAGGTTTTTTTTTGGAGATATTCTCCCTCTAAGTAGCTTGTCGGACACATGATTAATATTCATAGGTCACTTTACAGGGTAGCTATGAGTTACATATATATTTTTTATTTACCTTATAGCTCTCTCTTAGAGAAGGGACTTACACCCCCTTTCTACATGACCTACAGTGGTACATATGTTAAAATTTAAGATGACTGGCTCTGGCCTTCCCCTGACCTGAACTCCCCATTTCCCAAAGTTTGATTATAAGAGAGTCCCGTGGTGAGGTTCCTCAGGCTTCTGTTTTGTGTAGACCAACCAGCTTCTGGTTTGTGGCTGGAGCAGGGCGTGTTGTCCTTCTTAGGGTCAACTTACAGGGGTTGGTGGGATCTGTTAGCACTCCTAGGGGGTCTTCAAGGGAGCTTAGGAAGAAGGGGTGTTGCACTGCCTAATACAATTCTATGTGGGGTAAATTTTTCCCAGTATGGGGTGTATGTAGCTTCTAGCAAAACTAGGGGGAGCAAGTCAGCCTAGTTTTCACCGGTTTCTAAAATGAATTTAGTTAGGACTTCTTTCAGAATTTGTTTTATTTGTTTAACTTGTCCCGAGTTCTGAAGTCTGTAAGCACAATGCAACTTCTAATTAATGTTGAGTGTCTTTCCTACTAGCTGTGAGACCTTAGATAATAAACACAGGCCCATTATCAGACCCAATATTAATGGGCAAACCAAATCTGGGAATAATTTCATACAGCAATTTCTTAATGACTGTTACTGCGGTCTTATTTCTAGTAGAGAAAGCCTCTACCCATCCTGAACAGGTGTCAATAAAAACTAATAGATACTTATATCCATGTGTTAGCGGCTTTATCTCAGTAAAATCTATCTCCTCATGTTCATCTGGGAAAGCTCCTCTTGTTAGTTATAAAGAGGCACCTCCGTCAACAAGCGATCTGGCCAAGTCACTAGGATTTCTAAAGGCCCTACTGGTTTTAAAGTGACTTGGTTGGCTGCCTTATCTGCTGCCTGATTTCCTTTTGCCTCTATTAAGTCCCCTTCTGGTGTTCTGGCTAATGAATAAGGGCTACAGTTTCTGGCACCTAAATGGCTTCTAGTAAAGCTAAAATCTCTTCTTTGTTTTTGATGTCCTTAAAGCAAGCAGATATCAGGAATCCTCTCTCCTTGTAGATTGCTGCATGAACATGAGCAGTAGCAAAAGCGTACCTATTGTCAGTGTAAATGTTGACTTTCTTTCTTTTGGCCCACCTCAACGCCTGGGTGAGAGCGATAAGTTCTGCCCGCTGAGTCGAGGTCCCATGGGCAAGGCTTGGGCCCATATGGTCTCATCAGGAGTTAATACAGCCGCTCCAGCATATCGACCCCCATCTAGGACAAAACTGCTGCCATCAGTGAATAGATGTACTTCCGCATTAAATAGAGGTACATCAGTAAGTTTGAACAGAGTCTAACACTTCAGAGCAGCCACGCAAGGGGATGCTTGGTTCTTCGTCAGGCATCAGGCTTGCTGGGTATAGCCTGCATCTGGACAAACTGAATGCAAGGCTGATCTATGAGCAGGGCTTGATATTGTGTGATCCTAGTATTAGATATCTACCTAAGTAAAGTCTCTACTGCCTGTGGGGCTGTCAAGAACAGTCCTTGCCCCATGGTTAGTATATCTGTCTCCTTCACTAGTATGGCAGTGGCTGTGATGGCTCGGAGACAGTTTGGCCATCTAGATGCAACAGGGTCTAGCTGCTTAGAGAAATAAACAATAGGCCTGCGCTATGGCCCTAAGGTTTGGGTCAAAACCCCTTTTGCTATTATTCCCTTGCTTTCATGAACAAAGAGCTGGAAACCCTTTGTAATGTCTGGCAAAACCAGGGCAGGGGCCTCAGTGAGGGCCTTCTTGCGGGTTTCAAAAGCTTTTTGTTCCTTAACTGTTCAAATTAACTCTTGGGTTCCTGCTGTACAGGAGTATAAAGGCTTGGCTATCTCTGCAAACCTAGGGATCCACAACCAGCAATATCCAACTGCCCTGAGAATTTCTCGAACTTCTCTCTTGCTAGTGGGGGTTGGGATCCAGAGGATTGCCTCTATTTGACTGGAGGAGAGCATATGCTTTCCTGCCTCAATGTGGTAGCCTAGATAGGTCACCTTAGAGGTGCAGAGCTGTGTTTTCTTAACTGATACTCGGTATCCCAGAGTCGGCAGTGTTTTTGTAAAAGTCCCTCAGTGGCTGTGCAGCAGCTTACCTCCGTTTCCGCAGCTAGAAGCAAGTCATCTACATACTGCAGCATCGTGCATTGCGGATGTTCCTGGTGGAAGGCAAGCAGGTCCTGATGTAATGCCGCATCAAACAGGGTCGGTGAATTCTTGAAGCCCTGTGGTAATCTGGTCCAGGTGAGTTGTCCTGAAATGCCTGCCTCTGGGTCATTCTACTCGAAGGCAAAGATGGGTTGACTTATAGGGGCCAGGGGAATACCGAAGAAAGCCTTTTTCAAATCTAAGACTAAAATTTCAAGTCCGGTGACAACAGGTTTAAAAGTGTGTAGGGATTAGGCACAGTTGGGTGCATTGTCTCAACCCATTTACCTCCCGTAAGTCCTGGACTGGACGATAGTCTTTGGTGCCTGGCTTCTGGACAGGCAGTAAGGGAGTATTCCATTGGGATTGGCAAGGAACAAGAATACCAGCTTCTAACAGTCTTTTTGTGTGTGTGTGTGTGTGGTTTTTTTTTTTAATTTTATTTATTCATTTTTTTTATTAGAGAGAGAGAGGAGAGAGAGAGAAAGAGAAGGGGGGGAGGAGCTGGAAGCTTCAACTCCCATATGTGCCTTGACCAGGCAAGCCCAGGGTTTTGAACCGGCGACCTCAGTATTCCAGGTCAACGATTTATCCACTGCACCACCACAGGTCAGGCTTCTAACAGTCTTTTAATATGAGTACTTGCTCCCCTGAGAGCAGTCCGAGGAGGGCAGTGAGAACAGAATGAGAAGCTCTAGTGCTAGTGTGGAAATCTACCGGGCAGCCTCCTGCTTGTAAAGGCTCACAGGTGTGGAGCCCTGGCCCCGTCAGTCCTCCTTTGGATTAAGGAGTCTTGGCGTCTGCTGTGATTTTCCTTTCAGCTTTGGACAGTCTTTCTTCCAATGTCCTTCTTTACAATAAGCACACTGATTTCTGCTCAAGTTAGGTTTCCTTTTCTTTTTCTTCTGGCGTTCTAAAACAGCTACAACTACCTGTGTTATTTTCTTAGTCTGTTTCTTCTTAAGAGTGTCTCTGTTATTATGAATTTTCTGAGATACTTCTAACAATTGGGAAATTACCATCCCCAGAAAGCCTTCTAATTTTTGTAGCTTCTTCCTGATATCTGGAGCGACTGGGACACGAAAGCTAAGTTAGCTGCCCTAGCATTCTCTGGTGCCTCAGGCTCTAGAGGTGTGCAGACCCTGTAAGTTTCGTGCAGTCTCTCTAAGAAAGCTGAGGGAGTTTCCTGGGGGCCCTGGATAACCCCCAACACCTTTCACGGGTTTCTTAGCATCTCCCCTGATCCAGGCTAACAGAAACTGATGAAAAGTGCTCAAAGCTTCCCGTCCCACATTGGTGTTAGGGTCCCGTTTAGGCTGGACAGTGGGGAACACCTCAAGGTGGTCCCGATTGTCCTCCTCAGAGCCATCTCTCCGCAGCATGACAGCTTTTCTAGCCTCTGACTTGATTCTGTCTTTCTCTTCAGTAGTAAACAGAGTAACTAAAAACTGCTGGCCATTGTCCCAGGTGGGGCGGTGTGTGTACAGCACAGATTCCAACAGCCCTGTTAGAGCCGGAGGCTTCTCCGAGGCAGATGGAGCCAATGGAGGAGGGAGATATGGAGGGGGCAATCCTGAATCTCCCTGAATAGCTTGTAAAACAGGGACCTTCTTGTCTGATTTTGGGGCTGTTGCTAACGAAACATGATGACCGGCTCTGATAGCACAGCCTTTCAGCCGGGGAGGGGAATTCTCTACTAGAGCCCTCACTGATCTATGTATAGAAACTTGTCTGGGTGGCCCAGTGGCTTAGCTATTACATTCCATACAGCTCTGACATCTCTAGGATCTAATGAGCCTTGTTTTGGCCACTTTACCCTAAAGAATGTCCATTCTATTTCGCAAAGAGTTCAGTCTCCCCTTGCTTAGTTTTATGCCATAATCATCAGAAAATCCAATTTTGAAATTCTTAAGCATACACTCAAGAGAAGTTTGACTCTTACTTTGCCTTTCCCCTATTGTTACAAACAGTATGAGAACAAATGAACTTCCCAAGATCACAAAAGGGAGCAAGAACTGAGATTTGTGCCAGTTTTCTAAAATGTCCCCTGTTGGATCATATCCTAGGGAACCAAAGGGACAGAGAACTTCCAGACCAAAGGTAAGGGGGTGCCTGTGAAGAGCCCCACACTGGAAACTCAGGCTCAGGTACCTGAGCTCCTTATTCACACAGTCACTCAGGGGTTTTCAACACAGAGACAGAATAACAAAACAGAAGTGAAGAACGAGATCTCGGCAGGAGTAACATCAGAGAGGCACCCTTGAAAATAAAGGTCCTCTACCCAGAGAAGGATGCAGTAAGGAGATCCCAATGAGGGACCAAACCAGGAGATGTCTCTTAGGGTATCCTGTAAAAATAAACAGAAGCAGCAAAACAAGCAGAGGGCAAACAGATGAAAGCAACTCCAAACGTGTCCTGGGACGCTTGAGGTGGGACTCAGTCCCAGCAACTGTCCTCCCAGGAGCACACAGATCCCTCTTCCAGAGAACTCTCTGCCAACATCTTGGCACTGGAGAGCCTGTTGTGTGAGTTTGATGGCGTCCGATCCTCGATCACAGTAGTACAGATGGCTACAAACAAACCACAGATTGAGCAGATTGCAACTCTGCTCTGCTTACTTCCGGAGGCTTTCCTGATGACTCCAAATGGATAGATAGATGGGCAAGCTGATTGTCCGTGGCTGATCGTCGGCCAGACAGAAAAGACCAGAGGGGCCCTGGAACGTCTCAGGTGGCATCTCCCCTGCTGGGTTTCTGCTTTGGGCAGTCAGGCCAAGGAGGTCAGCTGCCCTGCTTGTGTTGCAAAGACAAAAAGACAAATGAGTCCAAAAGACTCTTACCTCGCTGGGGCCTCCATTAATATGTTGTATCAGAACAGTGAGAAACAAACGTCTTGCCACACAATCAATTAGCCAAATTAGGGAGTCTTGAATTAACCAGCTATGTGGACTGCATGGAGACCTAAGTTGTTCAAATTGATTCAGTGGGAGCAGTTTGGGTCTAGCTTTTAAAGGAAGAATTACATACTGTCTGAGGAATGGGGAGGAGAGGAAGCATAGCAGTAAAACAACACAGTGAAACAAGCTTTCTTACAATGTTTATCTATAGGGGTAATTCAGGGAGAAACATTCTGAGAACACCTGCAACCTTGCAAAGCTAGCCCAAGGCCACAGTCTGGAAAACCAGCCTCAAGGCCAGGAATAGGGAGTCTTTTTAGAAAAGTAAGTCCTGCCAAAAGTTTCTTTGTTTTAGAGACAGTAAGTTCTGCTCAGTTATTTATGCTAGGTGCCTTTCTTTTCTATATTTCAGTATCAGAGACTTCCTTATTTGCATATGGCTATATAATAAAAAGAATCGAGAACTTTTTTGCTCTGGCTAGCTAAAGGCATCGCAGTGGCCTCCCGATCCCATCCTTTTTCTCTTTAGGTCTATTTTCTTCATTCCACATCATTCTCACTCAGAACCTGGCATTACTAGCTGTGCTGGTTCGCAGCAGTGAGGTCTCGAATGCAGTGTGCTGGGCACACAGGGAGGCCAGCGCAGTCCTCTATTTGCACAGAGTGCAGTCCAGGTTACCTCTTAGCTGCTGGTCAGGGCTCAGGGTTGTCTCTGTGGGTGAAGCACATCTGAGATGCTTCAAAGACAAGGAGCTATGCAAGCTGAATCCTGAGGAGTGAGCAGCCAATCCTCAGGCGCCGGAGTGCAGGAGCGTGGCATGTGGGGTGCCGTGTGCAAAGGCCTGGGATGAAGGACAGCTCTGCCTGTTTGCCTGGGGCTGAAATGCAAGAGCACTGCACCCCAGACGTTCACTGCTGCATTTACTAAGCGACTATGGCACACATGTAGCTAAACTGCCTGAGTTCCCTGCCAGGGGGCTCATTCCTCCGTTCCTCCAGATGACATAAGTTTGGAGACTGGGTGCTTTCCCTGCATCAGAATGGAGAGCAGTGGTTGGTGTAGAACTCGGTTCTGATGGATGTAACCCAACCCTAGAGCTCTGAGTAAGGACCACCAGGGGAGCCGGTCAGTGCTGAGGTGTGCCACCTGGGGATGACCCAATGTGACCGTGGCTTCTGTGCCCACCTGCACACGGAAGAGGACCCTTCTCCCATTTTCAGGCAAACCCAGGAGGATGGGGGACCTACAGGAGCCAGAGAGGGTATCACCTGCTCAAGGGTTGGCTGCGCCAGCCAAGTGCCTCTGGCCCACCTGGCTGTGGATTCTGGGGCTCGACTGGCTTATCAGGAAAATGGGCGATGAATCCTCCTCCAAGACTGGCTACACAAGCTATCCCAGGTCCAGGGGATGCCTGTGCTGCAATAGGCCAGCCTGGAGACCGCCGAGCCTGAGGTCAGACTTCAAGGCCCTGGAAGGGCCTCACCCTCAGGGAGTCCTCTGGCCCATCGCTCTGTGGCCTCCTGCCAGATCAGGCTGCCCTCACTGCCTGCTCTGCTCACACCCATGTCTCCTGGGCTGTCCACACCCCTCCAGTACACACAGCCCCAGGCCACCTCCACTTAGGTTCTCCCGCAGGATACAATCCCAGGGGCCATGGTGACACATTCTGTTCTCATCTATTAACCAGTTACTTATTTATTTACTTAGTATCTTGGGATGGTGTGGGTTGCTGGCCCCTTTGGCCACCTTCCTCAAGGGGTGGGGGCTGGATTGGGCTTGGACCCCTAATTCCTTTTTATTTCATTGGCTCTTCTTTATTCCCTGTGTGCTCAGAAGAGATGGTTGTGGGAGATGGAGGGCTGTCACGCTTCTGTCTTCTGAAGGTGCTGTAGGTGGGAGGACGTGAAGAGGTTCCACTTCTTTAGGGAAAGCGATCTCTGTGTTCAGTCTGCTGGTCTTGTCTGTGTCAAGGTGCAGGCTGAGAGGGAATGTCGAGGCTCAATCACTTCCATGTTCACGGAATGTCTTTGACATGGTATCAATAACTGTTGCTGTATGTTTTCAACTGGACGTGGGGTCACTGCCTCCCCTATGTCTTTATTTATTTATTTATTTTATGTGCTGTTCACTGAACCATGGGTCTGTGTACAGCAGGAGGATCTGAGTGTTCCCCTGAACAGAGCACCTGGGCGGGCTGTCTGCTTTGCCTCTGCTGCATTGTTGACAGCAGTGGGTTTTTCCTGCTGGGGACTGTGGTGTAAGGTCATCTGTGCATGCTCAGTATGGGTGTCGGATGTCCTAGGTTGCTTTGCCATTGCCTTTGAGTCCCGTGGTTCAGAGTGTGGTCCATGGATGGTGTAGAACTCAGTTCTGATGGATGTAACCTGCTAAGAAGGGCTTGATGTATGTCTCTGCCATGTTCTATCTTCACTTTAGGGTTCGTGTCTGGGCACCTGTTTGGGGTTGGATGCTGATGACCTCTGGCTGAGGGTGTGCGTGTGGCTTGCTCACATTGGCCCTGGTGTTGGTTGTGTGTCACAGCTTGTTCATCGTTTCATATGACCCAGAGCTGCTGTCACAGGTCCCACTTTATGGTACTGGTGTGATCAACGTGATACGGAGATGCTTCCCATCATGGTGTGTGTACCTTTGAAAGAACTTTTCAGTAGAGGCCATCTGGAGGAACAGAAAAGGGGTGCCCCACAGTATGCCAATTGGGGACAGCACTGCTGTCAGGGAACCTATATTGCGATTTATTGGTTTGGGGTTTTTTTTGTTTGTTTTAACAGAGACAGAGAGAGAGTCAGAGAGAAGGATAGATAGGGACAGACAGACAGGAATGGAGAGAGATGAGAAGCATCAATCAACAGTTTTTCGTTGTGAACCCTTAGTTGTTCATTGATTGCTTTCTCTTATGTGCCTTGACCACGGGACTTCAGCAGACCAAGTGACCCCTTGCTCGAGCCAGCGACCTTGGGTCCAAGCTGGTCAGCTTTGCTTGAACCAGATGAGCCCACGCTCAAGCTGATGACCTCGGGGTCTTGAACCAGAGTATTCTGCATCCCAGTCCGATGCTTTATCCACTGTGCTACCGCCTGGTCAGGCTCATTAGTGTTTTTTTTTTTTTTTTCACTCTATTGGTGTTGGGTTTGTTGGAGACGTGAGGCTTTCAGAGTTCTCTTTTCATGTTGTTTTTTCACCTGGAGTTCAGAAAGGTTGTTATCAAGGTGGCTGTTTGGAGTTACAGTCCTGGCTTCACCTGTTGGATTTCTCCTTTGTCTCATTGTTTGCTTGTTTGTTTGCTTAAATGTTACTCTGTGGTGATTGAGGACTCTTTCATATTTTCTGTAGTTCCGCTCCTGCCTAAGGTTTCTGGGGTGCGATGTTTGTCCATTTATTCCACCTGTGCCTAACTTGTCTTGGTCGTTGAGGTGGGTTCCCTTAGTATGAGGATGTGGTTTGAGGTCCCATAACCATGTTTAAAATGTATGTATCAGCCTCTGTTTGCATTGTTGGATGTTATTTCTTTGGCCTGGATGAGCAGATAGTGCTTCAGTGTATGTGTTCTTTCTACCTTGCTATCAATCAGAGAAGGTGGTGATACAGCATTCGGAATAGTTTTGTTGCTGACTTTAGGGTTCCAGCTGCTGAGTGTCTTGATTCTAGGTGTCTGTTTCTCCCAGCTTTCCTTGAGTGTGGAAGTCAAGGTGTTTTATCACTGTTCTGTGCTGTGTCTGTGGAGCCCTTCTTTCCTAGTTCAACGTGTCTTTTCTGGGTAAAATGTGTCCCACAGCTCTTGGTTTTTCTGCTAGCAGTTGCATTACCACAGGACTTCCTCTCATTTTGCTCTTTCCAAATATTGAGGAGTTTGAAGGTCATGTCTTTGATCCCTACTTTGTTGGGCTGTAACCCCTTCATAGTGTACATTGGAGTATGCTGCAATAGGCTTTTTAATTATTCCTGTAGTGAGTTTCTTGGTTGCAAGCACCTTTTTCATAAATGCTTGCTCTTGTCTTTATGCAAATAGAGCATGTTGTTGATGTTTTATTTTATATCCTAATCTTGGGGAAATTGACTTCATTCTTTGTAAAACTATTTTTATGAGTCTTCAGTTGATTTAAAAATTATTTACTAACTGATTTTTTTTAGTATTTTTAGTGAGTTCATGTCTGGAGGCACGGTGTCCTGAGATTGAGAAACTCTGTAAGTGATATCGTGTCCCCTAGGGTCATCTGAGTGATTTTCTTTCAGGCACTTGTTCCCCATGTTAAGAAGCGGATCTGCAGATGGATTTTGGAAAGTAAAAGATTAAGACTGTTGATGATTAGTTACCTTTCAGCACCAGTAGGAAAGATTGAGTTATGAGGCAAGGACAGCTGTCTACAGAGGTTTCAGTGGGGTGCGGTGTCAGATATGCTGTTCCCCCAGCAGGCAGGGGTTTTTGGATCTGCCCATCTGACCCACAGGGCACTCCTGCTGTCGGCAGTCAGGGAATACCCAGGACAGTAGTCCTGGTCGTTTGCCAGACACTGCTCGCTGCTTCAGACAGTCCCGTCCCCAGTTGTGAGGCAGCGCAGTGCACCTGAGCAGCCTCCCAGGAGGCGTCTGTACAGGCACGGAATGTGTGTGAACGCTGTAGAGAGGAGAAAGTGAGGCAGAAAGAATGTCAGTCATAAGGGGACAGCAGAGCAATGGCGCTGTACTGAAAGTTGTGTTGTTGTTGCTTATACAATATTTCTTGACAGCTCTAAACGGAGTCTGAAATGTGTTCTCCTACACAACGGTAATGTTTATGCAGCGGTTCCAATTGGTTATTTAACTCACCTGTGAGAATATTATAATGACATAAAAATTGTCCTCAACTTTCTGAATTATGATGAGCATAACTGGATCATTTGTGTGGATCTTAAAATGGTAAATTTCTTGCTAGGACAACAGAGGGGTTTCACGAAGAATCCTTGCTTTCTGTGTTTGTGGGACAGCCGAGCTCAGGAGAAACACTGGACACAGAAGGAGTGGTCGAAACGTGAAGCTCTGGAAGTATGTATGCAAAATATTGTGAATGATCCTGTAGTTAATTGAGACAGGATCATTTTTCCCCCACTTCACATCAAAATTGGCTTAATGAAGCAGTTTGTTCAGGCTTTGAATAGAGAAAGTGAATGCTTTCAACATATTATTTCTGCTTTTTTCTGCCTTGTCTTTCGAGAAGATAAAAGCAGGTGTATTGGTTTGATGGACCTCAAATTTGAACCCTCACATGCGATGAAGAATTTGCAAGGAAGATGAATCAAAAGGAGAAAGCAGCATGGCAGTCTTTTGTGGCAGTTACAAAGAACTTCTTGGGAACAGAAAAGCAAAAAACTATGAACTTCTGGTTCAAAGGATGCTGTTGGCTTTCTGCAACATTGGATGTAACATGAGCATTAAGATTCACTTCCTGGACAGTCATCTTGATAAGTTTTCTGAAAATCTTGGAGCTGTTAATGATGAGCAGACTACTGCTGGAGCATCAAACGAGATTGTCCTCAATAAGTACACAAACACAAGAGCTACAAATGCAAATAGTTACCTGAATAGAATTTAAATAAGTTTTGCGCAAATTTTATGATTAAAATAACTTTTAATATGTTCTATTTCAAAATTGTAGACAAATTCTGATGCAATCATATCTTTTAGTGTATTTACTGCATTATATAAATTATATTTTCACAAAGATGATACCCAAGAAAAAAGTTTACTTCATTATGTTAAACTAAATGTTGAAAATTTTACAATAAGATGAAAACATAAAATCTTGAATTGCAAAAAACTGTAGCTTACAGAGAAAAACTAATGTCAGATTTGAGATCAGCACACTCGAATTAGGTTAGAACAAGTGTTTTTGTGGATGCAACAAAAATGTTTTTCCCCAGTGTTATCAGTTAATTGAAGTTATTTTATATTTCCAATTGTGATGCATTTGGGGGGTTATTTAGAAAATGTCACTTATACCTTAAACCATAAGGAGCTCATAGATCCCTCTTATTAATATTCTTTAGGTTTATGGCCATGACAGAAAGACACACACTTTATGTTCTTTCAAACCATGAAGCTTGTTGAAGGTTGCTTTCTGTTGCTTTGTGGTCCCTTTAAATATGTGTGAATGTGCTTCTCTGTCACCTTATGGACATGCCAGTTTCAGAAGAGAACTTAAGTACAAGTACCTTAGTGTCAGGCATGAAGACTGCAAGGAGCAGCTTGTTGACCCCTTACCTTATTTCTTGTGTCCAATAGATTTTGGGGTTTCCCAACAAAAATAATGTCAGATGTGTTACATGTTCTCAAATTAGCTGCATGTTATCCGTGTCACCTTTATGCATCTAAGATTCTGGTCTGACCTGTGGTGGTGCAGTGGATGGAGCATTGATTTGGAATGCTGAGGTTGCTGGTTTGAAACTCAAGGCTTGCTGGGTCAAGGCATATACGAGAGGCAACACCTCTGAGGTGATGTTTTCACTTCTCTCTTTCTCTGTCTCTTCTGTTTTTTCTCTAAAATCAATTTCTTCAAAAAATCTTAGATTCTGTAATTCAGTTTTATGAAATGTTCTATACATCCAGTATGACCTCATTGTCTTGTATTCTTGGGAATATCAGTTCTCCTTGAGCATTTACTATACAATGAATATCCCTTGTTATCTCACTTGATTATTAGCCCAGCTGCCAAAACTTTCAAAGTATAAGGACATTTTTTTTTTTTTTTTTTGTATTTTCCTGAAGCTGGAAACGGGGAGAGACAGTCAGACTCCTGCAAGCGCCCGACCGGGATCCACCCGGCACGCCCACCAGGGGGCGATGCTCTGCCCACCAGGGGGCGATGCTCTGCCCCTCCGGGGCGTCGCTCTGTCGCAACCAGAGCCACTCTAGCGCCTGGGGCAGCGGCCAAGGAGCCATCCCCAGCGTCTGGGCCATCTTTGCTCCAATGGAGCCTTGGCTGCGGGAGGGGAAGAGAGAGACAGAGAGGAAGGAGAGGGGGAGGGGTGGAGAAGCAGATGGGCGCTTCTCCTGTGTGCCCTGGCTGGGAATTGAACCCGGGACCCCTTGCACGCCAGGCCGACGCTCTACCACTGAGCCAACCGGCCAAGGCAAGGACATTTTTTTTTTATTTCATTCCCCACAGTGTTGATGAGCCAGGCATGTGACATGAAAGGTTGGGACACTAAGTCCTGGAGAGTTCTGCAGCTGAGATCATGGACATGTGTCGGCTAAGGATAACCATTATTTCTGTTCCCTCTGTCAGTTACACTTGGTTTATTTTTGTGGGAGTTGGTAGAATGTGGTATGACTGCTAGTGATGTTTCTTCTACATTTACATTGGTAGTGAAATATATTAAATATATTTTGATGCTCGCTGCTTGGACTTTGGGAGTCATAAGATGTCCTTTATGGAGTCCTGGCTGTGTTTGCATTGTGAGTATCAGGTTCAGCTCCTGCATCTGTCATGCAGCAAGTGGGGTCTGTCATTTGGCTCCATGTCTGAAGTTTGGTTATGGGGTCTTGGTTACAGATGAGGAGTCTGTCTCCAGAGTTTGTCATTGAATCTGTATTCTGCTGTGCACCTGGGGTCCCTTTGCATGTAGCCTCATGTCCCAGTTTCCAGTGTGTGGCCTATGAGCAGCTCCAGTTCTAGGGCATGATGTATGGACTCTGGTGTCGAAGATGCCATGTCAGTCTCTGGCATTGGTGTTTCCTAGTCTCAGTTGGGTCTGTAGACCAGTGTTTGGTGTTCGGTTCCATGTCTTCTTTTTGGTTTGAGTGTTTATCCAGTGCTCATCTTAAGTTGTCTAGGGTCCACAGGGCCCTGATTCTGTCTAAGGTCTCTGGTGTCTGTTCAATAGTAGTTGTTGTGTTCATGTTGGCAGAAAGCTAGATATGGATTGGGAAAGAGAGCAAAGTGAATGGGAGGTTCTATTCTATAAACTCGAAATGTCTGTTCCAGGGAGATGTCTCAAGGTTCCAATAGTCTAATCTGATAGAAGGCTCCAGTATTCATAGGCTTGACGGCACATTAGAGGAAACCATTTTGTTCTGAGATGTCCACTGTCCCCTCAGCCCTCTGGTTTAGGCTTGGGAGGAGTTTCCCCAAGGCACTGCTGGTCATGTGTTTTGGGGAAGTGAGAGGGAAATGATTCCATTGTAGGAGAAGAACCATGGGAGTCAGAAATGAGCAAAAAAACACTGTGAGGTGCAGAATTGATATTGTTGATGGTAAAAAATAAGGTAGTCCTTCCTAGGTGAAAAATAGAAAAATGATCCGAAGATAAATCTGAGTTTTTTTCTTTGTTTTTTTTCTCCTGTTTTTGCCTTTCTATTAAGAGAACTGCACTAGGCATGTTGTAGGTCTATCACAACTTTTCCACTGGATTTTACATTTTTCACATTGATGAGACAGACAGACAGACACAGAGAAGCATGAACTTATTTTTTCAATTAGTTGTTCCATTTAGTTGTGAACTCCTTGGTCACTTCTCTTAGGTGCTGAGACCTGTGACAAAACCCTCAACCTTGGCACACAGGGAGGACACTCCATGCACTGAGCCACCTGGTCAGGGCACCATAGGTTTTTTAAAATTATTATTATATTTCAGTTAAAATTATTTTAGAATTCCAATTGCAATGTATGTTACAGGTTATTTAAAATTGTATTTTAGCCTGACTGTGGTGGCGCAGTGGATAAAGCATTGACCTGGAAATGCTGAGGTCGCCGGTTCGAAAGCCTGGGCTTGCCTGGTCAAGGCACATATGGGAGTTGATGCTTCCAGCTCCTCCCCCCTGTCTCTCTCTCCTCTCTCCCCTCTCTAAAATGAATAAATAAAATAAAATAAAATTGTATTTTATAAGTGTAAGTGTATGGACTTCCTGGTTTATCTGTTCCTAATGATTTCAAGGTCAACTGTCATGAGCGGAGGAAATGGGTTACATAATTTGAAATCTTTGAAGTTTGTTGTCACTTGCTTTATAGTGCAATGTGGTCCCTTTTAAATGTGTCCTTCATCTGTGTCTCAGCTTTTTGGTCGTGTGCATCTTGGGAACAACACCCTGGTGGTGGTCAGGAGGAACAGGGGTGGGTACAGTGTATTCTCTGTCAGTGGTTGTATTGCAGGAATCCAAGGACAAAAACGCCCAGACAACTTGATGAAGAAAGTAGGATTTATTTAGCTGGTGGAGCAGCGTGACCTCCAATGAGGCAACCAAAGACGTTCTCCCCAAAGTTAGATTTCTTAGATCTTATATACCTTTTATAGAATACAGGTTTTCATGCAAGGAGCTCGTGATCCCTTTGTCTAGAGGTATAAGTCACTCCCAGGACTCCAGGATGGGAGGGTGAAATTAGGTGGAATCAGAGGATGAGTGTTGGAATATTTAATTAAGGTATATAAACATTGTTTCTTAAAAGCATTTGAGAAGAGCCTGACCAGGTGGTGGCGCAGTGGATATAACGTCTGACTGGGATGCGGCAGACCAAGGTTTGAGACCCTGAGGTCGTCAGCTTGAGCGCAGGATCATCTGGTTTGAGCAAAGCGCACCAGCTTAGACCCAAGGTCGCTGGCTTGAGCAAGGGGTTACTTGGTCTGCTGTAGCCCCACGGTCAAGGCACATGAGAATGCAATGAATGAACAACTAAAGTGCCACAAATAAAAACTGATAATTGATGCATCTCATCTCTTTGCGTTCCTGTCTGTCTGTTCCTATCTATCCATCTCTCTGACTCTCACTCTGTCTCTGTATAAAAAAATAAAAACAAAACAAAAAAAATCTTTTAAGAAAAGACAAGGGGAAGGTGTTTTCAGATGAGTTCTATCTTCTTTGCTCTGTGTAGCAAGAGGCCCCAAGCACCCTTTCAGAGAACTGTAGGAAGTAGTTGATCTAGAACTGGCTGACTCGGTTACCCCTGCTGGCTCCCTTCCCGTGCATTCTGCTTTTTTCTTCCTCAGGGAAGACAAAGCATGCCCCTTTCCTCAGTTGATCCCCTTACCTACTTATGTTGAGTAAATTTTATATCTCTGTACTGATTTTCTCTTTTTGTGGTAATCTATTGGTTTTAAAACTATTTTCTATCGCTAAAAGAGAGTTGGATAAAACCCATGGTTATGCCCTGGCCAGGTAGCTTAGTTAGTTAGAGCATTCTGATACACCAAGTTCATAGGCTCAATCCTCAGTCAGGGAACATCTAAGAATTAAACAATGAATGCAAGAGAACATTGGTAGTGTCATATTTGGAGTTTAGCAGTTCTAACCAGTATGAGTGCCATACTATAGTAGTCTGAATTTGCCATTTCCTAACGATATATCAGACAGAGCTTATTTTTACAAAGTTAGGTACTTGGTCTTGTCGAAATAAGAACCATGAAAACTGGGAAGTTTTAAGGAGTGTATCTGAGCCAAAGTGACTCCAAACATTTGGACTGAAGATCTCCAATCCTGCAGACTGACAGTGTAGCAATTTCGATTTTATTTACTTTTTAAAATTCATTTTAGAGAGTGCAGAAAGAGAGAAGGGGAGGAACAGAAAGCATCACCTTCCATATATGCCTTTATCAGGAGAGTCCAGTATTTTTATTTCTTTGTTTATTTTATTCAATTTAGAGTGTGGAGAGAAGCAATTTTTTTGTGTGCCTGAGACAGAGAGAGGGACACATAGTTACAGACAGGAAGGGAGAGAGATGAGAAGCATCAATTCTTTGTTGGGGTACCTTAGCTGTTCATTAATTGCTCTCTCATATGTGCCTTGACCAGGAGGGTACAGCAGAGTAACCCCTTGCTAAAGCCACCAACCTTGGGCTTCAAACCAGTGACCATGGGGTCATGTCTATGATCCAATGTTCTAGCCTGCAATCCCGCACTCAAGCTGGTGAGCCTGTGCTCAAGCCAGCAACCTTGGGGTTTTGAACCTGGTTCCTCTGTGTCCCAGTCCAATGTACTATGCACTGCACCACTGCCTGGTCAGGCACCATTCCCCTTTTTTTCTTTTTTTTTTTTTACAGAGGCAGAGATAGACAGGGACAGACAGGAACGGAGAGAGATGAGAAGCATCAATCATTAGTTTTTCGTTGCGCGTTGCGACTTCTTAGTTGTTCATTGATTGCTTTCTCATATGTGCCTTGACGGCCGGCCTTCAGCAGACCGAGCAACCCCTTGTTGGAGCCAGTGACCTTTTTGCTCAAGCCAGATGAGCCCATGCTCAAGCTGGCAACCTCGGGTTCTCGAACCTAGGTCCTTCCGCATCCCAGTCCGACGCTCTATCCACTGCGCCACCACCTGGTCAGGCACCATTCTCATTTTATAGATTAAAAAGGCACAGAGAAGTTGAGAATATTGCCTTAGGTCGCACAGCTGGTGAGGGCAGAACTGACATTCAAACCCATTGTGGAATTATCTGGAGTCCATGTGGTGTACACCATAAGATTCTCACCCTGAAAGGGCAGTGAGGAGAGAGTGAGGGATACCAGGTGCCCAGACTGACCCAGGCACACAGACATGCACACACACATATTCCTCCCTGGCTTTCACCTCTGATTCTACGGAGGGCAGAGGAAACCAGGACAGGAGCCAAGAGAAGCCAAGGGAGGTTGGTGAGCCTACTAGGAGAGAAGGCTCCACTTCCTGGCAGTCAAGGAAATCCCTTACCCTGGTGAGTCAGTCTCAAAACAATCTCCCTGGGCAGTATCCTAAGTAGATTGACTCCAGACTTCCATGTTTCCAGGGGTTGAGTTTATGTGCCTGTGAGTTTTCTGTGGTCCTCTGGGAACTCTCTGCTTTCAGTGATGGGGAGGGGGGAATGAGGTATGTGGGCTTCATAGTTTTATGAAGATAAGATTTATTAGAACAGGAGGCCAAGAAAACATGGAGGAGATTGGTGTTGACATTACCATAGAACTTAAGAAACTGTTTCTCTAGCTCATGTCTTGTCATAAAAGTGAAAAACTTGTTTAACCAGTTAGTTCTGTACTAATTATAGTCTTGGGAGGGTAAGGGGTCAGTAGACTTGTTCTGAAGTCCTTTCAGAGCTGGGGTATGACCTGTGTCACAGCTATAGCTGTAAATATGCGATTTAATGCTAATGACTCACTCACCCTTCTTGCAAACAGAGGGCTTCTCCCCTGAGTGTGTCCTCTGGTGTGTGCGGAGATGTGACTTCTGTGAAAAGCGTCGGTCACACTCCCTGCAAACATAGGGCTTCTCCCCTGAATGTGTTCTCTGGTGTGTGAGGAGATGTGACTTCCGTGTAAAGCCTCGCTCACACTCCCTGCAAACATAGGGCTTCTCCCCCGAGTGTGTCCTCTGGTGACTGAGGAGATCTGACTTACATGTAAAGCCTTGCTGACACTCCCTGCAAATATAGGGCTTTTCCCCTGAGTGTGTCCTCTGGTGTATGATGAGATGTGACTTCTGTGAAAAGCCTCGCTCACACTCTCTGCAAACATAAGGCTTCTCCCCTGAGTGTGTCCTCTGGTGTGTGAGGAGAGTTGACATCTGTGAAAAGCCTCGCTCACACTCTGTGCAAACGTAGGGCTTCTCTCCTGAGTGTGTCCTCTGGTGTGTGAGGAGATGTGACTTCAGTGAAAAGGCTCGCTCACACTCCCTGCAAACATAGGGCTTCTCCCCTGAGTGTGTCTTCTGGTGTGTGAGGAGATTTGATTTCTGTGAAAAGCCTCGCTCACACTCCCTGCAAACATAGGGCTTCTCTCCTGAGTGTGTCATCTGGTGTCTGAGGAGAGATGACTTCTTTGTAAAACCTCGTTCACACTCCCTGCAAACATAGGACTTCTTCCCTAAGTGTGTCCTCTGGAGTCTGAGATGTGACCCATCATCAATTTCTTGCCCACATTCTCTGTACTTGACAGCTACAATTCTTGACATTCTTTCTCTCATTGACAGTTTTTCTGTGTCCACTGAACTCACTTTCTGGCCTCTGCTGGGTGCTTCCAGCATCATTCTCTCTTGCTCACTAGAGCTTCCCAGGTGTCCTTTGGGAGGTTTGAAAAAGGCCCTTGAAATCCTCCTTGGCCTGGTCCTTTTAAGCAGTTGTTTCAATTTTTCTTTGACCTTTTGACCTTCAGCTTTGTCATCCCAGCTGTGTGTATCAGTATGTTGCTGCTGCTGATTTGGATCCTCTGGGAGGGAATCCTCTGATTGGAGCTGTTTTCTTGTATATGTTCCTGGGAGAATATCAGAGAGTTGATTGCGTCCCACATGTTGGCTGAGGAATTTCTGACTGGATAAGGCCAGAGAACATGAGGGACATATGTCTTTCTCTGGCTGTGGTTCTGCTGAAAGAGAAAATTTTGGTCAGGACAGATGTTGACAAGGCTGCCTGGGTCATATGTATTGTTAAGAAGTCATTCTTACGAGGTTGACAGTGTAATCTCTGTCTCCCACAAAGTGTTTCTTTACAGTCCCTTTTCTCCTTTCATTTTTATGTACCGTATCTTCTTTAGAAATACAGAAAGCCCATATCAAGGGTGCTTTATGTGCATTGCCAGACAAGGGACTGTCAAGTAACATCAGGGGCTGTTTCACCCCTCGTATGGGTGGAGCAATGCTGACCTTTCCTATATACATGTAGCTTTTAACATAGTTATTTAAAAAGACCACTGGCCCCAACTAGTAATTGCTTCCCTCATAGTTTCCCACAGATAGACTGAAAATATGACCTTCCTCAAACCTCGCATCAAATATTCATACTTTATCTCATTCAGTGTCACCCTATTTCATATACAATGGAAAGTCATATTTCAAAATATTTCCCCAACCATACTTTTAAAAAATTGATTGATTTTAGAGAGACAAAGAGGAGGAGCAGAAGGAGGAAAAAGAAGAAGAAAGGAGAAGAAAAGAAGAAGGAAAGAAAGAAAATAAAAAAAAGAGAGAGAGGGAGGGGCATTTATTCATTGTTCTACCTAGACCTGCAGTCATTGGTCATTTCTCGTATGTGCCCTGACCTGGGCTCAACCTTGGTATTACAGGATGGTGCTCTAACTGACTGGGCTAACCAGCCAGGGCCCCCAACCATACTTCTTACATGCTTGACTCCTATCTCTCTCCAGCTAATCCACCATCCTCTCTCACTTAAAGATGAAGTAATCTCTGAGAGGATTTCCTACTGAAGTGGTTTTTACCAAAAATTAACAAAGCAAATCTTAGAAAATAAGCCTCCCAGTAGCCAAGCACAGCACCATCATCCCACCTCACTCAGGAAGGTCCCAGTGTCTCAGCTGGGATCACAGCACTGCATTTCCAGGCTGCTGGTCATCTATCAGACCTCTGCTCTTACCCTGTATGCTAGACAGCGGTAGTCCTGAGAAAACAAACCCTGGCCAGTTTTCCCAGTGGGTAGAGTGTTGGCCCGGCATGTGGACGTCCCAGGTTTGATCCCCGGTCAGGGCACATATAAAAAGTGACTATCTGCTTCTCTTTCCCTCCCTCTCCCCCTTCTCTCTCTCTTCCCCTCCCACAGCCAGTGGCTCGATTGGTTCGAGCATCAGCTGCAAAGCACAGATGGTTCAAGTGTTGACCTCAGGCACTGAGGATTGCTTGGGTAGTCTGAGCATGGACCGCAGACTTGGGTTGCTGGGTGGATCCTGGTAGGGGCACATGAAGGAATCTGTCTATCTCCCCTCCTCTCACTTAAAGAAATTAAATCAAAAGTAAAAAATATAAAGATTTTTCCTAAGAATCAAAGGCATATGAAATGAATCCTTAATTTCTGAAGCATGTGATTCAAAATCTTACAGACTTTAGAGTGTACCATGAACATTTCTAAGGTGAGTTCTCTCTTCTTTCCATTTTGAAGAACAGTTGTGCCCACCTCTAGCTGCTGGGAGCTCTCTCTTCTTCTTGCTGCCATACTTGATGCCCAGCTTCTGGCCATACTTGTCATCGGGCCGGACTAGCAGCTCAGAGCCTGGCCTGATGACCCGGCAGGTTCGGTAGAAAATCTGCCTGCGATACTGAAAGGCCACCAGGTTCTGCTCTTCATCATCCCGGGCACAGTTCACATACCTGGGATTGAGGCAGGTGAAAGAAAAGAAACCCACAGGTGATGAGTTCCCACTACCTCTCAGATTCATGTCCAGCTCTGCACCTGACACTTGGGCTCTAATGTCACCAACTCCCACAGTGCTCCCGGAGAACCTCCTGTTCAATGTCTGAGCCTATCACAATGTCATACTACTTTCTATCTTCAGGTCCTGCTTACAATGATCATCCTGCCTAATACCATTTTCCAAAGACAGTTCCAGATGTAACCTCCACCCTGATTGGCCATAAAACCCAGTGACCTCTAGCTTCTCTAAACTAACTCAGTTCTTGTTTTATATCACAGAACTTGCTACTTGACGTTGAACTCTGTGTATAGATTAGTTCACATAATTCAATACTCAGCCCAAGTCCATCTTTTCTTGAGAGGCCTTTCTCCGTTCTCCTCACATTTTATTTAGGTAGCATTTAATGCCTCACCCAGGATTCCAAAAAAATCTGGTGGTCTCCCCCCCTACACTGAAGTGAGAATCTGGGAGACAGACAGACAGACTCCCGCATGTGCCTGACCAGGATCCACCTGGCATGCCCACTAGGGGGGGATGCTCAGCCCAAGTGGGCTGTTGCTCCACAGTAACCAGAGCCATTCTAGCGCCTGAGGTGGAGGCGGAGGCCATGGAGCCATCCTCAGCGCTGGGGCCAACTTTGCTCCAATGGAGCCTTGGCTGTGGGAGAGAAAGAGAGAGACAGAGAGAAAGGAGAGGA